>NC_079296.1:46030044-46353544 GCF_023638135.1 Falco biarmicus | reverse complement strand
TGTTCTGAGCTGGTGAAGATCAGGTTAGAGTACAAAATAAAATCTTTGGCTTGTACCCTACTCCACTTAAAACATTCATAAAGATTTTGGCTAAGAATTGCTTTCCCTGTAGGCATGGGTTTTGGTTGGGCTAGCTGGGCATGTAAGCTCCATTTTTACCTTTTATATAAGAAAAAAAAAAAAAGAAGGGGAGAAAGTCAATGATCGCTGCATTTTTGTTTAGCTAAGTTCATGGCATAGAAGCAAAGTCTCCAAAGAATGCCCAGGGTGGCTGCTACCTCTGGGGTCTCCGCATCGGCTGCAAAGCCGTATGCCTGGGCTGTGCTTTTCCATGGGGATGGCTAATGGTGTTCTGTTCTCTTGCAGAGAAATGTTGGCTGTCCCTGGTCTCCTGGGCTGCAGATCAGGGACACTGACTCCTCGTGAATGTGACTGCCTCAATTTCAGTTTTGGCTCTTTGGAAAAGGACCCAACAAATGCTGACTGAGGTAGGTGTTTTCTCGGCATGTTTAACTACTAAAAATTTCTCCTGAATTTGTAAAAGGATTGTGAAAAGTATTTATCTGTGTTGTTTGAATGAGGTTTTGCAGTTTTGGTAGGTTGTATCAAGACCAGTTTTTTGGATTTTATTGTCTGAAGTGTTTTTGAGATCTGGATGGTGAGGAAAAGTAATTGCATTACTTTTGGTAAAACATAAGTGCTGAGTGAAGAGGTGTGAGCCTAGCAGCTGGTGTTTGTAAATGATCTGTTTCTCTAAGTTCGGGAGGTGAATACTGGAGAAAAATCAAGCTGAATGTTGTAGTTTATTTTTTCAGGATGACAAACTATGTACTACATGCTTCTCAGGAGTAAGGCGTCTGTATGTTCTTCCAGTTAGGAGGTTTCTTTAATTCCTAATTTCTTATTTCCTAGTGAAAGACCTGACTGTCAGCATTCAGCCCTTGGTGCTTCAGGTTCTTCTCTTCCCAATGTGTCTTGTGCACATCCCTCTTAGAGGGACATGGGGAAAGGAGGAGTCTTTTTAACTTGTTTGACTTATGTGATCTGTGTATGGGGGCCCCAAGCAAGACTACAGAAGTGTAATGTGCAGACTGTTTGTGCTTCCTAGTTCATATTTAAGGTCTAGTTTGTACGCCTGCTAATGTGCTGGGAGGATCAGAGATGGGGATTTTGATGCAATGTGACTAACTAAAAATAGTAACCTTGGTGTACGGCTTAAATTGTTTTTCTATGAACAATAATGAAACAGCTTTTTATTTCAAAGTATCAATGTCATGAAATCCCTGTTATGAAATCCCTATTATTTTTCTTAAAGTGGGAATTATTTGGCCTTTCTGTTACAAGCAGGGTGTTGTATTGTCTCTTGACCTCATTCACATAAAGCTGTAAGGCGAAGCCTTTGGCAGCGAAATATATGGAAAAAGTACTTTGATCATTTTTGTTGACACCATATTGCTTGTGTTAATTTACTTCTGTTTTAAATATGAAAAAGTCATTTATTTGAGGAATCATAGAAAGTGTGGTAATAGGGAGCTAGGACTTCGCAGTTGGTTTACTCCGCATTTTTTCTGGTCACAGTGAAGTGCTAAATCTAAGGTGTCGGCATTTGGGGAGCCCCCAGTTTTGGTGGAAAGACTTATTTCAGTTCTGAGCTTGGCTTTGTGGTTCATGTTTGCTATGAGAACAGTGCTATTGGCATGATTTATATTGAAGAGCAGTGTGTTTTGTTTTTCAAACAATAATTCACCAACTAGCTCTGAGTATGTGCTTTTCCCTTCCCATGGGGCTCAGCTGGGATGACGTTTCATTATTTGGTGAAACAGTTGTCTTTTTTTTTTCCCCAAGGCTTCAGAATGGCACGATTCCTTAGCCAACATCTGCCCCCAACCCCAGCACATATCTGTGCACATCCACGTGCGCACGTTCTTGCTCTCTCTCGTGTAGACTGTACGAGAAGACCACCCAAATCTTCCCAGAAACCAGGCTTGCTATGGAATATAAATGGCATCGTTGTGGTAAAGTCGGTGTCAAATATGCATCATGTTTGTAGGGGTTTGGGTGTGTCTAGTAAAAACTTTGTTGGTTTTACATGAAGGAGATCTCTCATGTTAGAGGCAGGATACCTGAAGTCCGAACTTAATTTCATTATATCCTTATTTTAATTTCCCATCACAACAGTATTGGCAGTCCCCATAGAAAAATTGCTCGCCATTGAACTTTGATTTGGTGTGTGAGAAGAACATTGCTGATAGACAACAAGCACTTAGTAGGTGTGTTGCCGACTTCTAGGCTTTGCAAAAAAATTGGATCCAATCCCCTAAATTTTAAGTGATCTAGCTTAATTACTTTAAAAAATGCTGAATGTTACTTTTCATAATAGCAGCTTGCTGGCTCCCAAGCTTTCCTGTCCAACTGTTAAGGATAGAAGCATACTTAGATTCAGAAGACTGCTAGACAGTACCAGGCTGTTAAAAATGAAGAGCTGGCACTGTTAACCTAAGTTGTTCCACCAGCAGAGGAGACTTGGGGTGAAGCTCTCTCACCCAGGATGTGACCAGGCTCATTGCAGCTTAAGGGACTCATCTGTGGTGGAGAAAATCTTCACCTGGTCTGGGTCAGAGTTATGCTGGGGCAGGTTTGCACCACAAACACCAGGCTGTGGCTGGCTGGTCCATAACTGGGAACCCAGCGCAGCTGGTAGTAAAACTTCAAAGGAAGGAACGTTCAAGAAAACCATATCACTCTTTCACTGGTTTTTTTGCAGTACTTTAATACAGCATTAAAATGCTAGAATACTAGAGGAAAGCTGTATACTATCCAGCAAATAAGGCACATGTCGGAATGCCATTTTATGGACAATCCACAACAGAGGTTTTACAGTCTCTTTAGCAACACAGTCACCAGATGAACAAGCTGTCATCTTGATTGCTGAAGCAGAACTGGCACCTCTGAGGCCTTTGTCCATAGATTTTGTTTGTTTGTTTTAGCTGTACAAGTTTATTAACAGTTACAGAAAAAGAAATTATACAAATCGCCAACTGAATCTGACAAGGTCAGTGGGTACAGCTAAACAAATGTAATAATAATTAGGTTAATTTTTTTAAAGCTGAAGAAATTCCTAAGATACAGTGTTAGTTTTAGCACTAGTACACGATGCAGTGAGTGCTGTACTAAATAACCTTTTAAAGGAAACAAGAATCCAGTACAGGGTTGGGCAGACCTCCCATTTTAGCATGGTAAAATATCAAACTAAAACCCCAATCCTTCATAATATAATCAAACTACATGAAATGTAAAGTGTAAAAATGCTTCAAATACGTGCACATGCATATTCTATATTGCTATGAGTTCTAATTAAAATAAACATACACTTCTACAATAAACTACTTCAATCCTTTTCTCTTACGTCCTTTGATATTATTGCTGTAGCCGATAACTGCATAGCTGAGCTCACAGTCTGCAAAGAGTTGTGAAAGTCAAGTTGTCAAACAGCGTCCCAACCAACTCTCTTCCCCTCTGGTTATGGGAAAGAACCACTATTTGAAACCCAACGCTTGTGCTTCGGAGTTGCTGAAAGCCAAGTCTCTGTGGCGCTTTCAGCATCTTCTGTGTCTCTCACAAGGCCATAAAGTGACAGTATACTGTTACTTGCTCCTCACTTGCTATATGTCTAGTGATAGCTTTTTCTAGCAATCCTTCCCCAAATACACATAAATAAACTGTATAAGCATTTTCATATAAGTCTAAGCACTTGAATAATATACTGGTTACTTAATACTGATATTTTCATCCAAGGATAACAAAAACAATATGGCTTAAAGAATTGCAAGGTTTTTTGTCAGAATTATGTACCAACTTTCATATAATATTTTATGTAGACAATATTTCCTTCTTAATGTAGTTCTGTTGCATACTTTATACAGACAAAAGCATTGTAAAAAAAAAAAGTAAATTACTTCCATAAATATTTTCTTGAGGATACATCCTTAGTTCTGCAAAATAATTAAGAAAACTCTTACCTCTGTTAGTATCCTAGTTGAGAGGAAGGCCCTTCTGAAAGCTTCCAAATTGTAAAAAACTTTTCCCAAAAAACAAACAATACTTTTTTTAAAAAGGCCCTCAAATATATACAAAAAAGTTACTGCAAAGAGTTTCCAGATAAGATAACAAACAATTCAGTATTACAAGAAATATTTGTAACCATTCAAAAATTTTAACATCTAAAAAGGTTTCCAAAATACACACATAGTATTAAAAAAAAATTGAAAGAAACTCTATGTCAAGTATAACTCAAGATAAATACACATCTGCAAGTAAAACTGTAAAATACTTCATACAGGGGTAAACATTTATATCAATCATCTATAGCTAGTAACTGCACACGATTGTCCCTTTGAATTTTATCCTGGAAACACAAACCATCATCCCTATATTGAAGATCTCAAACAGCCCTCTGAGCACTTCAGCAACATAGCAAACTGAATGGACAGCAGTGGTTTTGCAGATAGGAAAGAGATGACGGGTTGAAGCCCAATCGGGAGTGGAGTGATATCTTAAAGAATGATTTATTTTTTTTTGTTACGGGGATAGTTCCATCATATATTTTAAAATATGTTGGCAAAGGCAAGTGGAAAATGTATGTCAATTCACTTAACTTGAAAAACACGTGTTGATGATTTATCGCATACTGTTCAGTGGACAGCTCTCAGGATCCATACTAGGAAAAAAAAAAATTCTACGTGACTGCAGAAGAAAGAGAACTAATCTATGAAGTCTGACATTGACAAAAGCTCTTAACTTTTAATTTAAGTACTTTCATTTTTGGAATAACTGCTAGACCGTCACAGGTATGGAACCCGTGTATAATCTAAATTTCACATCATACAAAAAGGTAAAATGTAGAGAATACTTTTCGGTATAAGGCTTCTCTCAGACATAGGTAACTTCACATTTTTAGATTACAAGCTAAGTCCCATATAATGGGGAACTTTTGAAATACACCTATTTTCAGAAATAATATATACTCTTGTGTATTTGTCTGAAATTAAGAAGCAACTTTGAGACAAAAAGGCCTCAAAACTTGCTTATGTGGTGTCATTTTATGTCCATGGTAGCAGCAGTAGAAACTGGCTAAAATGGGGCCATCCGTTAAACTACAGGGATTTTTCTTCTTCACCATTAAATGAAGTATTCTTGACACCTTTGTTGGAGCCACATCAAGTTAAAGCAGCTAAAAATGTACACCATGCATTTCAAATCACTGATAGTTTTCTCCAGAGCAGTGCCAATGCCAAGGACAAATTCCATGTGAAATGTTCTGACTGAGGGAACAAATGATTAGTTTGGTGGGTTTTTTTGGTGGTTGGTTGTTTTTTTTAAGGAATAAATGAAAGTTTAAAAATCTCCAAAGAGGGCAAAAAAGATGGATGGATTGGTAGGCAAGCAACAGCAAACATCTGAGGTTCAAAACCTGATTTGCCGAATAAATGCACAGAGCCAAATTTCTCTCAGGTACCCCCATAAAGCATAGTCAGCTTAGGCAGGCCTGTGTTGATTCAAAAATCTTTTTACTGATGCTTACTTTGCTTCTGGTAAGACTGTCTAAAAATGCCTTCGAGGACTACTAGGTGATGTTCTAAATGCACAGCTGATAAAAAAGAACATCAGAAAGCATCTGGAAAAATCTAAAAGGTAAATCAACTAATTTTCTTCCAAGTCAAAAAATCTGAATTTTCAAGGTTTTTCCAATTTGGAAAGAGTTAGTTAGGTCTACAGGTGAATTGTGGTTGGGGAGGGAGGAAGAGAAGAAAACTACATCTTATAATCAATCTTTTTTTTTCTTTTTTGAAATCAACATTAAAGAAATTTCTGATCTGTGCCATTAACTAAAAGCCAACAGTCATGAGCTATTGTACATTACTTATGCACAGCAACCCACAAACTACATACGGACAAACATGAAGCAAATGCCCAGAGCTGAATGCTATAATCCTACAAGCAAACCTCACGCAGGGAGAGACAGAGGAGCACTCCCCACGCACAAGCCTGCTCCTCCTGCCTTCCCAGGCACCAGCTCATTAGGGAAACGAGGTTTCAGCCCTGTGCAGTGAGGACAGAAAACAAGGGGATGCCCCACACTGCTGAGGGGAAGCTGGAGTTTAGGCCTGTGGCTGCAGGGGAGAGAGGGTTGTGGCTGCTCTCCCGGGACCCCCAGTCACTCTCCCTCCTCACCCCACTTTTGTCAGGGATAGCAAGGCAAGCAAGCTGCTTCCAGCCCTGGGGTGCCCAGGGCCTGATCACATCCACATCCCGCACCAGGATGGATTTGCAGTCTCTGAGTTCGGCAGTACAAACTACGGCAGTGTTGCATCTTGCTTTTCCATGCGTTTTGTTCTTTGTTTGTTTTTCTCCAACATGAGTGCAGGGGAAAAATCTGTTCTCCTGCTCATTATTTCAAAGATGCTAAAAATTACTTAAATATTTCATCTCTGCTGCCTAGGAACGTATCAATGGTATAAATATTGAACTGTGGTTAAGTATGCTCTTAAGAATTATTATTCTATACCTACAGACATTAATTGTGTTAAAGTAGATCTTGTGTATTTTTAGTACAACCTAAAAATCCATAAGCTGAAGGCATTGCCACAGTGTTGAATCTGGATAAACAATTTTTAACAGGGCATTGGCATGAAAATAGCAACAATTGCATATAATGGTATCTTTTAGTTGGGCCTTGTTCAGAACCTGGTGATGTGCTGTATATTGATGTAGCTAATGCAAGGCATGTGCTATTTTACTCATCTAGTGGTTATCATAAGATGGAAATTATTTCAACACAGAAAAAAATGGTTGGTAACACCTTAATTTCAGGAGAAAATAAAATAATATTTTCCCTTATCTTCATCTAAGGGGGTTTCTCTACATGTCCTTTAGCTGGATGTGAAGCATCAAGGTGATTCCCCCACTGCCCCCGCCCCCCGTACTATATTAAGTGCTCCAGAGGGAAAAAATAATCATTTAGTACGCAGCTCTTCCAAAATTACTCATGCTTGAAACAAACTATCAAGATTAATGCTAGAGGTCAGGCTTTGAAAATCCACCCCTAGATCTGGCTGTGTATTTTTTTTTTGTTCTTATTGGTATGGGCAGATTAGTATCCTTGTTTAGAGCGTTTGCCTCCAAGGTAATTTCTGAGTCTGTGTAAAAGAATGCGTTTCCATTTGAAAACGCTAAAACTGTATCCTCACTGAGGCAACTGAACTGTTATTAGTGTTAACCTTCAATAATATTGTTTTTAGCTATTTTAGTTAATGGAATTGCCAACTGGGCAAAACTGGTTTCAAAATAATTAATTTAGTTAATACTATTTCAGCATTACATAGCACTTTTCATCCAGTGATGACAAAGCACTTAAAGATATTAAGTAAGCCTCACAACTCTCCTGTGAGGTAGGTAATGAAAGTATTATTATCCCCATTTTGCAGCTGGGGAAGCTGAGGTCCAGAAGGATCTTGTGACTCGCTCAGAATCAGGGAGCTAATGAAAGAGCCGTGGTCAGAAGCCAGGAGTCCCACTGTTTATCCATTGCTCTGAGCAGTAGGCTGGGTCACTTGGGGTTTTGCAAGATAAGTACATGGTGCTACCACCAGAGTAAGCAGAAACAATTTTGCCCCGTTTATTGCGAAGCAGGGAAATGGCTAAAGTTTCACCCTAGAGCAAATTGGTAAAGAGCTTCACATTTTCTATACGAATGCTCTGAAAACTCTAAATGTTCAGTTTGCTTTACAAGAGCTTGACTGTACGTACTGGTAACATCCTGCTATCACTTGGCATAAAACTCCCTCTGTCTTAGTGTTACGGAATTAATCCCAAAACCAAATTCAATTCATATCAAGTTATTTAGGGTTTAAAGTATTTCCACAAAGTATCATTCACACAAATCAGTCTCTCTAAAGGAAACTTCATAAAAATAAAAATAGTTGAATAAAACCCCCTCAAACTAAGGGTATCCCTGTAATTTTTTTAGTGAATGCTGCAAGTGAATTGCTTGTTGTGTCCTTTTGCCAATGTACTCTTGTGGAGCCATACAAACAGGATACTATCTCGAGGTACATTCAGTTCACGATATTTCCCAGTCCCTGATGAGATACTGCTTTGCAGCAGGATGTCCCTGCACAAAGTTCAACCTGAAATGGGGCAATGAAATAGAACTCCTACATTTCTCCTCAGGTATGTAGGTGCTTCAGGAAGACATAAAGAGGGAAGGTAATATAGAGTGTTCTTCGTGCCTCAAAACACCCCTATGGCTAACAAGTTTTATATTATAACAAATTTGTACAGTAGAAAACAGGACATAAAAATAGTTCCTGGAAGTGGCTTTAAAACTTTTATAAATAGTAAGTTTGGCTAATCTTTCAATTAAGGGTTTCCAGGACAGTTGTAAGTATTCTTATCCCCCCTTATTCACAGTAAATTTAGTGTGCTTGTGGCCTAATGAACGACCCATACACATGCAGGGACCATTTTAGTGGGATTATATGACAAGAGAAGGATCTGTTAGTCACTCAAGCAAGCCAATTTTGTCTCCTCCAAAATCCTCTTGGAATGCTTCCTGATGCTCTGGGTTCCATTATGGCATTCCCTTTCTACCCAACCCACACCCTCAAACAATTATCCACTTTTTTTTGCCACATCCTGCAAAAACGATTTTGCCTAAGCCCTGCCCAAGCAATGGTAACAAACAGAAAAAGTCCAAGAAATCAGTAGCGCAAAACTCAGACTTTCTAAAACCGGGAAAACAGTATTTTTCCTTCTTTTATGCTATCGCTTGTTTCATCTTCCTTTATCTTGTCATATAATAGGAATAATGTTCATGTTGTGGGTGAGTGCTTGCAATTGGTGGCCCCACAGTTATTTAACCTCTGCAAAAGCCATACATGTAACATATATTCCTTGTGAATATTATACCTTGCCTGTTGAATAGTACTTCATTTCACCTGGCCTTGATATAGGGTCTGTGTAAACAATCAGCAGAACCTGCAACCATGGTTCTGTTGTGAACGCTATCAGTAACACTTTATATATGTGTGTGTACATATATATAAATTCACATATATATGTATGTATACAAATTGTAGTCCTGTAAATACCTGTTGCATGTATGTGCATGCACAGGAGAAATGTTACATTCTATTAATGGTAAGGCTTATTATTAGGTAGGCAATATTGGCAATTATTTTAGCTTTTATCTTGATTTGTTGTGTTGCTGTTGATCGCATGCTGCCAGAGGATCTTTAAGGACGATGGGGACGGGAAGAGGCCACTTCGAAGGTTTATTGCACACGGCGGCAGTAGTAGCCCAAAACTTTGCACTTCTCACACAGATGCTGGGGATGTTCTTTGCTCTGATCTGAAACATCCAGGCCGTCCGGCTTCTCCAGGGGTCTCTGCAGCAAAGGGAAGGAAATTGGATTAGATCCAAGGTTTTGTCACTGTTACTCTGTTATGCATGTGAAGCCTACTTTTATGCTTAACTGAGCTTCCTCCTAGCAATTATAAAGGTACCATATTTCTTTCCTGAAGGGATGAAATATTTTTTCAGCTCTTGAGCTCTGCATTGGTTTGGATAATATAACTCAACTTAATGTCATTCCTCTTCCTAAAGGTGGTGGTAAATTTGTTGTAGGTAAATTACTGAAAGACTGAATTGGGGACTATATTTATAAAAGCTCTAACACAGAAGAGTTTATTCTCTTGGCTCCAGTGACTGAGTTGTCCCAAAGGCATTAGCACGTCAAGCATGGGAATCCCATTATCCAGCAATGACGGCAGGGGTTAGCTCCTATGACAAGAAAACTGTCCTAACCATGCACAACTATTACATAGCTAAATGAGGTTTTCCCAATACTCCGTCCCGTATTTCTAAGCCTGAAATTTTTGAAGTAGAGCAGCTGCAAAGCTTTTAATAAAAAATAAAACCCAACAAAACCAAAACACCACCACCAAAAACCAACCTCATAATGCAACCCTTTGCCCTGAAGCTGGGTAATAAATTGACGATGCATTTTTAATAATATTTGTGAAATCAGGAGATAGGAGGTATATTCGGCTAAAGAAGGGACTGAAACTGCTTTGGGTTTAGTAGAGAACAAAACAAAAGACTTTGTTCTTTAATTTTCCATGATATGTAAAGGGTTTCACAGTAGTTCTCAAAATAAAATAGCCATGTTAAATATTTCAGTAAGGTTAAGCATTTGGAAAGTCTTAACAGGTAGAGAGGTGATAGAGACGTAAGGTAGAACATCATAAAGTGCACCATTTGTTTGAAAAAACAGAATTCCCTAACCCATAATTTCTCCTGTTTTTGTGAAATGTACCTGAAAGAGCATTTCATTGCACAGTGCCTTCCCATGAAGACAGCGGTTGTTCTATGGGACTGTGGTAGGGACAGCATGTGGTGTGAAATGTGCAAACAAGCCGTAAGATTCTCACTGTTCTCACAGGGATGCCAGACTCTTGCTTATCTCTTCAAAATATGGTTCTTGGAGCAGGGTATAGATAAATACAAATTACAAAATTATGACCATTTATCTTTTCATACCTTTGCTAAATCCTAAAGACTGTAAAATCTTAAAGTATACCCAATCATCTAAGTTTTTATTTGTAAATTCTTAACTCCAAAGCCACCCACCTGAGACCCTGTGGACAGGAAGAACAGACATTTGAAACTTATTTTTTTGCTGTGGAATGCTGCAAGAAGAGCTTATAATCCAGAGAATAGAAGGGTTTTCCAGCTTTCTGGATAGCTAAAATGAGACAAAAATATATTATGTCATCCTGAACAAGGGTCATCTGCAAATTCCTGCTTGGTTGTATTGGATTGTAAGTGAAACACTCTTATTATATTGCACAGCTAGTAAAAACAATATATGGGAATAATTTGGTGGCGACTGCCAGTGGTTTGTTACAGATTCAGTGCTCTTACCCATGATATTGCCTGAAGTTTCATCTGTCCCAGGCTATGTATTTAACTGCAAATTGGATTCAGTGCATCAGGTAGAGGGTAAGGAAGGCAGACAGATCCCTCATTTTCTCTAAATCCTTTAACCTCCTGCTGCAACCCCACTGAGCTTTGAATGACTTGTTGGAAGTCAGTATGTTAGGATTTGAAATCAGAACCAGCACTCCTGTTTCTGGGCTTGCAACCCAACCGCTGGTGCAGGCAGTGCTTCTGCCACAACACAGACAAGTTGAATACATTTATTTGGGCAGAAAAACTGCCCTTCTGCCTTTTCTACTACTTGTTCCACCAACATCTGCCCACAAATTTTCTTCAAGAATTTGTTACGTAAGAGTAGTCAAAGATGGTGCTCAGGTTCAGGAGTCCCAGGAGTTAATTTATGCTCCTCATTGGAGAATTTGAGAGTTTTGAAATGCTACACTTAAGACAGGCTATTCAACTCGGCTCTGATTGCTTCTACATGCTAGCTGTGCTCTGATTAAAGAGAAAAAATACAGCAGTTATCATGTTTATTGATATAAGCCAGATTTTTTTTTTTAATACGCAAGGCCTTGGGAATAATTTTTCCTGGAAATAGTGCAAAGGACATTGGGAATGTCTTGAAGCGCCAAGAGTTTTTGGACGGTTTTCAGAAACAATAGCTCTCCGTGGTTTGCTTTCCCCCTGCGTTGATTGAGCTCAGCTTTTTGGCCTGCAAAGCATTTTGATTTCAGAAATGTTATTGTTACCAGTGTGTTACGACACAAAGGCTGGGGATAGAGGGGTTACAAATGCAGGGAAGCAGGTTGCCAAGGTCCAGCTGGAAGGAGTGAGCCCAACAGAGCCTGGATTACATTGCTGGTGAGCTGGTAAAGGGCTGAGGCTTCGAAACTGGTAGCGTGCTAGCATGGTTTGTCCCAAAACCACTGCAAACCAACCCTTGCATAAAACGACGTCCCAGCTTATGTCCATTTGCTGTTTTGTCTTCAAGCATTTATTGGAAGGCAAAAAGAAATCCTTTCAAACACCCTGAGAAGCAACTGCTATCTGTCTGGATACTAATTGTGGAGGACCCTAATAATCTCACAGCCTTGTGACCTTTCTTACGCCATGCTAAAAGGATAGGACATGAGATAGCCAAAGAGCCGTGTGTCCATCAAGGTTAGACTTCCTTGGCGCAGGCTGACCTAGGACAATTCCTCCAGTTTTGGCGTGGTGGAAGGAGAAGATGCTGGTGCAAGAGGGGGCAGGGTCAGGCTGTTGCATGCTGTGTCTTAGTTTTAGGGACTGCCTGAATTATGTGGAAGATCTGAATAGCTGAGGAGGCTGCAT
This sequence comes from Falco biarmicus, assembly GCF_023638135.1. NCBI lineage: Eukaryota > Metazoa > Chordata > Aves > Falconiformes > Falconidae > Falco > Falco biarmicus. The sequence continues at coordinate 46,341,213 of NC_079296.1, read as the reverse complement.
GAGTTCCGTGCTGCTACTGAGAGGTCAGTAGCATGAAAACTCAGCCATGCATTTGGAGAGGGTGTGGAGAAGGGGACAGGCTATTTGGCTGAAAAAGTAATTCCTTTCCTTAGAAAGAGGTGAAATGGAGCTTGTAAAACAACAGAAAATCCTGCTGTGTTTCTCTGGGAAAGGTATGCTTTTTTTCCATTAAATGGAGAGCTTAAATATAATACTTCAATTTTCATTGTCTTTTTTTTAAATGCAAGCATCCAGGATTTGGCAGTCCATACTTTCAGTAAAAACTATAGGGACGGGCACTCTTACATTCTTGTTTTTGTGTGTCTTTCTTTAATTTTCTCCTGGTAGTTGCTGGGTGGAAATAATCTTGTGCAGCTCCACCAGGAAAGCATTTGATGGTAGTGACTAAAGCTGTTGCCTCAGGGGAATGAAGCTGAAATAAATTTAAATTTATATAGCAATTCCTGTCCTGCAAATTAACTTTTGATTTTAAGCTATTGCTGTCTCAGTCTAAATGTACTGAATGAACTCTGCATTCCCCCCAAGTCAGTTAAAACCCCCAAACCCTCAAAACAAAAAGCTCACCCTTATGAAGTGTTAGGTGTCAGAGAAAAATGTCACTAGGACATCCTTGTGGAAAATTGCTTCTGCTAAGAAGCAGAATGGAATAATGTGGCTGCTTATGGTTTATGTTTAAAGATTGACTTTTTTCTGTAGAATGGAACAATTTGATTGCACCACTGATGGGTAAAGGATTGCATCAAAATTCAAATGTAAGAAAAGATACAATTTTTTGGACTCATTACCTCAGGTCTTCATGGGGCGATTGAGACTATTAAATGACAGATTAGGTATGTGAACAGAAATGGAGTCTACAACTGTAGCTGGCAGGATGACTGTTAGGTTAACAGTCTTAAGGAGCTACAGGTAGCTACACTTCCCTCAAGACACACACGCTATCATGAATTCCTAAATTTTTAGTCCAATAAAAAAAATGGTGCGCTGGGGAAAAAGGATGAAATTCAATGCGTATTCTTGAGCAGTAGACCCTCTGCTTTTCTGTCTGCTTGGGGGGAACAAGGAACATTAACAAGGCCCTCAGTTGTTGCTGTGGATCTGAGAGGCAGTGATAAGAAGGCTGCAGATCATAGGCGCGATGCTCAGGGCAAGCAGTCTCTGTCAGCAGCATGCCTCTAGGACAGGCCAGCTAGGAATGAATGATAACTGCATGAGCTAAATGGCGAAAAATCTCTTTTTAGAGTTCAGAGAAGCAGCAGTCTGGGGTGATCTGTATTCCCACTGCTGGAACACACAAGTATGGGCGTGCTGGGGAGGGTTAATTAAATCTAAAGAGTCAAAAGATCATACTTGTAGGCCTGAAACTGTTGAAAAGTTTATTGGGCTTGAGTGATCAGGCCGATCCCTCCCCATACTGAGAGAAAAGAGGTGGCTGTGGATGCACCCGGCTATGGCAATTGTGATGGGACCACTGCGTGGCCCATGGAAGTAATAGCTTGGAAATCATGAAGAATGTATTTACATACCAAATTATTTCCAGTCCAACAGTAAAGTCCTGACAGCTGGAAGAAAATAGTGTCCAAGAGGACAAGTCGGTCACCAGATGGCTGGTTCTGCACCAGTGCAACAGCTGTCATCACAAACAGCACTGCAGTTAGCCACAAAATCAGAGAAGAAGCCTTGATAAGAGGCCAGCCAGGAAGCAACCACAGGTGCAGATGTTGCTGCTGGAGTGGGCAGGGAAAGAAAATGAGAATTCAAAGCTTGGTGTCTGGGCTGTTACAGTGCCAGGAATGCTGGTGAATGGCTGTAAGGACTGGCTTTGTTGCTGGAGCCGAGTAAGAAGGAGCATAAACAACTACAAAATCCAAATGCCTTGGAAGAATAAGAGGTAGGTTTAAGTCCAATCTGAGATGTCTGTTTATGTTTAGAGCAGCTAAAGTGACTACCTAGGAAACTACTTTTGGAATGGCCATGGAGCAGCTTCATCAGGGTAGTTCTTTAGTCTCCTACTCCTCAACAGGGCTTGATCTCAATGAGACTCCAGTTTTTGCCCCATGTCCTGTGAATTTGTGTAAGTGCTCCCAGGGGTAGGCCTACCACTTGAGGGACATAGTGGAAACTCAAAAGGAGGAACACAGTCAGGAAAACAAAAATGCATGCTGAGCTTTCTTGGGAGAAGGAATAGTTTTGCAGCTCAGGAGCAAAAGCCACCTGATTCCTGGGCCGTGGATGAGTTGAGGAATGAACGCCAGCAGCCCTGCTATTGGGCTCTTGTGTTACTCCTTGTGATACATGCTCCATCATCTCTCTTAAGTGCAGAGATTTAGAGCTGTATTTATAGAGCACTCTGAAGTATATACACAGCTGTAAAATTGCTGAGAAGACTTTTCCTGCCCCAGAGAGATTAAAAAGTCATTCTCACAGATAGAGTATGTGGAGTAAGAACACAGGGCTGAATTGAGTCTTTCCTTATGGGGAATTGGCACGGGATCTTTTCCTGGAGTGAAATGAGCCTCCAGGAACAAAGAGCAGGTGGCAGGGAAGTGTGGCTGCTCTCCTCTCCAGGGACCTACTAATGAAAGGTATGCATAGGAAATCAAGATTTGAGCATAGCTGCACAAGCCATTCACAGGCTCAGCATATGTGCTTGAATGGCGACCCCAGGGCTATCCAGGGTGGAGATTATTATCTGCAGTACTGTGGTATTATTGCCTGAGGCAGTGTAGCCTGGGAGTACTCGGGCACAAACCATCCCTTGTGAGGCGATGTGGACAAGCCCTACAGGACTGAAAAGTCCGCAGACAGAAGAAAGCAATTGGGAAAGGTGAGATACAGAGATGGAGATGAGGACTGGAGAGAAGGCCAAGCCTGGCAATTGAGAACTCACTCCTAACTCACTGCAATGAACATCCAGCAACCCTGAAATAAGGATGTCAGTTCTTTTCTCCTTAACTGGACAAAAGCATCCTCATCTCCAATATTGAGGATGACATAGCAAGGCTTGGTGGCCTATGTGGTTATATTTCAGCTACTGAATAGACTCTGTAGAGGTTGATCTATTTGGTGAGGAACTGGGAATACACATACTCACTTGGCCATACCAGAGGATGGGAATGTATCCTCGGAGGTGGTTGCTGGTTTTGTCCATATCCACACCTTCCTGTAAGTGTCCTCTACTGCCCAGGACCAGATGTGGAATGGGGGAGGCTGACTTGACCTGGTATGAGTTTTCATGCTGTATATACTGTTGTGAATGTAGCCCTCACCAGGGAAATGTGGCACCTGACTGGTTTTAGACATGGTCTGAGTTGTTTGCAGTTAAGTAAATCTTGTGGTTTCAAAGGCTCTTGTAACTTGACGTAAGGATAGTTAATGTTGAGGAACCAACACTGATATTCATCTTCTGATAAAATGACCGTTATTTTTTTTTAATAATATTCAAGATATCTTTTTTGTCTGTTAGCTCACAATAATAGATTTATCAAATGGTAGGGTAAGGAGTAGGAGAAGGAGATGATGAATTCCAACACATTGCAGAGAAGAAATATTGACAGGATTGTTTGGAAGTAGAAATCATTTCTTTCACTAGAGGTAAATACTGTCTGAGCTTGCATGGAGGTCAGACTTCTGTCTGGCCAGCTCATCTGGGTTTTGTTAAATTGGGGAAAAAAAATCCAAGAAAGAAATCCATTTATGGATTGCTTGTACTGTGACCACATCACGTGGTATGGTGAGTTTACAGTGAAAGAATAGATGCTACAAAACAGCAACATTGATTTCTTTTTCTTGAATGGAATTAAAATGCCGCAAGAGAAACATGGCTTCTGGGGAGAGGCAGCATATTTTCTTAGGTGAGTTGTTTAAGTTGGAAAAACTGTCTAATGGAAGATTCAGATGACAGTGAAAATAATCTGGTCCCATAAAATAAAGGCAGTAAGAGCCCATAATTAGTTGAGGACTTTCACTGATGCACTGAGGAGGGGAAAAAGTGATTGCTAAAAACTTCTAGACGTGCATAGGAACTCAAACATGAATGAGGACTCTCCTATGGTAGGTGTCAACAAAAGGAATCAAAATCTAAACAATAAATAGGAAATTACATTTGAGTGGGGTAGCAGTGCTAATTAAAAAAACCTTCTAAAACAATCTTACGTGCACAATAAGATTTTTCTTGTGTGCTTTAGCTCTCAAACTAGAAGTATTGGTCTTTGAATTACATTTATCTTTCACTGTGCTTTTACAAAATACAGTAATTAGTGTAGGAGTACTGGTGACTGGGTAGAACATATTTTCCAAGATGATGCAGAATAACGCTGCACAGATAAATGTTGATGAACGTTAGAGAAAGTGTGGTGTGGAGCTGGATGCTTGGACAAAAAACATGTATAGGTTAGCAAACACTAGGCTCTGTCAAGAAGCAGTGCTGACCTCATGCAGCCTGTCAGTTCTCCTTTGCTGCTGGCTCTGTGTGTGAACTGATGCTGTTTTCTTTACTGTCTGGCTATTGCTGGTATGCTTAATCAGAAGCAGCACAGGGCACCTCTGGAAGAATGAAAAAGACTAGAAAGAATGGTGATAGTGACACTGAGAAATAGAAGCCGATGGAGGTGAGGCAGTGACAACAGGACGTAAAATCTTTCGGCTCGAGGTTGTAAGTTCAAATTTTGGGAAACGGCACTAGTGACTGGCTGCAAGTTATTTACATCTAGAAGCCTAGTTGAAACGCACTCTTGTCTTGAAGATCTCAAATAGTTTCATTACCTACTGGTGGGGCACAAACACATGGAGAGATAATAGCAAAGCTCTTCCACAGCCTAAGTTATGGTGTCCTTAGGGAATGGTGTGGAAACACAGTGATGGTGGTCAGCTCTGGACACCTGCACTGCACATGCTGCGACTATTCCCCAGAAAACACTACGTAACTGGCTCCAAGGCAAGCCCAGCTTACGCAAGCACTGTAGACTGCAACCCTTCCACAGTATGTCTTTGACTTTAGTGCTGCTATGCAGATTAGACTCCTCTAGCCCTGCCAAAAGCGGCAACTCTGCCCGAGGGACTACTTGTAAACCTTATTTACTACAAAATGTACATATTCCCATGTCTATAATGCCTCTTGTATAGTGTGGATGGGATACCACTAGAGCAATTTCTTGAGATCCTTTGAACAGTAACATAAATGATAGAAAGAATTTAAAAGAACAATGTAAATATTTAGAAACTTGTGTCACAAATCAAGGGTTTTGTAATTTCTCTCATCCTCAAGACTGTATTTCCATGCATGCGACAAATGACTTCATTGCTCAATCTGGATTTTGATGCAATTGTCTATACAAGCTGTCTAAATGAAGGCAAGGAAACAGAGACCTTGGAAGCTTCGAGATTCTCATGTGAGTTAGTGAAAGAAAATTTGTTAGCTTTCCTTCCATATTTATGCTTCCACAAAAAAAAAAAAAGAGGTCCTTTTTCTCACTTGCAATATAGTTTCCCGTCAGTTTTGTCTGTAGTTTCTAAAGATGACCTCTTGTTTTCAGGTTTGGAATCAGAGTGGCATTAGCCCAGAGAAAGGGGAATGGATCACATCTCAGCTGGCCAACAGAAACACAGATATTCACTGGCTCAGCCAGAGAATTGTACAAGTCTGCTGTAAAGTAGAAAAATTTCCATGACAGAAAGAAGGGATGATAATCTCGTAAAGTATGTCAAGTTTAAACCAAAGCTTCTGCCACAAGCGTGGCAGGCTTCAAACACTACATTTTAACCGCAATCCGTGTTGCTTCAAGGTACTAGCAATTCTAAACCAGTATTTTGGCTGCATATTGGGATGCAATGTTGCTGTAAAAACTGAGTGAAATCTTGCCCTTAGGATTAGATGAATATGCATGTGTATACAAGAGGAGGAAATACAGTTGATTTGATATTCCTGCATGGGATAAAGCTTAATAAACTTCTCTGTATCTCCTCTTCCTGCTTGTTGCAATGAATTTCAATATTCCTCAGCCTTTTTGTCATAATAAAGTCACAGTATCCTTCTCTAGGATTTTTTTTTTCTCCTGACACCCTCCCCTCCAAAATCTCATGAAATGCTATGAAGTGTTCCTTATGAACCCATGGAAAGAGTTTTTATAGGAATTTTGCAAGCACTTAGGTAACTAATGAGACACCTAAGGCTCATGATGGAATTTCCTTTGCACCTATTGCATCCAAATGATCTGTCTACGGTTTGAGCGGTCTCTGAGTGGGCAGCAGGTAACCTGACCCACGCACAGCTCTATTTATTACTGAGATTCAGTTAGGATAAATTACACCTGAGGCAAATCACACCTCCCAAACTCTTTAAAAATAATTCTCACCTTTTCCATCCACAAAGATTTTCTGCAATATTATGAAATTGCTCCCAAATTTTTCTATGATGGACAAATTTATTTCTCGTGGGGTTGTCAAAAGTGACTTTCTGCATGAAAATTCAGCTTTGACAGCCAGTCTGTAGCCTGGTTTCTCAGGGAAACAAGGGGTATAAGCTTGTGCAGTTGGTCTGTCTGTCTCCCAGTAAACACCACTGACCTGGTTGACTGCTTGTGACCGGTTCTGATGGGACACAAGCAGGAGCTGACAGTAGTTTTTACCATCGTAAGCTGGAAACACAGGAAGTTACCTCAAGGGATAGATGCGACTGCAATCTGCAGGGCGCAGGAAAGGCTGTGTGTACCACGTGAGCTGTGGCTGGCAGGGTGGCAGGTGCAGCTTTCCTGGCAGAGCTACTTTCTAGGTTTGACCCTTTCAGCTTAATAAAAGACTTTCTTCGAAGCTCTTTGCTTGGGGCATCACTTGGTATTATGGAAACTGAGAAACCTGTCTTTAACCAGGCTGTCTTGTTTTACTGTCATTAACCAAGGAATTCTGTAGGCAGGAGTCATCTTAGTATTGTTCTTTCATCACTAATCTTTACAAATAGACAAGGGCCCTTGACCAAATTCAATCTTATTTCAACAGGTGAAAAAAGTAGTATGCATGGGAAGTAACTCCACTGACACCAGTGGAATGAAACATTAAATTGGGGTAAATATGAAGAGCTTCAGAAGAGCTAGGAGCCCTGCTGCTGCTAAACTTGCTTTACTCCATCTCAGATTATAAGGCCCCACAGCCTGTTTCTATAATAAAGGCAGGTAAAGATTTGGGAGGTATTTTTACTGAAAAATACGGCACTCAGATTTTCCAGTTCTGATGACAGCAGTTCTGATTTCCAGGACTTACAACAGCATCTCGTCAGGGAAACAATTTTTTGTGGCATGTTGTAGTCCATGTCAAGTCCTCTGTAAGTCTTACCCATGCTTTGCAAAGTCAAGAGCGTTCCTAATTCCAAGCCTGTATGCCAGCAGGTCTGCACTTCTCCTACCTGTTTGTGAGGATAAACATTAATGTGGCACTTGATACATTCTTGTCCCATGTTAGCCCAGGAGTTTCCACTCATCCATTTTCTCTTGCATTTGGGGCACTTATATTCACCAAAGCAGCGTTTCTTGCCCTGGTATGGTGTCAGGCCTTCTCCTTTTGGACGAGCCTACAAAACAAAGGGAGGTAGCAATGAATGACCAAAAAGGGGTGTGGGAGAGGTAGTAGGAAAGTAAGGGTGGTTTTTTTTTTATTAGGGAACTTTAGGCAAAAGGTACCAGCAGCAGACATGAAGGTCATATTCCCTTAATGAAGAGTTCGTACGTTGAAGCCAGAGTTTAACAGTACTGAGAGTTACTTCTGTAAGAAATACTCAAAAGTTCAAGATGACTTGTAACACTCGTGACACTGAACATATATTCTTAAGGATCCCACATGAAGTCTAGAAAAGTAAAATGACTCATCATGCTGGGAAATGGTTTGTTTATGTTTCGGGGGCTTGTATGATTTCTCAGCGTGTAGGTCCAAATTGCTTTCTATGTGAAAACACAGGTCAATGGAGGTGGTTGGCAGAAGACCTGAGTTTGGTAGGAGCTCTGAGACTCGAGCTCCCGTGGCTGGTGGACATGGGGGACACTGTGTTACCTCCAGGGTAACCTTGTGGGAGAAAGACGGAAAGGAACATTGAGCACACTACCCCCTGCATACTGGTGGGCAGAAGAGGAGGAGGACACCAAACCTACTCTATCCTCTCTCTTTCTTTTTTCTGTAGCATCAGTGCACAGCGTTGTCTATTTTTCGTGCATAGCAATATTGTTCTTTAAAAGATCAGATGCAGTAGCAACCTCTGTTATAAATAGGCAAACATCTATAATAATTTGCTTCATGACACTCAGTCTGACAAGCCACTGTAAATATTCTGGCTCAAAGCAAAAATGAAGCCGACATTAGGATGCATATATTTACAGAACTATTGCACAAAAGAAAAAAAACCCCAAACAGTCCATTGGTATAATGAGAAACATTCGGACTTCCATGACTAAATGAGTGTTGGCAGCCACCCAGAGTGTAATCCTCTGATCCATGGTGTCCCTTGATAAGGATGGGAGACTGTAACTGTATATTGGTCAGGAAAAGGTCAATTTACGGAGACATCCTTATTCTGGACACTTAATTTGGCTGTGTCTCTGAGGACTTTGTAGCACAACTCAGGTCAGTATAAGAAGGAGCCACATACTCTCTTCATTTATAAATTCTCATGGAATTGAACAGCAACCCTGTGTACAGAAAGCTCCTACAATCAAGAGACATTCCCCCTCCTCCTGAGGTGTCACAGATTGCTTTATTTGTAGCTTCAGTTGGGGCTACATTATTGAACAGCAGACAAGTTATTTCTGATTGTCAGTTTCAGTTGCACTCTACTTAAACTCCTCCTGCAGTCAGACCTAGAAATGCAGCTTCATTGCCCCTGCTAAGAGGCAGTCCTTTCAGAAAATGTGCAGGTCACAGAGTGTATTATTTCCAAAAGTAATAGCGCTGACTATGGAGACAGAGTGCTTCTGAGAAGTCTTGTAAATGTTTACAAACAGTATTTACACATAACACTCCCACTGCAATATGTTATGGCAGCCATAAAGAACTTTTAAGCATCAGACTCCCACAGCCATATGTTGCACTAGCCACAATTCACAGATTGGGAGCTTTCAGAGATGGGCATGTTGAGCGGGCTGGTAACTGCAGGTTTCTCCACATCAGGGAGCTGACTTCAGAGAAGATGCCAATGCCCTGCAATGCTCTGCCCTCACAAACGCACAGGAGGGAACTGAAGATGCTAATTGGTTAAGTCCTCTGTGTGTACAGCTGGGCATCAGGAACGGAGGCCTTCCAAATTAGAACCTACTTTTAAAATCTTTCTTCTCCAATTTGCTCAGTAAATCGGAAGCAGAACTGGGAAAAGAACATAGGAGCCCTGACTCCGGCGGTAATTTCCTCTTATAATTGCTAGACTAAACTTCTGATTTATTTTTAACTTTTCGGCTGTCACAGCTCCCTCCTGTCAGTGATTTTAATTAGTTTGCTGGCAAAACTACAACGTTCTCTGTAGGTGTTTCGTTATTCTGCTTTATGGATGTTTATACTTTGCCCTGACAGATATTATTTTCCTTCCCATATCTTCAGTTTCCCAAACTGTGCCCCACAGGGAATTTGGATTCTCAAACAAACGAGCTCATTTTGTCTAGTAAGAAACATCATTAGGAAGCACTGACAGCAGCAAAGGCAACTCTCCAGCTCCCTCCACCCTTCAGGTCCAAACAAAACAGAAATTTGACAGTATTTGGTAGAAGGCAAAACCTGAGTGAGATACACTAATGGCTTGAGAGGTCTGAGGCTGGGTGTTTTCCCTTTTTTTTTTTTTTTTTTTTTTTTAAGTCTCTGTGGCTTCAGCAGCAGCGCAGTTGAATTGCGTAAACATTTCCAAGAAACAGCCTGCTCCTTGGCGCAGAAGCAGCCAGCCCTGCTCGGCAGGGTGCTCCAGCACCCGGTCGCTGTGTGACAGAGGTGTCTTAGTACTCATCCAGCTGGAGGGCAAGAACTGTTTTCACCAAAGGTTTTTCTTAACCAAGTGCCAAAAAAGAGCAAGAAGACACATTTTGTCCTTTGGTATTAACCTAAAGTCTCTTATTTTATAAAATGGGGCATTTACCTTGTTTAAACTATTAATCTCCTGCTTCCTCCTCACCCTGGCTTGATTTGAATGGTGTTTAATAATAAACCTTGGTTGGTGTTTAGGTCACTAAGCATTATCTTTTCTTACTCTTTCTGCAGATAAGGGTTTCTTTATCCTCTGAGTTAACCAGGCAAAGATATGCCCCTATTCACAATGGCAAAACGTTTTGTTGTTACCGTGTTGTCCCATTGCCTTCAGGCTCAGGCAGTCTTTGGTGCGGTTTCTACCCTTGGCTGCAAAAGCTTGGTGGGACCTCTGTTTTACCGCACTTTAAATAACATTCAAACTAGGTTACAAACTGTAATGTGTCAAGGTCTTTAAGTTTTCAGCATTCTTTTAGTCTGGGGGGTTGACAATTTTATGGTTTACATGCTGATTTGAGAGGCAGACTCTATCAAACCAAAGCTCCCAGCATTTCTCCTGCTATGTGACTGTATGGCTCTCCGACAGCTGTACGTATCTTCACTCCGACATTTCAAGGGTTATTTAATGCAGCCAGGACAGGCAGGCCTTTGGGGATGATTAAAACCAAACAGATTTTTCTAGAAGGACCAGAATCTAGCCATTCTTTGACATGTCTCTCAGTGTCCAGGTGGCTGACACAACAGGTTCTTTGTGCTGCTTTGACTTTGGAAATCGGGAGGCAATGTGCAGAAGGGAGAGCCGTCCTTCCCTGAGGCACCCCTGGGCTGGCGGCTGTGGCGGCCCAGAGCCCCTTCCCTCCTCGTGGTCCTCAGGCACAAGCTGAAGCCAGCCTTGGGCTGGTGGTGGTAATTAGAGGACCTAAGGGACTCCCTCTCGCCTTGGATTCAGGAAGCAGCACGGATTCTGCAAAAGCCCTGGCTGGGTACTCCGTCCACTAGCAGTTAGTCAAATGAAAGGACCTTGCTGATACACCTTGGTCTTCCAGACAGACGCTAAGACAAATGAAACCATCTTTGCAGATTTACCCAGCCAGTGCACGTGTTTACCTTAGCTAGATCCAACATACGTATGAAGCCAGTACTTTTGTGTGGCACAGCAATGAAAATGACATCGATGTTCCGTCCTTCGCTGACACCCAGCTGCCTCTATTTTTCATCCTTTCCCTTTATTCAGCCAAAACCACAAATTGGCCATAAGATTTTTAAAGTGTTTAAGTTGAGCTTTTCTGCTGGTCACTGGCCAGCCAAGCTCTCTTTCAACCTATGGGATTGTGCATCTCACAGAGGAATCTGCCAAATCACTTGGCAGTGACAGACACAATAAAGGACTCTTTGCTTTCCCTAGACAATTCGCACAAAGTTTCAGTTTGCACAGTCAGCAAAACCAAAACACCTCCACACACACACACACAAATGCCCTGCTTAGAACTAGACTCATTATAAACAACACGAGGCAGAGAGGTCCTTCAAAGTGAAATGCAAAGGAACAATTTATTCAACATACTACTTCTGTCTTCCCCCGAGTTTGTGTTACGCAGCTGAAAGGCACACAGTACGGGGGAAGATAAAGTTCACATGACACTGGTAGGTGGATCCCCTTCCTAGCAGAGCTCTGTAAGGGTGTGCTTATGAGGATGCTTCATCACATAAAGCAGAAAAGTGATAACAGCAAACAACAGCTTGATGCACTGACCGGCTCCCAAGTGGTCAGTGGGAGTGTGAGGGCTGGATTCTGTTTTGAAATGTGAGCCCTCCGACACTCCCTGTTGTAAGCACAACTAGAAGATGGCATTAAAAAAACCCCTAGCACTCTTATTTTGCGCTACTGTACATGCGTAGTTTTGAAACATTAATGATGATGATAGTGTACCCAAATGTTCAATTAGAAAATAAAAAGAATGTATTAGGGCTGGTTTGGCGTACTGGGTGTCCTGGCATTCTAGTCCTGACTCTGCACCAAGTTATAGAGTGTTGGGAAATTTGCTGAAGTCCTCTGACCCTTCTCAGCGCTGTGTAGAGAACAAGGACACACTCATGTGCCTATGCCAAAATGGCACATAAAAGGGAATCCTTACATCAGTCAAGTTTTTTCTTTGTCCTTCCTGACTTTTGCATTCATTTAAATCTGAGTATCAACAGAATAGACAGAGAGGTTACATGTTTAGGAAATTAATTCTAACACAGCTGATCTATTTTTCCTTGCTGTTTGTAGTCCCTGTTGTTGGTGTATGATATTGCTGATGTGTGATGCTGGAGCCTTCTGAGGTATTTAAATGAACTGTCGCTACATCTTTAATTAATACATGCAATATAGGAAGAGCATCTGGGGGATACAGAAACCAAATTGATGCTTTGTTTCAGCCTTCTTGTCTCTAGTATGATTTGTGTATTAGTGATATGATGAGAAGTCTTGCTACGGGGTTAGTTAAAGGAAAACTGTCAGAAAGCAGACTTTTCATTACAGCGTTACTATTTAAACAAAAGCTTCTATTTGATTTACTGAACAACAGATATTATGGGATTTTTAGATGTATTGGATAGTCCAGACTAAGGACTTACTACAAATAAAACTATAACTGAGCAGGGCTGAAAAATAAAGGAAACGTGAAAACTTGTTTGTGTAGCTTAACAGAGGAGGCCAGTATGTGTTTTACTCAGCTGGGATTTTCTTAGGTGCCTTGTCCATCACAAGGCTTAGGGCTACTTCAGCCTCTGACTGTGGGGATTCTGCTGTACGGCTTTTATTGTCACTGGAAGCAGCAGGGATTTAAACCACTGCATTCATAGAAACAAGCTTGTTCTTCAAGGCGGTTAAAGCTCATCAGTTGTTACTGTTGATCTGGAATCTCACACTTGTAGTATTTCTGCTCTTAAAACCTAATCGGGGTTAGAGTTGGCTTTGTACCGAGGTCCTAAATAATGAAACTATTACAGTCAGGCATCTGATAAAGTTGGTAGGATTTCTCAGCACCTCTTCTCTAGGGCAGTATTTGTACTGTAGCCTTCCTGCTTGCTGTCAGGGGACTGTTGGGCTGGGGAAAAGGAGGCAACAAATTGCTGGAGCTGAGGACTGACCTCCCAAAGAAATGTAGAATTAGGAGCAGGTAAGACTGTTCAGGCTCTCTGTGCGTCTGCTTGCTGCTCCAGGGCTCACAGCGTACTGTGCTTTTGCTAGTAGTATATTCAGTCACCTTATGTGGAAGATAATTTCGCAGTCGAGTGTATACAGAAGTTTGCTCCCACACGCATTTCTTCTTTCTTTATTTCATCTTCATACGTGTACCTCTGCTGAGCATCACCATAGTCCTCTGCTTTCTTGGCCCTGCAGTCGGTGCCTTCCTAGCAGGGTAGTGTTCAGAATGGAACAAAATTCTCGCAGAGAAAAGCATTAAACAAAACATGTATAGCATGCAATCCAGAATAACGTTAGTCTGTTTTGCTTGAACAAATGCCCTATTTCTGCTGTTAAAAACATTTTCACTCCCCAAGTCTTACTCTTTGGGAAACATTTAAAATTATCTATTATTAAGCTGTGTCAGTGAACTTTTACAGGTAAATTTTGAAATGGCAGAAGACCAATTTGATGTTTGTCATTTTAATATATGAGTATACAGCTTTTGGTTGCTTTGAAAAAATCAATGTTGTCAACATATTGTCTGTTAACTGCAATTTTGATCTCATTTCCACAATGGCAAACCAAGAGAAAGATTTGGCAGAATTTGTTATTAATAACACACACATGGTTTCTGATAATGATTAAAGCAATAGGCATGGTTGTCATGGACATGCTGATCAAAGTCTAGAAATCCAAGAAGCTGGCTTGGCAAACATTCTAACATTTAAATCAAAATCTGGGTCTGCAGATTTTTCAGAATCCCAGCCATGCTTTTTGGAACAAAGGCTTTTCTTCTGCTACAAAATGCCTGATGGAGCTGATCATTACAACCACCCTTAGGCTTTAACTGCCTTGAAGAACAAGCTTGTTTCTATGAATGCAGTGGTTTAAATTCCTGATACTTCCAGTGACAATAAATATAATACTCATTTCTGTGCTGCATCAGTCTGAAGCATAATATTTGTGGAATTGCCAAATATTAGTTACTATCTGATGTGTCAATTACTAAACAGTGAATGCTCAGAGAAGTTGATAGTGTGGGTTTCCTTCTTTGCAAATCCTAGTCATCACTCTGCAGCTAATACGGTGATAGAAAACATGTAAAAGCTCAGTACCATACAGTCTGAGAAAACAACTGCATGAATTAAATTATAGTATGCTGTTTTCATAGGCTTCTGTCTTAATAAAAAAAGACTTGGAGTTATTGACATAAGCAAGTGGTGTAATAGGAAAGTATCTGGGAAGAATGGTAATGTGGTGACAGGGCTGGTGGTGGACTTCCAACCCCTGGATTGAGTATGCAGCCCTAACAGATTTTCCGTCTGGTCTTGGTCAAGCCATGCAATCAGACCGTACCTCAGCTCTTCAGATGCAGTGGGGAGAAGCCCTTCTGCTGTTCCCTGCCGCTTCTGCCGTTCTTGTGGCACTGTGTAATCACTTTGGGCTACGTATGATGATGTAGCTCATGTAGCATGCAGGCACCTTGAACTTTGTCTGGGCCAGCTAAGCGCTATTAGAAGATACCGAGCAAGTAACACTCACAAAACTTTCAGTCAATTCTTCTATAGAAGAAAAATGTGGGTGCGTAGTGTTGCACAGAAACATGGTCTCTCTAGACGAAGCTTGTTAGTGGAGTCTTACTAGTAGGTGAAACTCTCCTTGCATTCACATTCCTATTTAACCTCAGACGTATTTTATTTGTTTGCTGAATGTTCACATAGGTTTCCCAGGTTTTAGGATTTCAAATGGTGCGCTTACATATTCAGTTACATTGTGTGTTACATACAGGGCAACAACGATCAAGTGTTTAATGTGTTTGGTAGACTTTCAGAGCCACAGAGCTCGACTAACCCTACCCGAATCTTCTACTAAGGAAAGCTGCAAATAATTATCTTGGTTAACTGTACTTCAAGGACTTGTTTTACCTGTGCGTGCTACTCTTTGCTTGTTGAATGACTGTGAAAGAGCTCCCAAACCGACTGTCTATACTTGTGGCCAGTCAGAGCTTTAATACATTTGTTCCTGTAGGACCTTGAAAACAATGGAATTACTTGAGCATATAAATAGCTGCCTAATGAATCTTCTTTTGAAAGTATTGCGTAACTTGGCCTAACCCAGAGCCTACAATTTCAAGAACAGGGAAAGAATAGGTCTCCGGTTCTTATGCATGTGAAGATAACCGTCAAAATATGAACCAAATGTTAACTCGCATAAATGAAGCAATCATCCTGAAAAAAATTCTCTTAGGGAATTGTCTAGTGAAAACTGTTTTCAATGTATTTCTTAATGCAATATGAAGTAAAAAAGGGGGTGGGGCTAGAGAGTGGGGATGGGTAGTGCCTAAATGAACTTGGGTCTTTGCTGTATAATTTAAGTATTGTATGTCATACAGAAAATAGGGATTTACGTAGCAAATTAGGCATGTGGAAGAGTTAAAATTACAGTCGCCTGCTGGGATGCAGTGAGGCACTTCTTTTCAGTGTTACAAGATCATATTCTTCCAAACAGCTTGAGATAAAAGGAAGTGGTTGAAATCTTTCTTTCCCCTTCTCTGATACAAAATTGGCCATGCTGAATTAATTATGAAGAAACTAGGAATGTATTCATTTTAATAGTTTCCTGATGTGTGGACCCTTTTGTCCCTCTTCATCCATTGCTTGAAAACATACAATGGCAATAGCTGCCTCCTCTCTCCCTCCCCCTTCTCCTCTGGTAGCATGCTGTATTAAATATATTGGCATTTTTTTCAGTAGTTGGAATCAGAGTTTTGGAGCAGCGAGGGTCACACCCTTGCTATAATCAGGTACTACCTCTTCCAAGCTGAGGTCAAGACTCATATTTTTGGACCTGTTTAATTGGCCCACCTCAGATGACTTCATGTGAGTTTCAGATTTCTCCCAGGGCTGATGTGGCACAGCTGGGCACTGCTGTAGCCATGAGCTGACAGGTCTGAATATGGTGATCTTCTGTCCTTCAAAATACGGTGGAGTAGCTCTGGCAGCCCCCTTGCCTCCCCATAGGACCCCTCCAGAGGCAAAACAGATAGGAAAGCCAATAGATGTCACTGGAGGTCATTTTATTGCAAATCTAGGTGAGGGGCAGGTGCTTTTGAAGCCCTGTTCAAAATGTGGGATATTGCCTTCTGCTTCATTGCTTTTCTGAGATGTGCTTAGACAAAGTCTCAACCTGAAGAGATTTGGACTGGATTGTGATGCTGAGATGCAGCTGCAGATCTCCAATAGATCCTGTGATAGTATTTCCCTCCTTATTAAGTGTCCAGGTAAAGAAATCACCTGAGAAGACCGGCCAGACTAGACTGGGTGTGCCATTATTTGGGTAAAGCAAATTTTCAAGAGAGGATTTGGATCAGGGAATTCCTCAATTTATGTGGTGTCCGTAGAGCTTGTGTTGCTTTTTGGTTGATGTTTCAGCTGAGAACCTGATACTTTTTTCACATCAAACATGCAGAATAATAGTGTTGGCTTTCTGTTTGAACCGTTCATGAAAGCTGCACAGGAGCTTTAACTGCAGACATGGCAATTAGCAAAACATTTTGTGCTTACTCCTCATGAACTACTGTAGCTTAATCTTATGCTGGGTGCAGCTTGATGTAACTTTGGCATGAATGTACAAAGGGGAGTAGACAGAGAAAGGGCCTGTATGAAGTATAGAGGACTGTAGGTGCTGATGGGAGATAGCTTTCTTTGCTGCTCAAGTGGCTTTGTAAAATCCTGCTGTATGATTATCTATATCTTTTGGTGCCTTTATTCTTTGGTAAATCTGGACCTGTTGTGCCTCTCCTCCACACCATATACCTGCTGGGCTACACTTGCTGAAAGTACTTTGGGAGGGACTTCAGTGCCTCAGTCATCTTACCGAGAAACCTCAACCTGGGAATCTGCTACTTTTGCTCGTTCGTTAGAAACACAGTGTGTTAATGGCCAGGGATGTCAGGAGGAACTGCTGCTTTATGCTAAGGTACTTTTTCTTCTGAGACAGAGCGGTCTGTAGGACTCTGATGACATTAATGAGGCAATTACAATAAATAATGATTTTATTTCAACTAAAAACTTTGACATCGTTCATATATCTGAAAATAGCGTTAATTCCTTTGCCTAGTTTCCAAATGAAACTGCATCATCCTAAAGCATTATCTGCTTTTTCCTCTATCCTAAAAATTTGTAGCCCATAGCAAGGTCACCTGATACAACAGATATTTTAATATCCTTTAATTAAGAAAGACATTTTTAAGAAACTTCTCAAGTTCCTATGCAGTTTCCTGAATAGTCCCCGTCCTGTGCTCTGACAGTGGGCAAAGGATGGGTGCTTTGCTCTCTGCAGGCTGGGCAAGGGGGTACGCAGGGGAAGGTACTGCACCGGGAAGATGAGAACACATGAGGCAGGCCAGAGGAGAAGGCAGCAAAGCAGAGAATATTTTAATTCAATACAATTGCACAATGAAACATGAAATGCAACTTTAGCAGTGTTAACGTTCAGGAAATGGCTTGTTTTGCTCTGGTTCAACTTTACGCTGCTTGTTGCACCCTCTGGACTGACAGAATCATTTCTTGTTTCCTTCATATGTGTATGAATCACAACAATAATGGTTTTCTTTTAGCCTGAACTAGAAATGCTTTTGCTCTTGTTAAGGTTTTATCTCTTCAAAACAGCTCTTGGAAAGCAAAGGAAATATTGTTAAGACGATAAGGATGACTTTCAGGGGAAAGGATGTTTCTAGAAGAACTCAGCCTTCTTCCTTCCTTCTGCCGTGAAAGGGACAGGATCTCTTTCAACTACCCACTAAATCCTTGAGGATATTCAAGACCTGGTTTGTGGCATATCCTGCGCCCTGCATAAGAATAGGTATAACTACAGTAAGAAAAATCCAACAGGAGGGTGCCTGTAACGAGGAGAATGTGGTCTTGCGGTTAAGGCGCTGCGCTGGCCCCTCGCAAGCCTGGCCTTCATTTCTGGCTCAACTACAGCCTCATTCTGTGGGTTTGTGCACAAGTGACTTGATCTCTCTGTGCTCCGATTTTTCATCTGGAGTACGGGCAGTACTAGAGTACCTCCTGTTCTGGGAGTGTAATTAATGTTTGTTACTACAAAAGTGAGCAGTACGCATGAATCTTGAGTAACACAATTCTCAGATAAGGGTTTTGAACAAGGGCTGCCACAGGTCTGTCACTGGTGAACCTGACCTCACCTTTTGAGGCCATTTTTTTAAAGGCTCTGCTTAACAGATGTTGTCTCTTTCATACGTTATATGTTTTCCCTACAACCCAGTTGGTTAAAGTAGTCAGAAATGTCGTTTTCCATTAACTACTTGTGACGTCTCCACTGATCCATCATTTAAAAAAGTAAACAAAAACCACATGGCAGAAGGCAAGCACATATACAGTTATAAGGATTTCTAGCTAGGAAATGCTTTACGCAATAGATAAAGCATGGCCCCCCTTTAGAAATCTTCCTGCTGTAACAAAAACAACGCAAGGCCTGCCCGCACCCCTGTGACCTCCCCACCCCACAGCAGCATAGTGGCGGAGGCTCCCAGGATGCTAGCACACAGAGCAAGCTGTGGCCTGTCCTCCTCCAAGATGAAATACCACAGCAAGACTGTCATTGCTTCTAGCTGGAATGGGCCCTTTGCTTGAACTATTAAGAAACAGGGAAAGGAAATAAAGACCAGATGAGCAACCACCCTCCCTTTCTCCACCTCAGCCTCCTTCTCTCCACCTTCCCCCCCACCACGCTGTCTCCAAGATGACATACAAAAACACTGATTGAGTCAGGCAGCCTGCTTTAAATTACAGCATTCTTTTTGAGCCTGGAAAAAGACATGCTATGCATAGCCCAGAAATGAAACATGACTTCAGCTGCTGATATCTAAACTGCATAAATGTTTATTATGTTTAATAATGTGAAAGGGACTAAGGGACTTTTTGGTTTTTTCTGGTCCCAGTGTTCTTTCCTCTAGAAATACTCTGCCAGGTCACACGTGAGCATAATGCGTAGAAGAAAGTTTTAGAAACCCTCCTCCTCTGCCCTGAGCAGCCATGGGTAAGCCCATCTACCTCAAGAGCCCTCAAATCCCAGCTACCTGACTTAGTTCATGTGCTTGACATCACTTCAGAGCTCGTTGCTCGCTTTCTTGCTTTGAACCCCTGTGCATGTGCAGACGCCTGGGAGGAACTCCTTGCTAATTTTCTTCCACTGTACGCTCAGTCCCTTTATTACAAAAGACTAGGTTTTTAACATCTTAATTGGAGTGCATCAGAAAAAGTCTCGCTGTTTTAAACATAACCATTGGCTTGCCGTGAAAACTTACAGGCATATACACCTATACTTTAGACAACCCAAGGACAACCACCCTTCGGTGTGAAGTTTGTGATAATACAGTATGAATCTGAATCTCTAATCTCTTCCATCATTCCTTCTCAGTCCATCCTGTTCCTGCAGTTGTATTTGCATTTTCTGCCATGCTCCTCCACTGGTTTTTTTTTTTTTTTCACTCTGTGCAAAGCTAGCTTGAATCATCTAAAGAATCACTTGTGTCATGCTACCAAAACAGCAACAGCAGCTGCCAAACTTTGTTAACCATTCTGTGACATTCATGGTTGATGTTTGTAGTGTTACAAGAACTTTAGGCATTTTACTGAAACTCTTATAAGAAGGAACTGAGGCAAACTGATTCCCTCTGTATTATTTTTCCTGATCAAATGCAGAAATATGCAGTGCCCTGAAGGTGAGGAAGGACTGACTGCAATCAGTATGGGCAGAGTGAGAATGCTAATAGGTATCTGAAGGGTGAGAACACAACACAGTCAAAGCATTGGGTGAGGAGGGATTTCTCACAGCAGCAGAATTCTGGCTAGAATGAAAGGAGTGAGTAGAGGATGACTGATGCAGAGAAAAGATACAGAATAAAATTTATAGGCTTTTTAGCGATTCAGATTCTGCCAAAAAGTTGGTTAGCTGACTCTTTATCTCTTCACTACTAATTATTTTGTTCTAATCTGTCACAAAACAAGCCAGGAAAAGGACTGTTACTTGAAACTTTCTGGGAAACAGAAAGGTCATAGGTTGAATCAGGCCATGGATGTTGTGTGTCTTGGTCCGTAACTCTGGCTTTTGAGAGAATTAAAATCTCTTTATGTGTTGAAATAGGAAACTCGTGTCTGATTCATCAGGCTGCTTGGCTGTGCTGTAAGAAATTCAGTCTTTTGGACACCTATGTTTTAGGCTTGTTTAGTACGGCTGTGTAGCATGAACTTTGAGATGAAGATAATCATTGCTAGTAAATTTTTTTTAATGGAATCTGTTTTGACCAGAATATAGTCAGAAAAGTGAAATGAAACGGTAACAGTCTAAACAAGTGAGCTATAGTCTCCATTTCCTTTAGTGCAAGTAGATGACATTTCATTTCCAGCTTTTTCATTAGGTAATTTTGCCTATGCCTTCTTTAAAAAGCAAAACTCTTCAACTATGTGCAACCTTCACAATATGTTTGTACAGTGGCTCCAGACAGCATTTCCTATATTTAAGAATTTTATTGTTAAAGACACTCACATACAGCATTTCCTTATCATGGATACTTAAAAGCTCCCTTCCTGAAGGTCACCGCTTACTTTCCTGCCTGCGTAGAGCGAAGTAGCTGTCACCATAGGAGTCTCACTCTGGACTGCTCTGAGAACGTAACGCAGGCAGTACCCCAGATATGCCTTTAGCAACTGACCCAAAATGGGGGAGTGGCCTGGGGCCAACTGGCAGTTCCTTATTCTCTCACGTATACTGACCCTAAGAAGGATCAGGAGATGGACTGGGAGATGAACAGGCCTTACAGAGTAAATAATTCTTCCTAAAGCAAGAACTTTTTTTTGAGGAAAAAACCGAGCCAACACCACAGCCCTCCACCAAGTGAGGTATATCTTTTACTAGTGAAGAATATGCTGCTCCAGGAAGCACATGTGAAGGACAGCTGCAGTGTTCAGCTACTGTCCATGTTGTAGGAGCATTTTTTTCCTAAGCTCCTAGTTCTATTTTAGAAATTATACCCATCACCCTGTTCAAAATATCTGATTCCACTTTCGTCCGAGCAGACAGTTTCAATACCCACAGGCAAGTAAAGTGAAAAGCTCATTATCAAACAATACAAAGGAAGAATACATGTTCTAATAGAAACCTCATGAGAGCAGAGGATTGACCAAGGGGCTGTAGGGCACAGAAGGCATGACAAGGCTTTGTGCTATGTTCAATACTTTTCATGGGAACATGCTTGTGACTGAGGCCATCTTCAGCTTTTCTGAAGTCTAAGGCAGTCTTCCTGACACAGACAGTGAACAGGCCACTGCAAAATGCCTTTGCTAGATGCCGTCTACTGTTGTTTGCTCAAGGCTAAGAAACTATTCATTTTTGAAAGGGTATTGTGCAAGAAGCATCTGGTATAAAACACTTGCCATAGTGTTTGCTGCAGAGCATGACTGGAGAGGTGGGATGAAGATTTAGGGGAGGCATGCAGTTCTTGATCCCTTTTGCTGTTTCCCTTTGCTGTTTCACCCTGATACTCTTTCCATCCAGCGATGTTAGTCTAAAGGTAGATTCGTGCCTGCTCTGCTTGCAGAGGTGTAGTAGGAGTGAATTTGCCTTGATCTTGGAGGGGAAGAAAAAGCTCCAAACCACTGAGAAACCCTTTGCGGGAGTCCTTGATTTTGTTTTCATATTAAGGTACTCCTCTCTGTTCCATGGGAGTTACTTCGGCAGTGTTACTGATTTCAGAAAAAAATGAAAAAAAATCAATGTGGAATTATAAAATAGGTGGGATACACTTGTTCATCTTCTGACTTGACTGTAAGGTCTGTGAGTGGAAAGGTGTTGTTTTCCCAGATCAAGGAGTACCGTCAGGGCTGTGCTGTTCTGGTAAGCCACGGATTCAGACTCTTGTGTGGGGGTTGGCACAGAAGCAAATGTCTTCTAGCCCCTTGATTTATTTTTTTTCAGGCTTTCCAAGGCCCAGTTAACTTTATCCGCTCTGCGTTTCAGGGGGATGTGCAGTTCTGTGTGTGCCTGGTGAGAGGCTCATTATCCTCCGCAGGCTCAACACAAACCCTCGATTTTTAAAAGGCGACAAAAGAGGCGGCCGGTCCTGCTTTCCGGTCTCCCTGGCCGCGCCAGCGTGGCGAGCTCCTCATCCTCATCCCCAGCCCCGGTGCAGCTGCCTCTTTGTGTGCGCAGGCATAATGAGGAGGGCTCAGGAGGAAGCTGACACAGGTGTGCCATGGGGCCAGGGACTTGGCTGAGGACGCTGCCACGAGTGCGCGCGCACGTCTCCCCACACACAGGTCTTGTGTTCGGTCTTGGCCGTGGCCTTCAAGGACCTCCTTGTCGCGGCACAAACAACGGTGTCGCGCTGCCTCCCTTGTGCACAGCCTCCCGGCCGGTGCTGGGCAGAACAATCCCCTTTCTCAGCCCTAATACCACAGCAGAAATGTCATCCTTATTCTGTAACACTGGCATTTGTCAACTTGGTGGGAACAAAGACAGCATTCACTGAGCGGGAGACAGGCAGAGGGCCTCAGGAAAAGCCCTTTGCGGGGACAGAAAACGTTCCGCTGTCAAACTTCGAACTCCACCGGAGCTGCCGTTTGTCTTCAGGTCTGACCGGCCTGGAGACGGAGGGCTGCCTCGCATTGGCCACGTCTTCGGCTGGGGTTGAAGGGCAGATTCAGGTTTATGTTTTAGGACTTCTGACTAGCAACAAATGGCCTTTTCTTCTGGGGCAGCCCCACCTTTAATAGCTGTAGAGCTCTACTACTCGGTTGGGCTCACTCTGGCTTGGCAAAATTAAACCTCTAAGTAATGGATTTATCTTCACGCTTACTTTATACGCAGATGCAGTTATTCTATTATCAGAGACTTGCACCTCCTGTCCAGCACTTCGCAATACAAAGCCCTTGCCAGCAGCGAGGGACAGTGTGAGCTCTATCAAAGATACCAGCAAGAGGCAGCAAGACAAAGCAGGGGAAGCCTGCTCTTCCTTGGAAATGTCCTAGTAAGCCCTGCAGGATGCTGAGGGTCAGTAGGCATTGCCACTGGAGACGAATATGACAACAACCACCCATGGAAGAGATCAAGCCCTTCTGACAGTTTGCTCAATGAGTCAGCAGACTCCTCATCACAAGCAGCAGTGCCTCCTCTTGCCCTCGCTGTTGAATTAAAGTAGATGGCTCAAGACAACAACCACATAAACAAGAATATTCTGCTCTATTGGAAACGGATCTAGTGGTTTTCAAAATCTTGCATTACCTACTAGCTGAGTACAAGCACTGAGGTCACTCAGAAATCTCTCTTTGGTGCAATGTGTGGAGGTCGCTAACCCTGGGGTACTTGTGTTCTGAAGACTGCTGCAATGGAGATCCAGAAAGGCTTAATAATTTCAGACAATCTTATCTATTTTAAATTGTCCTCTAACAAGGCTGTGTTAAAACATTATTATACCTCATTGCAGAGGTCGCTGTGTTTTAGTGAAAAGTTAAATTTAAATGAATTTTGTGGACCATTAATAACATATCCTGGGCTATTTCCTACTTGCTGCCATTCCAGAGCGCTCACCAAATTACACAGAGTGTATCTGCTGGTATGGAAATGCAGCTACCTTTGGGGTGGAGAATAGTACCAGTCTGTGCTTTGCATTTTGCTAACTCTTCACAGTAATAAATCTTTTGTCTAAAAGTACTGGGGTATGCTCGGTATGTATGGTCTTCAGGAAAAGAAACTCTAACAGCTATCAAATTGCAAGGCTGTGTTAATGAAATGGGATCTGATTCAATTTTGAGAAACAAACAGTAATATCATAATAATTACTCTAAATGTAAGATTAATAACAGCAGCAATAAGAAAAGGATATAGAAAAATAAATATTCATTAGGCATTTAACTTCCATGCATAAATAGAACCAAAAGAAGAGCATGCATTACGTATATTTAGCATGAGGTGTACAATTCACTTGGCAAATGTAGGGAATTTTCCTTAGAATGGTGAATGTTACAGTTCAGTTTGATGTAATGTTATTGCTAGATGGATCATCAGTGAAGGTATAGTTAAATAACTCCCTACTACATTTTGAGAGCTGATGAAGTTCAACAGAAAGACTCTGGGACAGGGGGATAGTGCCTCAGGTGACCCCTTCCTAAAGGCTGGTGTAGCCAAGCCAGCTCGGGAGGAGGAATTGTGTTCTAAGCCATTCCAGTTCCTTCTTGAAGATAAAAGGAAGAAATATGTGTCAAGCGTGTCACTGTTAATCTGTTCTGATGGTTGTGGGGAGTGCTTTGGCTGTACAACAAGATGCTACAGCTGTCAGACTGGCCTGTGGGCAGCACACGCCGTGTTGCCAGGATGTGTTCAGGGAAACATGTGCAAGAAATCCTTTTAGAGGCTGCCCATCACCCACTTCTTTTTGAGGACATGGTTCTGCACATGAAATCAGGATATAAACAGGAAAGCCCTCCTCTTTCATCTTGTTATCTGCATATGCAGTAGAAGGGCAATCCAGAGTGTCTTCACTTCTCTAAAGCATCCACCATTAAGTGCCTTATTCGTAAACCATTACTTGGGACCTGGGTTTAAACAGCATGAACTGATCAGGCAAAGAAGTACTTAAAATCTTTTCCCTTGCCTGTCCTGCATTCCCCACCGGATATAAACCAGTGGAGTAGATATTATCTTTTTCTGCTTAGAAATATATGAAGAATGAGTAAGGAGAACCCTTCAGAGTGCATGGACAGGGAATTTAAGGGCTATAAACATAACCTGTAGCGCAGTCAACAGTGGATTAAAATAGAAACACAACAATGTGTTGTGAAGGAGAGAGATGTAAGAAAAAGGTGTGGAATCACATATTCGCATAGCAAGGAACTAGAGCGTTAATACCAAATAAACTTGCACAAAGATCGGTGTGCCCGTCCGTTAGAAGTGCGTATCTGTGCTCTCTCAGCAGCTTCTCCAACAGTCAGCAATGTTCACTGCTTTCACTGATTTTTTTCCGGTGGGCCTTAGTCTTAAAATACTACTTATTAAAATAGTGCCCATCTCTAGGAGGGGGGTGGGACGGTGGGACAATAACTGTCCACTGTTTTAAAGTGAAAACAGTAGTTGCAATGTCTATGTATGTAGTTTCAATTCTTTGCTTTTTCTCTGCTTCAGTTTGATTTCTGAAATGGCAAAAAAATCACGGTTCTGTATCAAGTGGTATTAGCAATCTTAAATGGATTAGAACTTCTGAAAAGCTTTAAGAACAGCCTCCAGAATTTACTTCATTTGCCATCATTGATACTATAGCCATCAAGTTTTCCTTCCTGTACAAGTTTGAAAATGTTGCAGGGCCATTAAGCACAGTGAATCCTTACTACTGTACGGATTCATGATCTAATAGCTTATTTGGGCAGATGAGTGTGAGCTGGGATGGGATGGAGCTCATTGCTCACTATTGCCCTTTTCCTCAGGCTTTATCCAGGTTATTTAACTCATTGTTCTCTTATATAAAACTTGTAACACTTAAAATATATAAATATTTTCTGTAAGTAGGAGTAGGTAGAGAAATACACAAGAACTTACCGAAACCTTTCAATAAAAAAATTGATCTCTAATGAAGTTGGGATTGTCCCTCAATTAGTTTCTATCAACGACACCCTGCAGTTAGTGCCAGTTGAGTGATCTATTATGACTATATTTGTCAAACCAGAGGTGTTTTTAAAAAAACCCAAACAAACACACAAAAAAAAAAGGCTTTTGATGCCAGAAGACTGTAACCGCACAAGGACTATCTTTCAGTTCTCTTATGAAACAGATGTTTCATTGCTTCATATAGAGGAAATGGAGATCAGCTGATTACCTCACAGGTTGGCCTGAAAGAGCGAGTGTGTTGCTCCCAGTCAATGACTGCGAGAAGTGTTTTAGAAATGCACAGTTCGACTTGGGAAAGGGGCAGCAGTGAATAAGCAGCTTGCAGTGGTACTTGGCAAGAAGGTTGTGATGACAGTTTATTTTTGAAGGCACCGTGAAACAAAGAAGTGTTCCAAAAAAGGAGATACGCACAACAAATTCCAGGGCAGGAGAACAGCTGCAAAAATCTTTTCTGCCTTTGTTTGATCTCCAACTTTAAACTGCTTTGTTTCATGGTGCCTGCAAACAACTGGAGCACTTCTAATGCCACTGTTCATACCTGCTTTTAGAAAAGCTGGAGCTATTCACAGCCATCTAGTGCATGCATGAATCTGTAATTAACAGCACTTGGTTAACCGAGGGGGAGAGGTATTTAAAAGTACTAGTTCAGATTTTGCAGTGTTGACCTGTGCAGGCTGCACTGCCGCTGTCGGTGGGCAGCACTGCTCTGCAGTGGGGGTGCAGAAGGGCCCCCCAGGGCTGGGTGTCATTCTGCTCAAGAGAGCGTGGGAGACACAAGATGAGGACCGCTGCTGTTTGGTGTCTGTGCACATCTGTCACAGGGTTAACTTGCAGGTATCGGTCTGCCTAGGCTGCAGGTCCTGTCATGTCACTGGATAAGCCCCCATCACGCATGAGGGAGCAGGCAGACACCCCAGCTTTGGCGGTGCTGTCCCACAGCCAGAGCAGGTGTGCACAGAGCAAGAGACACACTGCTTGTGATGCAGATGTCTGCAGCTTCTGCTAAGGTGACTGGGGTGGGCCACAGCAACCCTCAAGGGCCGTCATAAAAGCTGGGTGGTCCGTCCCAGCTAACATGTACACAACTTTTTGCATAGCATCCTTCTTTGGAAAACATTCTCTCTGTCCACATTCACTGGAAACTGTTTTGGGACTTTGTTGAAGGATACATTCAACACTGTGTAAGGAGAATTGTGCTGAATATTTAAGGCAACCCTGTTACAGCAAAGTCAGTTTTGTAAACTTGCAGAAGAAATTGCTTCCAACCACAACTTAAGAATAGTCTGTTGGAGCGTGTGGGGCCAATTTAGGATTTGCAGTCTCCTCTCTCTCAAACAATTAGCGCAGCTAAAAGTGGGTTATACTGCAAGCGTTTAACCAAGAGAAAAAAAGTCACGTCTCTTCTGCTAACCAGCATTATGGATTAACGAAGAACAAAAGTAAAACTGCACATGAGGCTCCTGCCTGGCAGTGAGAGCTTTTCAAACTAGTTCAGAACTTCCCCCTAGAAAAGCAGCGATCGAGATTGCCTGGATTTGAGCCTGCCCTGCCTGTGTTGTGCACAGTAACAGCTGCCTGTTCCTGGCTGGGAACAGGACTGGCAGGGGGATGGGGACAATGTGGGGCTTCCAGCAGCTGGGAGTAGGTCATTTGAGTATTTGCACTGGTGAATAGGAAGGACAAAAGGGAAGAGATGGACCTTGCCAGTAAAAGGGCATATAAATAAAGGATGGAGATTTTTTTTTCTGCCCAGGAAATAGAGGCTAATTATTCCCAAACCTGTTTACTACAATAAATAAATAAAAGCCTTAGAGCACAGTTTTGCACTCATTTGAATACAGTAATTATCTTTTGGCCATCCAGATAGAGATTAATATCCCCACAAGCAAAGGATATATTCATTCCCTTAAACGGAGCACACCGTACAGCCCCTTACCCTGAAGGCAAGACAGAGATTGCAGAAGGAACCAGGCCACCCAGGCGTACTGACTTCCTACGGCTGCCTTGAAATTCCCGGGCTAACACTATACTGCCATGGAAGGTATATAATAGGAGGAAAGGGTCTGTGACCATTTTGGCCAGCATGAAGATGAACTTCCCTTTGCAGCACCTGCACTGTTTGCATATTTGCTTTCCATAAGCCAAGGGCTTAGTCATGTAAACATGTTTCCAAAAACAAACAAGCCCAGATGCAAACTGAACTGGAGTTAAAGGGAAGGTTGTTCAGGTAACACTGTCTAACCAAGGCCCTAAATCCCAGTGTATTCTGGTACCTGACTGCAGAAGCAGCAAACAGAATCCTGTTTTCTCCCACAGTATATGATATGTGTTATTCTCCCTTTGTTTCTTTGGTGCTTTCTTGGGAGAAATTGCAATGTGCAGTATTGGATTTTGAAGGGAATATTCTGAAACCCTGTGTTGCAGACCAAATATCACAGAATGGACACTGAATGTACGCTTCCTGTAGATGGTAGGAAATCTGGTCAGTTAAATGGAAATACAAAAGTTTGTGTTGTACATCAGAGGGAGAAACAGAGCTGTCCAAAATGCTGACTAGTGTGAAAGACAGGTATGACTTTGGTGCCCATCTCCCCTCTGCAGGAACAGTGTGAGCAATACAATCGGTTCTTTCAGCCTCGCCTACATGGGCTCCCTTCTTAATGATCAGCTGCCTGAAATCAGTTCTCCCAGAAAACAGAAGAGTAAATGAGGTGAAATGACCATCAGATAGCCTACGCTTATTAGTAGTTAACAGAGTTCTCTCACTTTTTTTTTTCTTTCCTGCTATGACTTTCATGCTCTTCTGCATTCTTTTTTCCTTCTCTTTTCAGGATCAGTGTTCTCAATGTCTAAAAACTTCCACAGTGGAGCGAAAAAAAAATCTAAATGTGTACAATCTCCTCTAAGTCATTTTTCTTTGCAGAAAAGCAGTACTCTGTCATCTACAAATACAGCCACCTTTCTAGTTACACCTCTCCCCCCTCAGCACTGTCCCCCACCCTGACTGCTTGCTCCTTTTAGTCACATTATGATAAACAGACTTCTCTCTGTGGGGCTCAGTGGTTAGTAATAACTCAGCCCCATGTGGCAGAAATATAACTTTACAGTCTATGTGATCTGTCAGAAGTGGTGATGTGTAGGACTGTACTCTAAGTACTTGCAGGAAATGCAGCTTATGGTCCTATTGTAGAAACAGACGCACAAACTGTACCAATTAATGAAAAAAGTCACAGAAATCTAACTGTATACAACTTGCAAATTATTTTTAAGCACAAAACTGCAGCAGTAAACTGTTTTCAATTAATGATTTACCAGTTCTATTTAAAATTGATCAGGAGATCCCAGCTGAGTGTAGAAACTGTAGTAGCTGGGAAAATATTGCACATTGGCTTTGGGTTCTGAATGTCAAACCAAAAATAAGTGTAGATAATGCTTTCATTTATAATACTAAGAACTTGCTGGGAACCTGAAAATTTGCCTTTTTACCTCTCATAACACCAGAATTGCAACCACTTTCCCAGAATTGACTGGGGAAAAAAAATGCTCCTGACTGATCGAAAGGGGTTCTCTCAAACAGGGAGCAATCACAGACAAACTTTAACTCACATTACACATATTACTAATGCAAGTAAAGAGCCTGCAGGAGCTGAAGTGTTCTGCACACTGTGCCGAGTCAAAACCAGCAAGAAGATATGCATTCTTTTAGATGCATAGAAAGATGGATAAAAAGACCCTAGACAGTTTGTTATCCCAGGATAATCAGTGTTAAGACAAAAGCACTTCCACACAGTATGTTATGTCATAACATCATGTGGCAATTTCTCTCACCTTTCTTTCGTGCAGTGGAAATCTTGTTAGAGACAGGACTTTTAATTTTTAAACACTATTGTAAACATATGTATTTCAATACGTATTTACTTGAAGACAAGCTCAGAACGTGCACACCTTGTACTCAGGGAGGCTTGTGGTAATCCTTAATGCATGACTGCCCTTGTTCCTGAAGTCAAAAGTACCCCCTTAGAAAGTTGCTGCCCTCTGGGACAAGTGCTAGTGAAATTGCTGGTGATCCTACTAGGTAGGTGCCCTTAGGTAATATGGCCCAGTTCATGAAACAACTCGAAGGTCAGGATTTTATGGACCACGTAATTAAAGATGTTGAGAATATCCCATGAACTCAGTGGAAGTGGCCGTAGGATCTCAGCATGTGATCCAGCCTGTACTTCTGTTTTGTGGAAAGCTGTAGAAGACAAGCTGACTCTTGAACTGCTAGGGACACATATTGCACTATTTTTGAGTACCCTTAACTTCCTAGGAGGTGTAGGCTTCATATGTGGGTACACAGTATTGCACTCGAGCAGAGAGGTGAGGAAGACGGCGAGTAAAGCAGGCTAGATCATTTCCTGCAAAGAGAGGCTAAACTGTTTGGAGAGGGGAAGAAAAGCGTTGCTTGACAATTACGACAAATTAGTCTCGGGGAGTAATACTAGAACAGCTCTAAAAGAGTGACTACATTTGATGGATCTTGAGGTTGCACTGGTCCTAAAACTACATTTCCAAAAGCTCTGTCCCCTGGCTGCCAGTGTCAGCTCTTGTTCTTGATCAGCTTCAAGCAGCTGTTTTTCATCCATGAATTCACCCCACTGCACATGGGTTCACTATGTAGAAATGATATAGTTGCAGGCAGTGAAAACGAGCTAGTGCGATGTGTGTCACATATGTACGTATTGCTAGCATTTAAATGCAACCATCCTACCTAGTAAATGCAACCACGCAGGTACTGTAAGAGACCAGAGGGAAAACTGATTCTTGTGGAATGCCACAAAACTGAGCTAAAGAAGGGGAACGACTATTGGAAGCGCTGTTCCTGTTGAAAATGACTGAAGCCATCTTAACACATCACTCTGGTTGTCTGCCACCTCTTCTCGGTGCAACAGCTGTATCTCATGGCCAGTAGTGTCAAATGCTAAAGAGGTGCAGGATGAAGAGAATGGATGAGTTCTCTCTCCGTTGCCAGAACGAGGTCATCCATCAGTGCCATTAGAATGGTTTCATTTGTGTCCTGGCTTCCATCCAAGCGGTGCTGGGGCTGCTTCAGTTAGCTAAGGCAGACTCCCTGAACTCCTGTAAGACATACATTTCTTGCCACAGGCTGAGCAGTCCTTCAAAGAACCGTATTCTTATCTATACGTTTGTGAATATCTGTCAGCCAGACAACAAGCTGTCCAAGATGTTCACATAGGGAAGTAGTACACTGAATTGAATTTATGCCATACAATTAATGAACCCTTTCATAAATATTAAAAGATTAAGTATGCACTGTGCTGTTCAAGTTGCTACTGCACTGTCTTAAACCCTCCCCTTCCCCCTACCTGCTTCCGCCCTTTCGGTATCACACTAATCAATTCTGCAGACATTTGGGATCAAAAACCACTGGCAGAAAAGGGGAAAAAGCTTTCCTAGTATTACTAGTGATTTATAGGTGGGATCTGTTTTGTTTTTTTTTAAAAAAAATATATTTAGACTACTGGCCAAGAAATGGTGTAATGCCTAGGTCCTGCAGTAGGAGTTCCTCCAGCAAGTTCCTTTAATGATTCATCTTTATCTCTCTTAAAAGAAATGTAACTATAAAATGGTATGCGAAATACACGTTGCACTTTGCTGAAAGGAGAGGAACAAGATTCCAGTTCCAGGCATCCATCTCATTAGTCTTAGGTTCAGCAGCGTATCTTTAGCAAACTTGCAGGTAGCATCTTGAAGCATTGCCTGCTTATTCAGCCTACCCAAGTCGTCTCCTGGTTTGTTTGCCTATTAAGTTTAAACTTCTCAACTTCTGTGATTATGGTTGATAAGTACATCTCCCAGTAGCTATGTGTATATTATAATTTTGTTGAATTTTATATGTATTAGTTGAGTTGTGTTTTATTGTGAGGTCATTATAGTGAAAAAGTTCTTATGTATGAATCCAAAGAGCGTGCAAAAAAGAAAAAACACCACTACTCACTGGAATAGAAATAAATTGTCAGGGTCCTAAGTGTCTACAGATCTCTGTAATCTTAATAGGAATTAGGAGGTGTAGTTCAATATAGCGCTGTGGGAACGAATCAGGTGTGCTTAATGCTTAGTGTGGGTGCCAGGGCACGAACAGCTAACCCCTGGAAAGGCCCTCCTGCAGTCGGTGGCAAGGCCAGCCTCGCCACCCCACCTGCGGAGATAGGTTGGGCCAATGCAATGTGACAGCCCTTTGGCACTGGGATACAGATTTGATCAAAATAGCTAGCACTGGGAATCTAGTTGCCCTGAACAAGCCTCCCGACCATACCAGTACCAACTCCCTAACTGTCACAAACCGGTACCACTGTCTTTCCTGAGCAGATAAGCAATCACCTGTGTGAGGTCAGAGCAGATGAAGATGAGTGCCAAAAGGTGTGTAACGCCACATCTCTGGGTACCCTGCCTGCTGCAAGGAACCAGCTGCATGGCATGTCCTTGTTTTGCTTCTGTCTTCTAGGTGCAGCAGTACATACATACCTATCTTTCTCCCAGAAATAAAACTGTGAATGTGGGAGCATGTATGATTATTTATGCATGAAACGTCAGCGGTTTTCCTTCAGCATGTGCTAGGAAATGTTCAGCAACTTCACAGGTGACTTAAAGATGAAGCCCTAAATCTCTTGCACAGTTCTGTTCCGTTCAGCATCCCCACTCTTCCGAGGAAGTTAATGAAAGTAAAATGCGTAGAATGAGATGATGCATCTAAATGCTTTTGCTTGTGTGTGGTCAGTAACACTGGACTGTTTCACACAGTTCAAAGATTGTGTTTTGAAACAGAAGCCTGGAAAGAACAAGGACCTGTCAGCCTCCGCTCCCTGTGACCATCAGCGTCAGTCCTGGTGCTAGCACAGTTAATCCAGAGCAAAGTTGATTTCATAGCACTGAAAGAAAGGGGCAGACCCCCTCAAACAGTCTTTGGGTTTGAGATGGCTTTAGCTTTTTGCAGTTGCAAATACAGCACCTGCACTAGGAACAATTTTTACAAAGTAGGTCACAACGGCACATGCAATTATTGATTGCACAAAACAGGCAGGCTATAAAAGTGTCCTGGTGTATCTGCTTTAAGTGCTGGCACACAATGTCAGGAAACCCAGAAAACACAGGACCACCTGTGGAGTCCTTGCTGCGGTATGATCCTGTTAAGTTAATACTCTCGAGCCTCTCTGCTGACTAATACAGGCAAACATTACAGCCAGCCAGGATTTTAATAAGCGGGACACTTTTACCTAGGGCACATGCCAACCCTAAGCTTGCTGTGGAGAGCAAGCACAAAAGTAAGCAAGAGGTTAAAAAAGAAAACGTCTGGCTTTTTCAACAGCTGGGTTCCATTGTGAAAGGGTCATGTGGTGCCAAGGAAAACAGAAAATAGGAAGGCACACAGATTTGTTAGTTTGAAGTAATTGACCACATGGTGTCCAATGGTTTGTGTTCTCATGTTCTCCAAAGCAAGGTCCCACGGGAGCTGAGGCAGGGGTTCCAGTTCCTAGCACTCTATTGTTTACCCTGATGGTTTCCAGATGCTGGAGACAAGGACAGTGAAATCTTTGGGATGCTGCCAAAGAATGAAAAAGACTCAAGAAAACACTGAGGGTATTTTTTTCATTTTATTTTTAAAGAGACAGTACTACTTTTCATTAAGACTACCTTCATTTCCACTTCCCCTGCTCTCTCTAACACACACGCACACACTGCTGCTCTCTCTTTCTGCCCTTTCCCCACCTCTCTGTTTCTCTGTCTTTTTGTATTTAAACAGTTCTGTAATGCAACCAACCAAGGGAAAGCAATGTAGGGGTTTTTTTTCGCCCCTTGGCATCCGTGGTTCATTTAGCTGTAACGCAGTGGATGTGCAAAAATGGTCAGAAAACCCCAGCAAAAACTTTGTAGCAGGCAGATCACCAAGAGAGTGTCAGCAGTGATGGGAAAGCCTCAGAAGGCTGTGAGTTCAAGTTTGCTTTGGCACGGCTGGAAGAAGTTTGCAGAATTCTACAAAGCGTTTCCAAACATTTGAACCATGGAAATCAGGGAAGGGGAGCAAGGACAGGAGAGCAGTAGGCACTTTCACCGGCAAAACCAGAAAGTGGAGAAGAGCAAGGGAATGTGAAATAACAAGGAAAAAGAACCCAGACCCCTTTTGGTAATTAATTCTCAGCTTCCAGAAGGATGAGGTCTAAGAGGGGGACTTCAGTGTTTGGAGACCTGTATTCTAGTTAAGTTTAGCTGCCAATGCTCTGAGTCAGAGCAAGTTTCTGTATTGCACCTACGTGCATGTATGTACTTGGAGTTGGGCAGGGACTATGGAAATCCACGAAAGAGTTCCTGTTGTTGCCTTCAAAAGATGATGGATGAGATAGCTGTCCTGTTTGCATGTTAGAAATATCAGGTTGTGCCCTTCCCTTTGTTTTAATGAAGGGTATCTGCTATAGCCAAGTCTTTGCTGCAGTCTTCACATCTCCTGAGTGAACACACTTGTGATACATCACTTGTGATAAGTGCATAGGAATGGGTGTTTTGCAGGAAAAAAAGTAATTCTTTGAAAGTAGTCTTTGTAGAGAGTTTAATTTGCTCAAGTAAAACTTTAGCAAAAACTGCCATTTAAAAAGAAATAAAGTTTTGAAACAAATCTACCAGCTTGATTCTAGATTTACTAGTAAGTGTAAAAATCCACTTATCTCATTCTTCAAACCCCACCAATACTCAAAACCTCAAGCAAACTGCTGGCCAGATTTCAGCCCCCCTGATACTAGCATCCTCTGCTTATTCCGTCTCTTCCAAAGAACCTCTTACAAAGCCAGGTGATGCTGAAACCTGATGTTCTGGGCCTAAGGTGCAATGGACAGGCACAAGCACCTTTTCTTTTTCTCCTTCCTATCTCCTGGACAGGCTGAAAGGGCCCTTACACCTGGGCCCCTTTGTGAGTTGATAGTCCCTGCATGTAGGGCTGATAAAAATGCATCATTCCGAGCAGACTCTTGCTTTGTTTCTTGTCTGCATTTCACAGATTTTTAATATTAAACATCAGCCTTTCTTTTTCTTACTGTGAGCATTAACATTAACACAGAGGAGCTGAATCCTGACGGCACTGAAATCAAAAAGGGTTTAAGAAAGCAACTTGCCAGCAGATGCTGTACACGGGACTTCTGGTCCAAGCCAATAGTTCAGAAGCTTGAGAGTGGGGTATGTCTGTGCATGGACTTATGCAGGCCCAGTTGTTCTGTGTGTCAGACAAGTAAGGGACCGTGCTGACACACATCTCAATGCACACACTTGGTAAATCCATTCAGAAACAAATTGAGAGGCACATGATGAAGATATTTACCTATTTGATGACATGCTAAAAACATCAACTATCTTATTTTGTCAAATAATTGTGCTACTTTCCAGCTCTACAACCAGATCAGACCATGTCTAAATGCTAGAACAACACATCTTTTTATCACTATTGGTATGAAGTACAGTCTCAGTCTTCATTTTTCCCCTTTTTTAAAAAACAAATCTAAACTGTGTTTGAAACTAAATGGTTCCCTGTGATTGTCTAATTAACCTCTTTCCTTGTTCCCAAATAATACATAATAAATGAGCTGCAAGCCTGTTTCCCTGTCCACAAACTGAGGAATTTCTAAGACTGTTATTACCTAGTATTTGAATCCCATCTTGAATGGTGCCTGTTTTCAGCAACCAGTCAGGTGGGTCCGTGGCGAGATTTTGCTTTACAGTATAGCATGCCTAAGACTTTTTTTTTTTGTTGTTAAGGTAGATCTAGTGGTAGCTCTGGTAACTGTATTGCCTTCTCTGGAGTCAGACCTTTTTTATTTTTACTGAAACTAAAGGCAGTTATTTCCTTAACTAAATAGCTTCCTTTTGTATAGGCACGTACATGTCAAAATTGCTGTGCTGGGCCAGACAAGGTGTTAATCCAGTCCCTGGTAGGGCCAGCAGTGGAGGTCAGAGAAGAGTACAAAATCAAGCTAAGCATAAACCAGTATTTACTCCAGTATGCTCTCCTGAGCTCCGCGGATCTCTCATTGAAGGATGTCCTGAGCCAGAGGTGGTATCTTTTTCCAAACCCTGTCCTGACTTTGCATCTCAGAAATATAATCCGAGAGTACCATATGTGATAGAGCACAGCTGACAAAAGAACAAATTAATAACTGTGTCATGAATGTGCTAACCAAGTGGCAGTGTTAGGTCATAATTCACTTCTCCTGAAAAAATCACAAGTGCTGAGACACTCTGTATTTCTTATTTGAGTTGGAGATAACGAGCAAAGTGACTGTCACATGCTACGTGAAAATCTGTATGTTCCCCACGCTTTGCCTTCTAACTTGAAAGACGCAGACAGAATCAAAATGACTTACAGTCAGCACGGAAAAGATATTTTTGTTTTCATACTTGCACTTTTTGGAGGCTCAAATGGTATCAAGTAGATTAGCAAGAATGTTTTTATAAAAGGCACCGTTTTCTCTGTTGAGGTGTCTTGGTTTAAACATGCTGCTTGTGTTGGCGACTTATCAAGACATGCTTTTCAATCCAGTTCCTGAAAGACAAACTCCTGCAGACAAAAGCCATTACCAGAGCTTGCTTTCTTCCTGTGCGCTGATCTTACAAGGGCAGGGAGAGGACTGCAGGCAAGGCTGGGCAGCTTGCGCTGGCTCCCCTGGACCTGGGGGCAGCCGTGGGGAAGGAACACAACTGTGGTGCTGCCACAGAGATTGTACAGTCTCTGCAGACAAGCAGAAGAGCTTTCCCTAGGGGCTGTCAAATGACAGCTTAAAACTTAAACCTCAACCCATTTTTGATCTTGTTACTATCACGTAAGCAGAATAAAATATAGGGAAAAATGCTTTGAAATAGAAAAGATAACTCTTGCTTAAATTAATGTGCTAAATGTGTTTGTTTATTCCCTTATTTCTACTTTTCTTTTAAGACTTTGATTACTGCAAAAGCACAGACGCAGAGTTACAGTCCTGCAGAGCACTTGCAGCAGTTTCAGAGTGTACCTTGCCTCCTTAAAATATTTTCTGTCTTAGCAGACTTGAAATGAATAGGCACATAACTGAAATTAGTTCTTAGCATGCATGGAAAGAATAAAGCGTATTGGATGGCAGAGGATAAAGTGAACAGAGCTTAAAAAGGCATTTAAAGTATGATGATTTTTCCTATTTATTTTCACAACGCTACACTTGGTGAAGATGGTTAAGGACTGATCCTTAGCTAGTCCAAACAGATATATATGACTAAATGCGGCTTGACAGCTTTATTCACAGTGGCTGTGAATCTAGCTCCTAGTATTTCCCTCTCTAACTCTATTACAGAGATGAACTGTATGGAAGGGTATTTACTGCGATCCCTAAATACAGGTACTGCAATTTTGACTGGTTCTTAGGTACTCCTTGAGGGGTATGTTACCGATTTCCTTTGTACCTTCTGCTTTTTCAGGCACCTGAATGAGAGTTTCAAAAGCTTGACAGAAATTAGTCCACTTGGGGCTGCAGGTCTCTGCCAAAGCAGTACGAATATTTAACAGACTGTGTTAAAGCTTAGCGGCAAGATGGAAACCTTTCAGTTCCATTGCACTTTCAACCACTGCCAACCTGGCACTCCAGTGTGCAAGTTTTGAATCAAGCCTGGTGTATTTTTTTCCAGGCAGATTTTTTCCTTACTGTAAAAACTGACTGCTCTATTTTAGAATAACTTTTCATTTATGGTATGTAAAAGGTAGCTTGAAGGGGCTCTAGGGCAAGCCTTTGGTGGCTTAAAAGGAAGAAATAATTTCTTACTAAATATGTTTTTCCTCTTCATCTGTATACACATTTTTGTTATTGGAGAGATGAACATGAATCCTGGGTATTTATTGGCCTTTTTCTTACATGTACTACTGAAACAACCGAAATGTTTTAAATAATGAATATAAGAAGGGGCACCAAGTGCTTCCTAAGCAGCTAGTGCTTTGGAGAATCTCTGGATCTGGATGTTCAGTTTCAGACGTCAGGAAGGGGTTTTGTTTTGACAAAGTACAGCCCATCAATCTGTTTTTCAGGTGTTCAATACACTAAATCAGTATTTTATCTTTTTGTATCTTCTGTGATTTTCAGAAAGTCAGAAGGAATACAGTACAGATGAAATTCAGTACCTAGTACCAAAAGTGAAGGTAGTATTTTTGTTTTGCTTTTTTTTTTTTTATAATTACTATAGCTTACAATTCAAACATTTAAGAGTTTGAATTCTTAATCTATTGCTCTGCATTGGCATTGGAGATAGAGCCTTGCTCGAGACAAGAAATTTTAAATGAGACCTGTAGATTATGTATTGTTAGACAGAAAAAGAGAGAGATACCAACAACATTTGCCTGTGACTTCAGTGTGCTGCTAATGTGCTTGTAGCAAGCAGCTGATTCTCTTCAAGTACATCTGACCTAGCAGATGTCTTAAAGTTAGGGAGCTATGACCTCAAGCACTGGCTTACGGAGAGTTGGCTCCCAAAGAGACAGTCAGAGAGAGAAAATAAGAAACAAAAATGGTTTTATTTGTTGCATCCGGTTAACCGGTAACAAAACAAATAGAAAAACATACACAATTATATCCCGGATATCAAGAGCTTCAATTCCAAACTTTGTTTGACCTGGTTATTCTGGGTTGGCTTTAGAAAACGAAATGTTGTCTTTCCTCCTAGGCTTGAACACTGTTTCCTGCCTGGGATTTATGGCTAGTGGTGGACCTCGAAGGGCTGCATGATGTTTAGTATCATAGGAAGTGAAGTAGATTTAGATGTGAACGCAAACTGAAAAGGGGATTATCAGCAGATTTCTGTGGCGCTTGTGTCTATCACGTGTAGCAGACTCCAAGTTTTCTTACCTCTTCTTTTGGCTTGTTTGTACTCAGTAACTTGCATGTCTGGGGATTGTATGCTGTGGTCAAAATGCAGTCAGTTAAAATGTGAGTGGTTTGAAGCTGGTTACATTGCTCTAAAATACTCTACATTAAGGTATTATCTTGTTCCCATACAAAATATGGACGTTGGCTACTTCCACTGCAACTGTTTAACTACTTTTTTTTTTTTTTTTTTTTTTGAGGTTTGGGCCTAACATAGTAGTCTATGTTACATGCCTTTTGAGCTGTGTTGGAATGGGTGAACAGATTGTGGTACAGGCAAACCATGCTGCTCATAATCCATGGGGAAATGAGATAGCAGAGCACTGAATGACCCGTGTGATTTCAAATCAGGCTTCACTGACAGCAGCAGAAGTCATGCTGTAGAAGTCAGTGGGAATAAGATACAGCTTCTGTTGGGTTGAACGTAAACATAAACAGAGGGGCTGTATATTTTTTCACTTGCAATTGGTATCTGGTTTGAGGAGAACTGAATATAAACCACTGAAGAGATTAGGAGTTTTAAAATTTCTTCTAGCGAGAGCCCTGTAACTGGTGCAGAACTTACGACTACCAGTAATATTTTGCACTTGTTGCTATCGTGCTTTCCTTGAAGTGCTGTGCAAATATCACTTTGCATTCTCTGGTGCACACTGGGCTAAACCTGCATGGCAGCACCTTACCTCCTAGGCACTGTGTTGTCAGCGCCTCCAAAAAGCCCGATTATTTTGGAAGTCACTAAGCATACAACCCCCAGGCCATCTTCAATATGTATAAAACAGGTCACTTCAGAGAGAAGCGATAATCACAGGGAAATCTTGGTCCCTGTACATTTTTAAGACAGCAGCTGCTGCCAGGAGGCAGAGGATGCAGCTTCTTCATCGTGTGGAGCTGGGCTGCAGCTGCTTGGGTGGTACCAGTGCAAGGCAGGGTTCAAGCCTTGTAGTCCCTCCAGAAAAGTCATGCCTGTGGTCTTGTTACTTTGTTAGCGGTTTGGTTGCCTCTTTCTTTCTTTTGTATGTATTCTGTTTCTTTTCCACCAAGCCACTATCATCTCGCAGATTATATCACAAAACAAAAGCTAAAACTACTTAGAAAATATTTACATGAAATACTGAGTAGACATAATTTTCTGCTTCTCATGTTAGGCCTCTGTCTACCTATATTTTTTGGATATAAAGCACAAAATATGGCTGAAGGAGAACTTGAGCTAAGGGAAAAAACCTTTTCAGAGTCAGAACAGGACCTGAAGGGAAGACTGTTTAATTCCACTATGACACTTAGGACACCTCATTGCTTTTCTTATTCTCACTTCCCCATGGATTACTAGCTATTTTGGGCTTAATGGGAATGTGATAAGGCAAAGTTAATAATTTTAGACTCTTATTATAGCAATGTGGGTCAAACAGAATAAAAAGAGAGTGGAACAGAAATAAGAGGAAAAATGGATTAAATTCTGTTACTGAACAATAAAAGCTCTCTTTGAACTTAAGGATTAAGGACTGCCGAATATGGCAAAATATTTGAGAATGTAAAGGCTGTGTCTCCAGTACTTAATACCCAAAACTGTAGGCATGAGAGCAGAGATCTAGGTGTTTGCGTCTATCTTCTGTCACAAGCCTAATCACCCAAGCAAGCTGGTTCTTAAATATGTCATTTCAGAAGCACGTGAAAAATTATTCTGAAATCATGTAAAATTTGCTGAATTGTGGTCTTATGACTCCAACAGTAAACTGGATTTGAAGGGACCTGAACTTAAGCTGTTTTTTTCTTAAAGAAAAAAAAAAAAATCTTATCTCAACCTAGTTTCATTCCTCTGTGTGAGTTGTGTATATGGGGAAAAGTTCAGTGCTTGTTACTCTTCCCAACACTCAGACTGTTTTAAAGCAGACAAAAGAGAAAAGAACCATTGCTGAATGAGACTCTGTTTCCATTGCTTAAGATGGCTCTCATCTTGCTGTAGAAATACGTGTGAAAGCAAAAGAGACAGCTGCGCCAAAGAGCCCAGTAACCCAGAAATTTCCTGTCCCATTCTTTCCTATGGAGAATGCAGGGATTTGGGAGCCCTCAAGACAAGCATGCGTCTATATTCCCATATAAGACGACAGTACAGCTGCCAAGATTGCAAGATGCCACAGAGTCTGCAATTGTTTCTGAGACAAACTGTGCTAGGAATGGATAATCCTGCCTTTTATTTATACATAAAAATGTAT
The DNA here is from genome assembly GCF_023638135.1 of Falco biarmicus. NCBI lineage: Eukaryota > Metazoa > Chordata > Aves > Falconiformes > Falconidae > Falco > Falco biarmicus. Next base: position 46,300,228 of record NC_079296.1, on the reverse strand, counting down.
TTTTTAGAAAAATTCCCTGTTAGGTTATCCATTAAAGTCAAATGGATGCTAGGGTAAACATGAAAATGGTTAATTCCTAGGTTCTATGACTGTTTCATTGAGAGTCAGATTTTGTGACAGCTTTTGCTGTAGTGCTTTATAATGCTTGCTCACATGCACCAGGAATGCCTTTTTTTGCCTGCACAGCACCCTGATGCCCACTGTGGGTTGTCCTCTGCTGCAGCCGCTGCTGCTCCTTGGGAGCATTGCTCTCTGGAAACAGTGCCTGTGCACAAACTGACCAATTTACTTTTCCACTTTATCTTAGTTCTTCAGCTGTGAATAAAATAACAGCAAGTACAGAAAAGCCCGTTTCAAATTGACATTTACCCTTTTACTGCGGAGCACTAGGACACTGCTCTCTGGATCCTGACTAGAGGTAAAACCTTCTCTGCAAGATTGACCACAAGAACTCTAGCCAAGGAAATCCATTGCTCCTTTCTCTTTTTTTTTTTTTTTTTTTTTTTCCCCCTCCCCCATCCCCCTGCACCTTTTTTCATTGTATGACAATGGTGGAAAGAGAGAAAGTGAAAGAAAGGAATAAAAATAAAGGATCAAGGAAGCTGATATGATCGGACTAAGTGACTGCTTTTTCCCGTTGTATTTAAAATCTGTGCATTAAAGAATTTTGAAAGCGTAGGTCTGCAAACATGCTTGCTGGCTGCACTGAGCTATTCTGTTGTGACCTGCTGCTGATATTTCTGCATGAGTATACTCTATCACCAGCAGGGACCAGTTTAGCAACTAGTTCTGATCAGAGAAAACTGTTTTAAATATCACTTTATTAATACCTTGTGCTTGTCTTCACAGTTTTAGGCTTTTTCTTTTCTTGGCTATACATCTGCAGTGTTCTGCTCTCTGAAAACATACATGTTTTTGTTAAAAAGTACTTAGGTTCTACAATGGAACTGCACTCTCTCTGTCAGAAGTTAAAACCAGTCAGCTGGATTTTTTGTGGGAAAAAATAATAGTCTTAGGTTCCACTCTTGTAATTGGATTCATGCAGGATGACCTGTAGTACAGTTGGAAATTCCCCTGAAAATCTTCATAGATACAAGGATCTGCCTGTAAATTCATGACCTTGAAAATGTGTGTTTTGTCACTTACTGTAAGACCAGAGCTGTAGCCACATGTCTTGATATTTGAATGAGAATCTGTGAAAAATTCAGTCATTTTCCTTTAATGGAATAGCCAATTATTGTTTAATTGGAATTAAACGTCAGCCTTTCCTGATGTAAGTACTGGGGCAAACACATGCAGTCAGAAAGACCTGATCTTCCAGTGTGAGGCAAAGAGGATAAAGAAATTTGCTTTATACTGTGGCTTGGGATCATTTGTATTAGTTGAAGCACAAAAAAACACCACAACCCCCCCCCCCCCAAAAAAAAAAAAAAACCAAACCAAAAAAAACACCAACCAAAAAACCGTTCTACCACATTGCCGAGAACCAGACATGAATCGAATAGAGACATCTGTGACTGGAAAATGTGCTACATTCTGGCCAAGCTGTCTCTGCAGAGTGAAATATGGAGTAAGTGAAAGTACTGCCCTGGAAAAGCAAGTAGTAGTAAAGCTATACAGATGTGAGAGGGAGGCTTCTCTCCTGCCAATGTAGGCCAGTAGAAGAGAGGAGAAGAAACACTCAGGGATGAAAGGAAAATAAGGAGGAGAAAGAAGAAAATCAAGTGGCAGGTGAGGGACTGCAAAAACACTATGAAAACAAGACCAAAAGTAATGTTTCTTCAGTATTCGGGGTTTTTTCTTACATTTCTCACGTATTGCTAACTTGTCCTGGTATGTCAGCCAGACAGTTAGCACCCTGTCCTGGAGCAAGCTAGCTAGCTGACAAAAAGGAAGAGAATGATGCATTTTAGGAATGGCCAAACTGAGCACGGTATCCGTATGCAAATCTATAAGGCCACCTCCAAAGAGCTCATTTAGTCTACACGTTAAACAAATGTAACTGGTCTTTCTTCAGATTTATGACTGTTTGAGTTGTCCAGCACATTCCCTCTAATTTGGCAATATATATCTGTCCAGTTCCTCTTGAGGGGGCTAAAATCTGCGTGGGCTACTCTGCTTGTTGTAGGTTAGGTCTGTAGAAACCCTGCTCTCTCTTTTGATTTGGGCTGTGATGATACCAAAAGGATGATCTGGGAAAAGAAAGTCTGGTCAGCCTCCCTTCGGTCCCTGGAAAAAACATTGGGCACATCCTTTTGGAAGCCACTTTTGGGTACATGAAGGAGGTCACTGGGAACAGTCAGCATGCACTTACCCAGCGTAAATCATACCAGATTGCCTTCTATGGCAAAATAACTGGATTTGTGGATGAGGGGAGAACAGTGGATGCCAGTAACTTGACTTGAAGCAACCTATAGGCAGGTAGCAATAAAGTGTAGAGATTCAGAAGACTGTTATGAAGGCCAAATAACCACTGGAACTGTTTAGACACAGTAAGTGAATGAGTAAGTGACAAGTGCGGAGTGGGTAAACTGAAGGTTCTCCTCGCTCTTTTGCAGAAGATGTTAAACTGAAGTAGAGACTAACACTGAAAAGGTTTAAAGGAAATAATACGCACTACATAATGCATAGTTCCAATCTTTGGCACTCGCTGAGACTGAGAACCAAACTGGATTCAAAACCAGAATCAGGGATTTATAAAGAGTGAGAACAATGAGTTAGGCATGGTAAAAACTCTTCTTCAATTAAGAAAAACCATTATTCTGCAGGATGTGTGGCAACTACGACTCATAAAGAATATCTTTGTCACATTGTTTTAAGACTTTACATCCACCTGGGGATTTTTTAAAACTTCCTGAAATATCTGCTCAGTCATTGCTCTTTACTAAGACTGATCTCTCTTTTGAGGCTGTTCCTGTCTAATAGTCTGAGAAAAGGTGCTGGGTATCTGCAGGCTTTTGGCAGCATTGGCAGAACTTACTCAGAAGTCCTGAAATCTGGTGGTGGAAGATGGTGACTCTATGGAAAGGCTTGGAAGCATGAATCAAGTAACCTAGAGTGCAGGATGCCATGAGCCTATAGTTGCAAGCAAAGATGTGGCTGTGGAGGACTTGGTGAAAACCAAGATGTTCGTAGGAAGAGGGCACTGACAAAGATGCTAGTGTTGGGGGAGGGACAGAAGAGGATATAATCAGAATAATAGAGAGAGATCTGAACTTAACTAAAGTGGCATTGAGCTGCAGGCATGCTGCTATTTTAGTCCATCTCCTGGAACTGCAGGGTTATTTACTGGAAATCTAGCCTGAAAATGCATTCTTTGTGTAATGCTCTAAGTAGGAAGCCACCCCAAGGGATGCGAATTACCAAAGACTGTGACACACTGGTGTAGAACATAAACCCAAACAAACCAGGGCTCTCAAAGGCCTATAGCTAAATATTTATTTCAGAGTTAATTTAAAACCAGAATTTTCATCCAGCAAAAGCACACAGAAATCCTGCAGGTCTAACTTGGCTCTGCTATTTGCTTATGCTGCATTCCCAGCCCGGACAGATTTTAATGTTCAAAGACTTGGGGGTCTGCAGTGGGGTCAGTCCTGTCCACGTCAGGTAACAGAAAGGGCACTTCCCACAGTACTTAACAGTACAACACCTGTTCCACACGCATATGAAAACTAATAGTAACTATAAACCAAGTCCATTAGAAAAATTACATGGAACAGACAGGACTTAAGATTTACACTACATTTACACAGCCGTATAATAATGAAAATACCATTTAATTCTTCAGCCTCAAATTAAGATTCCCTGGAATGCCTCCAGTAGTAATGTGGCAAAGTTACCTTTCATGAATTTGAAAGGGACTCTTACCACAAATCAATCTGTTGCTGACAAACAAATTTTTAAACATTTGGATTTCTTTAGGGAAGTTTTGTAAATGTTCATGCCTCTCAATGCTTTTTCATTCATGGATAACCACAGAGATACAAATGAGATTATTTTTTGAGCATGTGGGCCTCCTGAATGAATAAATGTCTCATCGTTTATCTTCATTTGTGGGCACATATAAAACTGTGGTCTCGCCATTATTTTTTTTTATACCTCACAGAAACTCTGTGTGTTAGATAAAATGCTATGACAGCCTAACAGCTGAATTAAAGTCCTCAGGTACCAAAGTAAGGAATGGTAGTGCACACTTCTATTGGTGTAATTTAGTTCTTACACATGCAGGATTTTTGCTATAAAAGGCTGATCTTTTTTGGCATAGCAGTTCATTGATGAGCAGAGTTTATGAATTTAACTGTGAAAGTCTGTTGTCCATTTCCATACCAGAAAAGAAAGGAAGGAATAGGATCACAATGAGTTCCCTAAGACTGGCTATGAGTTTTTGGTCACATGCTTAATGGGTTTAACGAGTTGCCAAGGAATTTTGGCTGGAGGTGGCACAGTTGGTAGGTTTCAATAATTTTGATTCTAAAGAAAAGCTTTAAAAAGGTAAGGCTGAAAGAATAGTGCATGGAAAAGGTTTTTTGATTAGTCTCATTGTAATGAGCTTACACAGATCCAGAGGCTGCTTTACAGAGGTGAATGTCATGATCCTCGTATCTTCCAGAGGAGAAACTAGATGGATGGAAAAGATGTGCAGGACAGGAGCAGGACTGGGAGGAGAACCCTGGAGCCCTGAGTCCTGGCTCTGGGCTCAGTTCCTGATTTCGGGCATTATATGTTTCCTTGTAACAGCCAGACATGCAAATGCCTATCCTGACAAATTGCTTCTTATGCATACATTGTCGTTATTAATGCAACCCTGAGGCAGGCCAATTCAGTGCAAAACCAATGTTTCTCTAAGTCGTCTCAATTTGGGGCCTGATTTATTTGCTCTGAAGCAATCACTTTTGCCTTCCTGTTAGGCCCTGACACTGCTGAATCATCCCCTCATGCTCATACACACTGGTAACTTTTATTAAATGAAACACTTATGTCAACAATCAATGCTTAGCAGTGGAGAAAACATGACAGGGGGTATCCTTATTATCAAAAGGGTTGTTACACAGCAGGATACATGCACTGCTTGAAAGGAGAAGTTTATGGCTGTTGAGCTGAGTCTTTACTGATAGGCATCCAGAGAAAAGACCTAGATCGTAGATAAGGGTCCAATTGGTGTGTCAGCATCCCAATCTATTTCTTTAAAGCTCTGCAGATTGTTGTAATGCTCTCTGGAACTACAAGGTTCAGATATAAAATCCGCAGCAACTGCAAAAACACACGTACCGTTTGGCGTACTAATAAGCACTAGGGCAGTACAAGAAAATGGAGATGTATTGCTTGAACACAAAGAATAAGACACAGATGTGGCGTGCCTATAAACCAAAAGAACTGCAAGCTGAAGACATGGCAACAGTTGTGGGAAACAGTGGGACTCGAGTGTCCAGTTCCCTAATGTTCCTTTAGAAATTTTACTCAAGTATGGGAAGTTTATTGCATTTAGCATCATACTGAGACACAGCATCTCTTGGAGGCTTTGCGGGCAATGAGGAGTGCTCAGCTGCCGAAATGCTAAGAGCTACAGGATTTGGATCAGGATCTGGTTTTCAGTCTTGGTCTCTAGGGGAAAAAAAGGGCCACAAACCACCTCATTACCAACCTTAAAAATGGCTGTAAGTGAATTTTCCTCTGGAAGCTCTGCCCTGTGCCATTAACCAACATGACTTCCTGCTCAAAAATCCTTCTTTCCAAGAAGCCACAAAGCAGACACTAACTGGAGAGAGAACAGACTATTTTAGCTACTTTAGAGCTTGGGTTTCCACTAGGGAACTGGACTTTCCCAGAGAAAATGCTTTGCTTGAAGGGAAAAACAACCACAACAAAAAGAAACCCCAACTCATTTGAAATCTCAGCCCTTGGACGTGAAGCTCTTCTGTCCCTGTTCCTGTCATGTTAAGCTTCGGTTTCTGTTCTGCAGTCCTTGAGTCACCACGCGACCATGCTGCAAGCTCTTCCACACATACTCACATACTCTTCTGCTCTGTTTGCCTCCCCTTTGTTCCACTGGGGCAAAGAATTATTATTTTGCTGAGAGGGAAGAATGTCAATGATTATGTGCAAGATGAATTCAGAACCTGCTTACTGGAGGTGCACACCTTAAAGACAAACATCCTGCAATTGTAAATCCCAGAACTGGCTTTTTTTTTTTTTTTTTTTTTTTTTTTTTTTTTTTTTTTTTTCCTTGAGCCTGTGCTTGGAATTTGTGGAAGAAATCGCTGGGTGCTCTGATCCAGACTCACTACCCAGGGCTTTGCTTAGTAAGCATTACAAATACCTAATAGAATCCCGATATTTTAAGTGAATGCATGTGAGGAAAACCCCAAACCAGAAGTTTCAGAGATGACTTGTATAAGTAATGAGGAGTGGGCTCAGGATTAAAAAAATTGGATCCAGAAATATTGAATGCCCAGGAACTTGTGAGCATCCAGGACCATGGTTTGGATTCTGTCCTTTTTATAACAAAAATCCAGTGTTGGGCTGGACTCAGCCACTGAACAGTTTGCTCAGGCAGGTTCAAAGATTCTCTGGTCTGGAGCTGGGGATCTGAATTATTTCCAAGAATAACTTACATTTACATTTTTCCCCTTGTTCTCCACGGGCCTAATTATATTGCTCTTGGCTTATGGAACATGCACGGACATCAAAGGGGATCTTCTATAGTAAGACAACATGTATCAGACCCTACACAAAAACAGAGAAGAAAAAAATCCTTTGTATGTTTTGAAATAATGATCTAAATTTTAGAGTGAATTCTCTGGATGTTACAGGCTGGTGCTGCTTGCTGCTCCACGCTGCACCGAGAAGTGAATGAATATCAGGTTATGTTATCCCTATCCTTATTTACCATATTTCATGGGTTTCAAACACTATTTCCTGAAGCTAGAAATCTAGCATAAAAGACAAGACAAAATCCAGAAACAGCAGTGAAGTTATCAGCCATAGCTTTTTCTCAACATACCTATAGTACTTTACTCTTTATTCTAATCTTTAGCTCAGCCAGGCTGAGGTGATAGTGGTGAAGTGTAGTGAGACCGCAGAATTATTTTTCTTAGCTGCTAAGATATGGTGGATGTGTGTTAGGCAGAATATATATTCTTCCAGGCATGTCTCAAAGGTCCCGCTCATAGAAGTGTTTACGTGGAAACCACAACTCTCTGAGGAAAACAAAATTAGGGAGGAAAATTTCTGTCCACTTGCTAGAATTTGCTATAACCTCTGGCACCGGATTGTGTTCCAAAAAGGGCGTATATTTTTAAAGCAATACATTAGAACTGGGAAAAGCTATGCATTAAAAGTACAAGGTCCTGTGCTAACCAGGTTTTCAGCTGAACTGCAGGAGGAGAGTGTTCTTCTGCTGGAATACATCCAACACATCTATACTCATTTGGAGTATATCTAACTGAAAGAAGGTACATAATGGAGGCATAAAAAAATGGAGGCACAAAAAGATGCGTTTTAGCCAAAGATGCCAGCCACCCTGCTCACATAAGTCAGGGCTGTGCAGCTGCTGAGGATGGTTTGCTTAGGTGTCGTTGCACAAGGGAGACCTGAAACGTTATCCATCCCACTTAGTGTTTTTTTCATGCTGTGGCAAGAAAGGAAGAAAGAGAAGAATCTCTTCATTTTTTCTTCTCTCTCTAGATTATGTGCGTGGGATGAAACTGTTGTCTCTGGAACCAGTAGGAAAGCTCAGGCAGAAGCAGATGTCCCAGAAAGTTCCTGGACCTTAGGGAAGTGGAAGGGCCTGGAGCATCTAATGCCTTTTCATCCCTACCGGTGAAATGGCCAATACAAGAGGAAATAAGAGATTGAGCAAAGCTATGTACTGGTAGAACACCACTGGCATGATGGCGATGTAATTTCAAATAGTGAGCAGCAACTGGGTTGATTGCAATTACGGGAGGGTTACACACATTACAACAGCTGGCATTTTGGAACATGGCCTACAAAATACACTAAAATGGTGAGTCACCTCAAATTTCACTCGGACATTTTCCATGTTTGCGTGCACCCATGGCAGGTTGTTTGCCATCTCCCATTTCCCCCTCTGCTACAAAAACAGGGCCCACCTCAATTTACCTTAGTAATAAATTTACCTACTTGCACATCTGAAGCGATAGAAGCCTACTACAAAAACGGAACTAAACAGGTATTTCTCTCCCAAGGGCCCAACGAACACGCTGTGAACAGCACATCTCACCACCGCTCAGCCTGCTAATCTCCCAGGGCCCTGAAAGCTGAGACTTGGCAAGCTGCGGTGAGATTTAGAGCCTACGCGCTGAACATGGCTTAGCTCCGGTAGAATGACCTGCTCGCCCGAAGCTGGTTCTTTCCCTCTGGGTTTTAAAACACTTTCGGTTCCAATCACAATTACAGCCCTCTTTTTCTTCCTGTCAGGTTCTTCCCCTTGACACACACAGATCAGTTTTACTTCTTAAAGCTTGGGCATACGCAGGTGTATCTCTAGACAGGTGGTAAAGAAAAGGCCCAGGAATAAAGCCCAAATCCAGTTTGAAAGCTCCATTTCAATCAAAACAGTGATTTAGCCTTTTAAAATGAGACCCTGAAGTTACAAAATTTAAATCAAGGTGAGAGCCATTGTTCCTGTTTTTTAAGAACTCATATAAATAACTTGAATGGTGGTTCCATGCTTGCAGATAGTTTTAAAATATTTCCGAGACAGCATCCTTCTTTCAGGTCACAGCATAAGATAGATGAGTGTAACCAAAATATTGGCAGGAGAGTAATCTTTAGAGGGAGAGGGATAAACTTGCTCTCAGCATGCAGAGCTGGGTCCTGATTCTTTATCTGCCTGCTAGAATCATTATAATGAAAAAGAGAACCCCGAAAAGTCCTCGTATGAAAGAAACACTGCAGTGTGCTGTTTCCTGGAGCTGGCTTTAAACCAGAATCTCTTGTGTGGGTGAGACTTTAAGAATTTTTTTAAACACCACTTGGATTGCGAGGCATCTGCAGAGCATTACTGCTCAGATCCCTGGACCACCACTTTTGCGTATGGATAGCTTCAATAAATACACTGGCTTTCTGAGGGTTTTCTTTTCCCCTGATTTAATGTTGTACCATCCTCTCTTCACCAAGGGAGCGGTTTCCTCGCTTGTGATGTGGTAGCTTTTGCCAGTTTTGGAAGTTCCAGCTTGAAAAAAAATATGCATCTGCGTCTACAACATGTTGTTATAATTATGTCTGAACCAAAAATTGTTTGCAGTATCTCATCAGAGGGGAAGTTCCTACTCTGATCTGTGACTGAACTTTGCAACTTGACAGGCCTGCTTTTTTGCATTGCTGCTTTATGCTATGGGTTTCTATGGGAAAATAAAAGCAACCTGACGCAGGATACGTGTTGATGGAGCTAACTGCATGCGAATGGGTATTAGCAATTTATTTAAGTGCATTTTCAGACCCAACTCAGCCCCAGAAAAAGGAGGCATTACGCTGCCCATATTACCATGTTTATTTGCGTGTTTGCAAGCACGTTTCCTTTCCCAGGGCTGCCACACGAGCCTTGGAAAGAATTCCCAGGTTGGCAGCAGCCTGGAAGGCAGCAGGAAAACGCAGAGCAGAGCCGCTCTCAGCTACACGGCTCCTGCGAGGCCTGTTCGGCACAGAGATAAAGTTCAGTGCCGTGCAGTTTCGCAAGCGGGCTCACAGTGGGGGCTGCCGTTGTTTACTTTAGGGGAAGATGGAGGTGTGTAAGGGAGAAGGGAGTCACTCCGCCATGTGCTGCCAACTGCTCGACACCCCGCTGCAGCCCTGTTCATAATGATTTATGCAGCTGCTGGATGGGCTCTGGTTTCAGGGGATGTGAGCTGCAGGAGCAGGTGGGATGCCCAGGCAAGGACTCCAGACTTGAGACAAAACAGAAAATCTGTTCTCTTCCCAGGGTGGGGAGGGGTCTGACAAGGAAGTACTTTGTGGGCTTAACTTTCCCCCATGATGCCAGCCTCATGGATCCCTGCAAAGCCACCTGCCACTTCCAGGGTAATAAGAGCCTGTTTGAAAAATGCGGAAGAACTAGTCCAAAGTATAACAGCAAATGCTGTTGCGCTGCTTAACATCTAAGGTAATTACTGCAGTAATTTTTCTGTGTGTTAGAAGTTCTTTGTTTGGGTCTGTGTACATGCACATCCTTTCAACTCATCAACTCTGACATGCAGCACTTGCCAAGCTAGGATTTTATATAGTCTCCCACATTAACTGTGGCATAAAGAGGGACAGGATGCTCTTTATTTACTGCCATTCTGGGGGTTCTTCTTCAGGGCTTGCTATCGAAGTTTTTACAATTTAAAGTAATTTGTAATTTAAAGCCGCAATACCCAGGCCAACGATAACAACAGTTCTCCTATTGAGCTCTGTGGAAGTTCACATCCTCCGCTCTGTATGCCCCCTCTCCCCTGCCTGCGCTGGATGCGTTTTGCCAGTAGGCTGATCACATGTAATTTTCAAAGAACAGAAGCTTCTGTGATATTCATTTCAAATGCTGTTTTTACGCTGAAGTGCATAGGGGAGATCATTCTGAGGACGGGGCTGGGAAGAGCTGCCTTCCTGGGACATATCTGGGACAGAACCTGGCTTCTCAGTTCACACCTTACACCTCTGTATGTCACTTAATAGTCTGTGGCAAGGATGATGTGCTGTCCACCTCAGGCAGGGACTTTGATGAAGGTTAACGGAGTTGGAAAGCCTGTGCCTGAGTTCAGTTGGACTTAGTGGGACCCTCACATGCATTTTAGGCTTTGTGACCTGAGGCTTATAATTAAAGATTTGTTGGTATCAAGTTAATCTCTTTAAAAAAAATACATCATTAATCATTTTCCAGTTGGGCTATGGACCTTCACATATGATACACTCCCTTAAACCTGGAGGTTTTGACTGTTTCTTTTGGAAGATGAAATGTTATTGGAAGGAAGTCTGAGCTCAGAAGGAGAAAGAGGGGGAAAAAAGCTTTTAGACTGCAATTTCAAAGTGACCTCATTAGCCTCTTTAAATGAGCAGCTCTCCAAGTCATGGCAGTAATAGACCATACCATAGGACAGTACTATGTGTCAGGCCTTCCAGGCATATATTTTTCCCATAGCCTTTGCATTCTGGCCAGGCCAAGATTTGCGTTTGGGAAAAGTTCTCAGGACAATTGGAGTCGTCTTTAGTCCAGCTCTGAGCTCCTCTTTGCTCTGTTAGTTTTGCTGACGCAGACGCTGGAGAAAAGCTGGCGTGAAGGTTACTGAATGAAACTCGTGAAAAGCGTGTGGGACACTGAGCAATCTTCATCTGTGTATGAACAGGAGCTGTAGCTCCTTTGCCTGTGCTTGTGCTGAGGTCATAGAGAAAACTGTCAGTTTTACATATTCCTTTTTCTCACCTCTGTGCACAGATACAGGTTGATTTAACTTTCAACCACTTTAAAGGACTGAAATTCCTTTTTACTCATGGGTGATGCATACCTGGTCACTGGTCCCTGTTGGTGTTTAAGAACTGTAACAGAGTTTTGGAAAGAATTTACCATGTGTACGTGGTGTTCTGTTTTGTCACTCCCTGCTGGCACCCTGCCTTCTTAGCTGTTCTCTAGTAGAAGGGATGGGATGTTTGGAGCAGAGCCTGCAAAGCTGTGCACAGCCCTGAGTTGTCTGCAGGTACCTACATACCCCCATCTACAGGTTTCCCTGTTCAGCTGGGGAAATAACTGGGACACGGAGGGCAGAAAAACCACGTCTCTGCCTTCAAATAGCCCATGTTTCCATCATATCAGTTTTTGAAAACTAAAAATCCACCCTGCACTAGTTATTTTGAAGATTGCAGCCTGAAGGATGGAATCTGTTCCTTTTTGTACGAGTGTACTGAACTCTTTTCTCTTCTGGGTGATACCTCAAAGACCTCAGTGCCTAAGAAGGCTTGGAGGGGATGTGTCTGGGCTTTGTTTTCCAAAAGAGGAAACTCTTTTCGGAAACTTAGCATCTGCATCATGTCGTCTTCCCCTTCGCCATCCTTCCAAAGTCAGGCAATTCCACAATGAACAGAAAGCAGAAATTCATTGCAGGCATCTTCTGTGTGATAGGTCACTGGGTTGATGGCATTTGAATCAGTTCTTTGGATCCATCTGCATTTCCTAGTAGAATGCTGACTTCCAGGTCATGTATTTTGGGAAGGGGATACATACCAACAGTCACTTAATAGTTATTTCAGTGAGCACCTGACTACTGAAAATTTAAGCTACAGGGTGTATAAGTAAACGGTTTTGAGATGCTATTTCTAAACAGGCTCAGCAGCACATAAGCCTGGCTGCTGAAATTGTTCTTGGTCTAGTTCAACAACCCTCAACAGCATGTTTTGTTATACTGGTCTGTATGGTTACTCTCTTTTCCTCTTAATTTGTGAGTCCTTAGCGTACAGTTTGAAGAGGACAGAAATGCCTGTTTATATGGCAGCCTCATCAAAACAGAAATGAAAGGAAATGGAGAAGAGTTGCTAATATCTGAAGGCTTTATGTACTTGGGTCTTTTTCATGCCACATCTGATTCCCATTTCTAAATATGCACTGTCAGAAACACAATTTGAAAATATAAAAATTTTACTTCATGGGAATTTCAAGCATAATATTCTCACTGAGCACCCCTGAAAATGAGGACTTACTTTATAGCTTAACTCCCTTTTAGTTTTCCTGACAAAAAACATGCAAATCTGATTGGCCCATTTGCCAGGCAGAAAAGGAAGTCTAGAAAATTCCTTGCTACTCATCTTCCATGTGACACAAACCATTCGAACCGCTCTGATCAGTAATACAAACTATGTGCTAGATTATCTCAAAAGCATCATCCCCTGGATTAATATGTACTTTTCCTTTTGTGTCCATCCAGTGGCCAGCCTACGGGCTCCCTGCCTGCTCTGCACATCAAATAGAGCAGAGCACCATCCGTCACTGGCTGTGTCAGCTTGGCATGGCACGACCTGGGCAGGCAGGGAGGAGGCTACTGCTGGAGGATAAAGCTGTACGTCTTCCCTCCCCCCCCCCCCCCCCCCTCCTTGTTTTTTAGTACATTGAAAGTTAGGATTAATAAAGGTTTAATTCTCCCTTTTGCTATGATTTGTCTGTAGCAGTGAACTTGTACCTTTCTGGTGATCTATCCCTTGACATATACTTGATCCTCTGCATTCAGATTATCTGCACATATTCTCTTGAGACCTCTTCACGTTAACCATTTGTATTTCAGGGTTTTTTCAAAGCAAAAAGCAAAAACCAGGGACTGCTTCCTCTATGTTTTTTAGTTCTGCAGCTAAACTTGTTCTCACCGTTACTTGCTTAGACCAAGACAAACAGCACAGCCAATACCTTTTTTTCTGCAGCTGAAGTCAAAGCGTAGCCAGAATGAGTATTTCCAACCTTCCTAAGGTTATGGAATAAACAATATGACCAATCAGGTCATTTCCAAATGGGCTGTTTCCCATTTTTATTGCTTTTCAGTGTTTTTCTTTACTAATACAACAGCAATCTTGCTTTTGTTTCCTAGGCCAAACTTCAAACAAATGCAGAGAGATAAAAATTAACCTAAATTATTTTAACCAAATATTCCCCTCTTGTTATTATTAGCAGAGAAGTCCAGCCATGATGAAGAGCCTGTGCTGTAGTGCTAGCAGAGCAACCACAACAGCAGAGTGTGAAGGCAGGCGCTCATCAGCTTTAGCTAGCAACCGACACCATAGCTCTCCTTTAAGTTTCCTTTGAAATTCAGTGATCAGGTGTGTTGGGACACACAAACAGTATGAACATGAATAGCAGTAAATACGAAGCATTTTAGCAGAGGACTGAATTCGTGTCGCATGCCAAACATAGCCTCAGAAGCAGAAGCCAAGGGTCAGTAATAATGTCTTAGCCCGTATAACATCTCTCCACGCAGCCGAGGCTTCGGATCCAATTCTGAATTGAAAACATTTAGCTCTGATTTTCACACATGACCAACGAGGCTGACACGTCAAGAGAAAGAGGTGGTACAGTTGTTTTTCACTATGCTGGCAAAAGAGTATTTTGCTCTGGATCACCCAGACTTGCAGCCTTTTGTAAGTGTTTCTAGGAAATGTGGATTGTGGCCCTTTCAGCTCATCAGAAATGCACGCAAGCTGTTTTGTGTACATTTAGGAGGAGAAACAGGGAGCAAGGCAGACTTGGAGAATCACTGTCACAAACGCAGCTTCCACTTTATCTGCAGCATTTATGCTTTATGCTAATTGACTTTATTTGAATAAAGTTGGACTAAGGGGTGATATCAAGGTCATGCCATTCAAAAGAAAGGAAAATACTTCTAACCCACATCAAGCTCCTTAATTCCTCTTGACGATGGCAGCACAACTCTACATTCATCTAGCATCATTCGGATAGTATAGTTGTTAAATAATATTATATAACTTAACATTAAGAGGTGAACTCTTTCTAAATTGTTCAGTGTTTAAGAAGATGTGCTTTATTTATAGGAAGGTGATTTCTCCCACTTTTAGCAAGCTTTGTGGTTTTTCTGTGATACCTGATCTGAACATTTATAGCATTCAAGCCTTAAGGACATTGGTTTTTTTTTAATGTGGCTAAAACAATAGATTTTTAAGTGCAAACATGATTAATAGAATAAAATTACTTTATATGTACATAGCTTAGAGTATTTGAACATAATATTTTAATTCTTGGAACAGTGTCCATTAAAGTATGATTGTATTATAACGAGCACATACGTATAAATTGTATCTGTTGAGTGTGTCTGATCCATCCAGGCTCCCTTCAGAGCTTGCTGGAAGCCAATGAACTTCCCATTGCCCTTAGTCAGGCTTTAGATTTTTCCTTACTGGTCATTCAGTGGAGTATGTGGCTACCTCTGTACGAGTGGTAAGATGTAACCTTCATGGGTCTTGGTTTTTATTGATGAACCAACGCATTTAGGATACAGAGACCTGGATTACATCCTTGCTGGCAAATCAACAATCCTGATCCTGATTTATATGTTCCCTTGGAGAGGGCCTTTGGCTAAAAAAATAACTAGTCTCAAACCATCTAGATGGCACATGGTAATTAAGTGCCTATCTTCCTATCTTCCAAGAAACCCTGACAGCTAAGTCTTTCCTTGTCCAGCCTCAGTTGTGTACTGTTGTAATCCTGAGGCCCAGATGGGGCTACTGCAGGCATATCTGGCAGCCTGTGCAATGCTATCAGGGCTGACTGGGATGGTTTCTGGGTTTCTGCAGGCATGGACTGTAACAAACGCCGAGGGTCTGTCTTGTAGCAGCCTCTAGCAGCCTCCCTCCGCAGGGACATCTCCTGAGGGGTGCTCTCACGTGCTGAGCCAGCAAAGCCCAGTGGCCAGCCCGACCCCCTTCTGTTTGTGGCAAAAGAAAATGGGGAAGCCTCTACGCGTGCTTTGAGGTCACCCTCTTATCACTTCCCAGATCAGTATTGGCAACTGAGGAAACAGGGGCTGGATCCGTGACCCAAGAGACACATCTCATACGCTACTAACACTGCCCTTGAGGTGGAATTAGAGCTAAGGTGGAGACAGGTGGAAACAAAGACACTCCAAAGAACTGTGCCACTGTCTAGTCATCAAAAACGGAAATTGCAAGTTCCTCACAGACTCTGGTTTTCACTTGTGGCTCATTCTGTATGCAAATGAAAGGAGAAATATCCATACAGAATGCTGAGGCTTGCAGCATCTGCATTCATGACTCCAGGACTTGCTTTGCCTGATCATGCTAGGAGAGGAACTCTTACTCCCCAGCTTTGATGTCACAAGACACGTCACTAGATTTAGAAGATAATTCGTTGAGCTATATGCAGGAAAGGACTATGACATAAGAACAAGTGGCTACTTTGGGCTTCATGGTTTTGGGAGCTCTGCAGTTCTGTGTGACACTGCAAGACAGCCCAGCCAGTTCACCGGCAACAGTGCTCTCAGCAGAAGCAGCCGCTCCCCAGACCTCTGGCAAATTGAAAGGCCAGACTTGGCCATGCTGTTCCTTAAAAGTGACATAGCCACAGGAATGGATTTGTGACAAGATGGCAAAAGAACAAATCCCACCATAAAAGAACAACAATGAAAGGCCGTAAGGGATGGGGGTGGGGGGGGGGGGGGGTGGGAAATTAATTCCAGAGTGGGCTGATGTGCTTACGCAAGACAATTTACACAATCACAGCATTGTACAGAGAAACAAAGATATGGCCTTGGGGAAGCCACTGCCATTTTGTAAGTAATAGTTAAAAAATGCTTGCACTGACTGTATGAAGAAATGCCTGTAGAGGCAGGGGCCCTAATAAGGAGCAGCAGGCAGCACCCCAGTGGGTAAACAATAAGACATGGCTCCCTGAGCAAAAGCCTGGCCCCTCGTAAACACAAAAGGCTTTATGTGGAGTTGCATGCTCTGGCTGTATCTCTGAGCTGTGCAGCCTCGCACTGGCCTTTGCCTAAATACTTCTGGGCTGGATATATTCTTAGAGATGCACGGGGACAAGAGGTTTCACAGCACGAGCTTCCATCCTCACTTTACGTTATTGTTTGCGTCTCTGGTGTGTTGGGAACTCGGCATGCTCAGCAGTGTTTTTAGAGCAAGTTCCTCCAGCACGGCTGCTTTGTTCCTGTTCTGCTCCAATCTGCTTGTATTTAGGCTTCCCCAGCAGGGTGGGAAAGATCCACAAGTGTCAGTAAAATATTACGTTTTGTTTTCGCTTTTTCAAGCTAAGAATCCAGCAAATGATAAAAAGCGCTTTGGCAATCAAGTGTTGTGGGGGAAAAAGGTGTTTTTTGCAGCTAGGAATATAAATTATTGGCGACTGATTTGGGAATTTGGTAGCTGACATTTAAAACAAGCAGCAGCTCCCCAAGGTCATCAAAGCAGAGTGCCTGGCTGGATGAGGTGGCTTTAGAGTGCTGCACTGAGTTTCTAAATTGCTGGTGATTAGGATTTCAGACCATGGGAATCCTGGTTTGATGAGGTGATTTACAGCAAGATCTGTTGTTGCTCAGAATTTCTTTTCTTTCTGTGTTAGCATGGATTAAGATATAAGCAAAAAGGGATTTTTAGAAAGTAACAAATAAAACTTGGGAAAATGATCCATAAGGAAAAAAGAAAGTCCTCAAGTTTTCTAAGGGAGCCTTAACGTATCAAGTACATGACTTCTTGGAACTCCAGCAGATTTGGTGGCAAAATCCCAGATTAGATGATGTTTTGGTAATAAATAGGTAAATATTCTGTAGATTTCAGATGCAGAATGATACTTCTGTAAATATATCAAACAGAAATTCCAAGGGAGTAAAGAATTTTTGTGGGCAGTTGTAATTGAGAGTCAGGCTACTGTAAAGTGGTGGTGGGTGGTGGTGTTCTGGTTCTTACTTTTATTGTATATGAGACTTCAGTTTCAATGTCTAAGAAGAAAATCCCTGACAGTAGGGTATAGCTGGCAGGGTAGGAAATGGCAGACGTGCCTTTCTTTCAGTTGTTTAAAGTCAGGCTGCATAAAGCACTTCAGAACATAGTGCCTGAAACACGGCAGCAGCAGCCGAGGAAATGCCAAGGCTAACTCAACAGGCTGGCCTCTTTCGGGCTGTGATTGTTGCCTCCTCCAAGCCTCCAAAGGTATCCTTGCTTTCCGTCCTGCTCAGGCCTTCACTTGAAGATAGAACTGTGTAAATATCTACTACAGTTAAGCAGTGCGAAATTTCGTGCATGTCTCTACTTTCTGCTTTCCTCACTTTCTAGTCAGAAGAGACAAAGACTTGCCGAAGATGAGATGACAATCCTTCTCACGCCCTTAGCTGGACAAGGTGTACGAACAGTTATGCTTCAGTCTCCAAGTCAGTAGGTTCAGCATCAGGGAGGAGAAAACCATCTTGGCTCGGATCTATACGTGCAGGTTAGATGAGATTTAGGTTTATGTGACAACATAAAAGGAACCATTACTTTAATGCTACCAATAGCATTTAAGACACCTACAGTCACATAATCTTAGGTGTCTGTGCAGATCTCCAACAGCTCTCAGTTTAGCAAAGGGCTAACTTTAAGCCACTGCTTTGTCACTGTGTCATCTTAAGGAAAGAGCTTGCTGGCACGGTGCACCACACGAGGAAAAGCGCTGCTCTCCTGATGCTCTGATCTCTGGCATCTTCAGATTCTTCTGTGCCAACAGGGTAATGCTCTCCTTCAAACACATAATTCAGCCAAAATGTTTATTCTCCTCTGTGTCTCTGTGAGGTTATGCTGATTTGTTACTAGCCTGCTTGATAAGATACTCCAAGTTGTACTATTAACCAGTGATTACACATGGTTGTTTTGTTTCAGTTTCTGCTTTTCACTTGAATGTAAATCTTCTAGGATCAAAGGGCTCTATAATCAGAAAGAGGTTATGAAAGAAATGTTTCCATCTCTTCCTGCCATGTGCCTTAAGGCTACAAAAGCAGTTCTCTTTCAACCCTGAAAAGAAATAATAATAAAAAAGCAAACCATGAATTAGAACATGGGATTGACTTCAGTGTGAAGCGTGGAAGCTTCGTCACGGAGTCATTTCAAATGGGACAGCAAGAGGGGGGGAAATCCCGCGTTAGGGGAGACCGCGCTAACCTAGATGACTGAGCAGGCATTCTCTGGCAGGATTTCTAGGAGTCTGCTGTACAGCAGGTCAGCAATAAACCCAGGAGGCTGTTGTACCAGCTGAAACGTTAATGCGGACCATGAGTATGCTGAAACAGATTATGTCCTCTGAAAAGAGCCTCTTTTGAGGTTGTAATTGTTTATGTTTGTAATTCTGTAATGGGAATTTCAGGTTTGTGTATAAACAATGGGAAAAGTGAACTAAGCAACATGAACTAGTATTTTACTTACTTTTGAGAAATCTTTTGTAAAACTTGATGTTTACATGACAGCACTGTACTTGTGCCAGAAGATATTGAAAAGAAAGGAAATGAACTGTGCTGTCATTTACACCCCATGAAAAGACATTTGATAGCTTAGAAAGATTTCTCGGTTTCTCTAGTGACTTGTTTCTAATGTAAGCTTGCTGTCTTTATATTCTGGTCACGTACGAAGCCAAGAAAAAGCAGCACTGAAAAAAAAAACCCGCCACCAAACTGTAGGGCCAAATCTATTCTAATGTAGCTTCATCACAGTTGGTGGAGTTAAGCCAGGAGAGAATTTGTCCCGAAGACTTTGGAACAACAACGGAGTATTAAAATGAAGCCTAATAGAGCATTAGAGCTGACAGGAGTAACAGGAGTTTATTTGCAATTAACTTTCACTCAGAATATAAAGAAAAATGGCAACAGGAAAACTTTCCAAAGCTGTAATGAGCATGCACAAGCTCTGTCTTCTCCGCAAAGGAAACTGGTCTTTCCCGTAGGTTTCCATAAACACTTCTCCCTATAAATAAACACTGTTATCTCCTGGTTTTGATCAGCTCACTTGTCCAGTTTGGTCCATGCAACTGCTAACTTTTCAAGCTGAGTCCTTGCCAAAGTTGTCTGTGCTCTCAAAGTAAAACACGGCACATGTAAAGAGGAAAAAAAAAAAAAAAAAAAGCGTGTCACTGATCAAGACAATGATAAGATTGACCTACTAGGACAGATGCACACCACATCACATAATAAATATATCGTTACTGCATATGGTATGACATCACAGATGTGCCTGAACACACTTGATGATTTAGCACCTTTTGCTGTGAGATGAAGCTGTGCCAGATTAAGGCAGAAAGCAATCCAGGCAGCTGAACTATGAAATGCTTTCACAAAGACCATAAGTAAATAATTTAATAAAGTGTTCTGTTCTTTTCAATATTGCACATTGAATACTAAAGGACAACAGGTGCTTCATGATCAAAGATCTCTAGTTACAAAGATGTGTAGGATATAGAAGCAACACTTGGGGCGGGGGGGGGGGGAGGGGCGGGACGCTGGGACTGTGGTTTTTTTTCCTCCCGTTTATCTTTTTTCTTCTGTATTCTATCAAGAGGCTCTGAGCATTTAGTATAATTGCTTTTCACGCAATCCAAGTCATTTGCTTTTCTAGAGTAAGGATTCAGGAAACTTTTGTTTAAGCCCACTCAGGGCTAGTAGTTAACCTTGATATTCTTCATTTTGATCTGGGCTACATTATTTCTCTTTTATAATCCCATTTGATAATGGCAGAATTTGCAGAGGTTCAGATAAACATTCCCAGGTTTAGATTCCTACCAAAAACTTTCTAGGCCTGCTGAAGTGAATTGCACATATCTAGATGAAAGACTTTTAGTATCACTTGTACCCTGGCTGTATGGATTAAATCGACAATAACTTTTCCTGTACTACTCGGCCTGCCTGTTTCCTGTCCCCGTGCAATTCAGCTTAGCAAAGGTCTACAAACATGTAACAGGATGAGGCAAAGCCAAATATCTATACTTTTTCAGAGCTCCATAAAAGGTTAGGCAGGATCTGGTTCAGTGCAGACTTTTGCAAATAGTAATATTTTATCTGCTTCAATTAAATCAACTGTTTCTAATTTGTGATGAGTATGCTCACTCCTGTGACTGAAGACAGTAACCTCTTGTGCTGCTTCCACAGTCAGCACCTAATGATGCATGAAAACAGCACAAGCTGTTGATCAGGTCACTAGTCAAGTTTGAGGCATATAACTGCAAGATTACTTGAGCCTAGCCTCCCTAGCTGGCCTCATGTTCTTTCCTAACTTCTGATTGCTGCTGTTGTCCTGCACCATACCAATGACCTCTACAGACGTAACACCTACACTATACCTAGAGGTATTTGAGACCAAGTACAGTATTGCCACTGAAACCAAAAGTCACCTGAAATCTTAGTTTCAACATCTTCTTTTGAAGGCTGATGCCAGACCTGACTGCAGTCCTGAACTCCTCCTTTGGTGTACTGACAGTGATGCAGAACTATGCAGTGCTATTTTGCGTTTGTCCCAGGGACAAGCAAGGATCAGCTGTGGACTTCCCCATGTTTTTTGTCTCATCGTTTTGTCACTGCACGTACCTTTCTCCTCTTAATGTATACTTAACAAATTGAGGTAGTGAGACAGTGTTAGGGCTCTACCCAGTGCAATTTGCAAGCTCTAGGAAAGGCTCTAAAAGTACATTAATAAGTTTGGGAGTTAACTGTCTGTTTCTTGCTTGTTCATTTTCCTCTCCATTTCCCCATAATTTTGCCAGAAAAAAAATATCCTTTATTACACCCTTCCCTTATTCTGGATCATATGGACCAGAACAGGATCTAGTCATGCATCTTGTTTTAATCAAAACAGGCAGCGATAGCACCAGTACAGGAGCCTATTTTTATCATCTGAAAAACAGCTGTAGTTAAAGCAAGAAATAAACTGCAGACTAAATGAAATTTCAGTGGTCCAGGGTATGGTTATCACCTGCCTCCAGAACACAGTCCGAGAACATATGCAATAGGTCCTAATATGCATACATGTGTTCTGGGGTGAGAATGATTAGGTGAGGACAACACTTTGTGCTACTCTGAAGAAAGACTGAAAGGCTCAGCCCATTCATCTACTACTCCCCACTCCAGAAAAAAACACAAGGTTTCTTACTATAAATCCCCCAAACTTCAACTTTTGGTTTTGGCAGATGATTGTGCTGAACAAGTGTTTGCAGATAAACAGGGTGAGAGAGAAATCAGGCAGGCGTGCTGGCACAAATGACACTGTATTTTGAGTAATGCTGCAAATAACCGTAAGCAGGTTAGATAAGAAGTTCATGGGAACAGTGTCATCAGAAAAGCTGGGGGGAGGGGAAGTGTGACCTTAACTTTTTTTCCCCGATTGGTAGCCATAGTCAAGATAATCTCCTTTGTCAACGGGAAAATGCAGAGACTCTGTTCATGCGGGTAGAAGCATAGCTTCCTGGTAATAGGGCTGGAGATCCTTCCCTATTAAGCCTTGTGTGTTCCATGATTTTCCACATTACATGGAGGGTAAAAACTCCAAAGAAGAAAGGTCTGGTATTAACATTATTCACTATTTGTGAGAAGCTGCCTGTCACGCTAGACCTGGTAGAAACTCATGGATAGAGGCAATCCTTGCCCCAGT
Organism: Falco biarmicus; assembly: GCF_023638135.1. Lineage (NCBI taxonomy): Eukaryota > Metazoa > Chordata > Aves > Falconiformes > Falconidae > Falco > Falco biarmicus. Next base: position 46,278,118 of record NC_079296.1, on the reverse strand, counting down.
GAGTTTATCCTCTGGACAATGGCATAGACTGAAGATCAGAAACCCATGCAGGATTACTTTTGTTCTGAGGGTCTCTGGAGTACCTGGTATCAGCTTGTGCAGTCTTGTTACTGACCGCAGTGGCTGCATCAAGTCCACCCTCCAGTCAGCCACACTGTTCTGGCACCCAGCGGGGAAGTTCAGGGGTAAAGCAGACAGTGGTGTTAAGGGAGTTTCAGGGCTGGCTGTATGGACAGCACATTTTTTTCCCTTAAGTCAAAGTCATCTCTTTGAGGATTGAGACTTCATTTTAGACTTTCAGTTTCTTCCTGGGAAGAAGGATTAAGCTGTACGTGAGGCTGCAAGTTTACAGCAGCAAAGGAAGGAGGCATGAGTTAAAACACATTTAGACCTGCAAGTAACAGCTGGGGATAGATAAAGTATGAGAAAGAACATGAATCTTTCAGGCTGTAGCTGAAGATCAAACGCGTTGAGAGAAGTTGCTTTTTCCATTAGTGTTTTCACATGGCTCTGCTTCCAAGCTTCAGGCAAGACCAGAAGCAAAAGTGCCAAAATATCATGAGAAAAGCTGCCCTTGCAAAATTTCTGGCCTGACCAGAAGTAGGAAAAATCTCATGAAAGGCTGTACTCGTCCGCCTTCCAGCCCTGGCTTGGCACGTCCAGGAGGCTAAACCAGGTTCCACTTGGAAGTTTTGAACCATATTTGAATTCTTCTTTGGTTTCTCATGCCTTTTGTAAATAGTACTCTGTAAACCTGTGGTATGTCAGCTGTGTCAACTTGATACACTTATCCCCAGACCTGTGCAGACCAGCAGTGATGAAGTGTTTTTCAGCCCTTGTCTAAAAATTATTTATCATTTACTACTAAGCAGAAATCCTGAGTCTATTGCAGTAGGAGCTGTGCAAAATGACAGAAAAGTCCTTTGGCCACAAGAGCTTAGACTCTAATAGGCAAGATGGGATTTTGCCACAGTTCCTCATCTATAAAACACAGATAGTATCACTAACCCAAGAGCATACAGCTAGTCAGCATTCAACCTAGATTGAGTCCCAGTCCACAGCTTAAACCACAAGACCATTCTTTCACATCCAAATGAATGTGCTACACATTACAAGAAGTCTAAACGCAAACAAAAATATCTGAAAAGCCTGTTGTGCAAGAAACCGGCCAAGACTCTGTCTGTCGCCTCAGTGCGTTCACAGTCAGCCTAACTCACTCCAGCCATATCAGTTTGTATGATCTGTTGGTGTGCCCACGGCAGGCAGTAAACAGAACTGATTTTAAAGTCAATATGCGTGATGGCTGTCCTTACTAAAAGACAAAAGAAATCTAATTCCCAGGGTCTGCAACTAGTAAAACTAATGATGACCTGCAGAAAAGAAAGATAGATTTTTGCAAATGTGTGACTGTGAAGTTGAGTGCTGGAACTACCAAAGAAAAGGAAGAAAGTTGGAAGAGCTTGCTGACTCGATGAGCCTCTGTGGAAGTCAAGTTCTCCAGGAGCTTCTCCATGACTTCACTGTCAGTCACTGCAAGCCATGTTAGTTTGCGCATTTTAGTTGCTATAATGTAACTGAAGTAGTGACATGATCCCCATGAAACAACCCTCTTCCTCAGTGCAATAAGCAATAATGATTGACTTCGCTGAACTACAGGCACATAGTCCAGTCACTCTTCATATTCTAGAAATAACACAAAACCCCCATGCTGTTTCCAACCTGTATTTCACATTTACAACACGTAGCCAATAGTGACATCCTAGACTGGGGTTCCAGGGACACATGCATTTGCCGAGGAGGACCTGGTTATGAGTTTGAAAAGCATGAATTCCCTGGGGAGGATGTGTGGGGTACTGCAGTGCCTCAGGGCAAACTGGTAGAGCCAAGGAATATATTTCTGACTGTGCTAGAAAGATGCCCCTTGCAAAGTCCATCAGGCAGAACAAACACAGCTCTGTTTTACGTGATGCGAATGGATTCTAAGGGCACATTACCGCCTTCTTGTAAAAAAGGATCTTCTTTGTGACCAAAATTCCTGAGCATACTGCACACTGCAGCTAAACTCGGGAGGTCCGCACACAATCTCTCTGTTGTATTTTCTGTGGTGCATATGCGGTACTGCAAAAGACAATAGCAGATGGACAGTCCTCACTGAACAGTGAATGGGATTATCTGTCTTTAGGCTTATAATATTTTTGTAATTTACTGAGCAGAATTCAACTGTCTAGGCTCTAATACATGAAACGGTATCAAAGAACAGCTTCTGGACTGAAAGCATTTAAAAGTAGTTCACAATTTGGCCTAAAGATGCTGTGCAGCAGCCCTCCACACTGATGCAGTAAAAAGGCAAAGCACTACTAATGGATCTTGTATGAAGGTTGCCATGAGAAAGACCAGAGTCTGTCATAGAAAACCTGAGATGCTTTAGGAAGGTTTAACTTTTACTTTCCTTATTTCTTTTGTATAAGGTAGTTGTCTCTTCCACTGTTGACACTTCCTATCCCTGTGGGACTGAGGATCTTTGTGACTGTGTAGAAGAACAATGTGTAGCAGTGTAAATCCAAGTGACCATACTATAACTGGTTATATAAATAAAAATATAATATTTATATAATATATAATTATAATTTTATATTATAAAATATATAATATATATTTATATAATGAATAATAATAATGTTGCCCTTGCTCTGCTTCTAGATATAAGAGGACAGTGGCTGAAACCTGTTAAAAAAGAAGTCTGACATAAAATTTTTGTTTAGCTTACCAATCGTTCCTCAGTGTACGACTATGCTCTTCATCTAGTTCCTGAGAATTACAACTTTCCTCCAAAGAAATAACAAATTAAGATCTAACTTAGATGGCAAAATAGCAAACTGTTGCCTTCCAGAATCTCTCTTCTCTGTTGGTAACCATCTCCAAGTGTTTTAAGCACATATTCTCTGAACTAGTAGGGTTTTGATTGAAGAAAATTTTCCACAGACCCATCATAGTTATCTGCCAGCTGTGCTGGTTTTCTTTCCAGAAATATACCATTAACTAAAACAACATGATCAGTACCAAAACAGATTACTATTTGAACACTTACTACCATCCCAAAGAATGTAATCAATTCCTTAATGGGCAGGACTGCCACTAGCTTGAATGTCACTGCATTTCAATGTGAGATGGGGAGCTTCGGACTGGACTTTTAGAAGGATGGAACAGCATTCATCTCACACTTCAGCCTGCAACTATGCCATGTAAAAGTCAATCATGCTATCAAAGGGACAGGCACACATGGGAGTGATGTAAAAGTACTTAGCTGGATTTAGTTGGTTGAGATTGATTAAATCACAAAAAATGGCCGGGCATCTTGCAAAACTTCTGCGTAGATACATACAGAAACACAGAATAGACTGTATCTTGCAGGTAGCTTTTGCAATACACAGCCTTTAGGTTTCAAACCCCGTCTTTAATGACACGAATGGTACAGTTTGTTATAGGCAAGGCTGTCTGCATCACTCTTGCCACAGCACAAGGAAAGGCGACAAGTCTGAAAGGCACATCTTGGTTAAGCGAGAGTTGTTTTGAGAGACTATAGCAGTAGGCATATCACACCCCATTTTGTACACGAGGGCATCTTTAGAAGAGCTGGTGGGGGACAGTGTTGTTTCCATTCTTGGCCCTTCTACTGAAGTTGTGACTAACGGTGCCACAGCCGTTGCAACAGCCTTTATCTTATGGATGCCTGTCTACAAATAAATGGACTGACAGCATCCACATCTATACCGAAGGCCATCGGAGAAAGTGCTTGAATGCTAGTGACCCTCTTTGAAAGCCCAACAATAACTTCATAGCTTGCCCGCTAAGATTTTCAATGTCATGTTTCAGTACTTTCTGGTAAGAGAGGCATTCATAGCAGTTCATTTTTGGCTGCTGAGTAACAGCAAAGGGAAGTTCTGTTAGATCAGCAGACGAGAAGGAAGACGGCATCCCTGCGCGGAGCTCAGCGCAGCTGGGCGGAAGCCCTTCTCCTGCTCTTTAAATCCCATTTCCTCCTCAGGGAAGCTGAGCGAGTGTGCTCCCTCTCCAAGCCCGCCTTCCCTCCACACTGCCTGTCCCCTCACAGCCAGCCACACACGTATGCGCGCGTACACGTACGCACACGGCCTTTCTTTGGGTGTCGTCTGTTTTCTTAATTTAGATTGCAACCCTTTTGGCCTGTCAATAGAAGTATGAACAGAGCTGGGCTGTAAAGCAGTTCATTTGGCAGTTAAGTCGGATGTTATGCAGCCACTGAAGTTTGTGTTTACTTGAACCACGACAGATCCTGATCCTACCAGTCAGAATCATACAAAATATATGGTGATTTGTGCTACAGAGACAATTACATATTCCTGCAAGTTATGTACCTTAATGGAAGAGCACGGATTTGCTCTTTCCAAGTAACAATACATGTAATATGTAATTTGAAGCAGGTAATCAGGGTATCATCTTCCTTTTTATTGTTTTCCTGTGATAATACAAGCATACTGATTAAATAGAAATTATAGTTGGATTTGAGCTCCAGATTTGCCAAATGCTGTGAACTGCTATGTGATGAATATGATAACGTACCAAAGATTAAAAGGAGAAAAACATCGCTAATGCAGTTGGCAAAGCTAATACTGAGATTCTTGTCTCCAGAGACATAGTTCCTTGTTTCATGTATCAGAGTTATGGGGGGGGAATTCATGAGGACAAAGTCTGAGAACAGGGCATGCAGGGATCTCTTGAGCCATGTAGGAGGACTAGTGCTATTTTTAAGCTCCACTGATTCACTGATAACTCTAAAAGACTTAGCACTCTACTTGTACTAACAGCAAATGACAATAAGAAGTGAGGCATATCATACTCAGCGGGTCGTTTGCCAGGAGGAACACAGACGGTGCTTTAGAAAGATGGCTGATAAATCCATTTAGCACCAAAAGTGAAAGTTGCCAGTGCAGCTTTTCAAAGTGCCCCTAGCAGGGAAGTACAGCAGAATCTGCCTTCACCTCCTTCTCTATAGCAAGCTATTGAGGTATTTCAGACCACATTTCACTAGAAATACATAGTGTTCCTCCATGCAGCCAAGGTACTTACTTTTGATTTTTCTCTCTGTTTTCTTCCTTCCTCCATCTTCTTGTTCACTGAGAAGCATTACCTTGGCTCCTCCTTCCAGGAAGCGCAAGATCGGTAAATTGCTCATGTTTACACGAGGTCACATGGCAATCTTTGCTCCACACAAACAGTGCATGCATGCCCTGATAAATTTGGTCTCAGGAAAAGATCTAAGGAAAAAAATACCACTTTCATGACATCTCCTAGTGGACAGGAGGAATTGAATAGGAACAGAGAGTTATACAAGCAGATGTGTATTGCATCCAACTTTGCATGATGTATCTGGCAAATACAGTTGCAGTGTGGTAAAATGCAGGAGGTAGAGGTTTCGATGAGAAACAGAATTTTAAAACAAATGAGAACACTGCTGATTTGTTACATTCTTCAACCAGCACCCTCTGCATGGTGTTGCTCAGATTGTGATGTGTAACTAAGATGCAGTACAGAAAAATGCATTCCCTTGTGCCTCATCAAATGTTTGCATACCCTGCTCACTTTCCAGAAAGATGGAAGGAACTCACCCAGCCTCCCAGGCAGAAGCACACTGATGCCTGTTCTTTTGTTGACACATAGAAAGGATATGGTCTTGTAATACCATACCCAAAAGGTGAATGACTTTCTGCAAGGTGAATGGGGGAAACGTACTTTGACACTGACCAGCATCTCTAGGCTGCAATTTTTCGTAAGTGGACTTCCATCTTGAGATTGGTACCTTTACTGGCACTCCAGAGACGAATAATCCACAAGTGCATGCTGAACTTTTCTGTTAAAGGTATTCTCTCACTGTTCACGGTTATGGTGGTGGAGAGTGTCTTTCAAAGAGGGAAGACTGTGAGAATCAGATTCACGGTAAAATATACGAAAACTCTGAGACAACATTTTTCCCATAGACTGGAGCAAGGCTGTGAGGTTGACTTGAATGAGAAGTAAGTAAAAGTTCCAAGACCAGAAGTGCACAAGAGAGCAGCATTTATTCAGACTACTGTTCAAATGTACCTGCCTCTGTAGCATGTAATTGGTTTGCTCCAGTCCTGCTGCCCGTCAAGTTATTTGCTTTCCCTCAAACTTTGGCAGAACATTGCTGTATTTGCTACACGTTTAACAGCTGCTCTTTCTGAGGTAGCCTTCTCCAGAGCAAAACAGTGTTAGTTAAATTTGGAGATAAAATAAAGACAAAAGTACCTTCATAAATAGCTCTAGAAGGAATCCCCACCATGATACAACTCTCTCACCAAAATTATGTGCCAAAAATACAGATGTTCACTGTAACTGCTTCTTATTCCTTCCTGGTCCTTAGTTCCTGTACATCTTGGCTAGCTTAAGCCACAGCTCTTGAAAATACAAAGTTGAAAGGGAAATCATAGTTGGGTTGATTTAATAGTGAGAGAGAAATCCCAACAATGACAACAACTTTTGTTGGCATTTACAAACCATTAGTTTGAGTGATGATGTATACTTATGGGTGGAAAAGGCATTCAAGATTGATTTGTAGGACTTAAAAATGAGATCTTGGCCTTAGCATGAGCCCACAAAGTGTGATTGAAAGTGTAAGAAGCAAATGGGGAGGGAGATAAAAGATTTTGGAGAAACTTCTGTACCAGAATAGCAAAATGACTAGCATCACAAATTCAAGCATCGTTGGGTGATCATAAAAGCAAGTGAAATAACCTTTCTCAAAAATTATCTGAATAAAAGAACTGTTCAAAAAATAGTATTTCAGTTTATTTCTAAATGTTCCATCAATTTGATAAAACAGAAACTCTTTTTTCAACTCTTAGTTTTTTTAGTTTTGCTATTTTGATCAAAGGATAATAATCCCATGATCTTTCATCAAATGCAACTATGAAGTCCTTTTCATCTAAAACCTAAATCTTTTTAAGGTTAAAATCTAAACAAGGGATCATAAGCAGAATTCTAACTACACTGTTAAAACAATTGTACAAATATGGTTCAAAGCCAAACATTCCGAATTAGAAAGGTGCTTATATTTTGGAAAAATACTAGAACAGCTTTGACTCTTACTCATAGTGATGACTAAGTAATTCAGTCTCACAAATTCACCATTCCCCAAACCATCCCCATAACTGAATTGGTTGTAATGAGGTGCTCTTCTCACTGTCAAAAGCAGTTTAGGGGTGAGCTGAATCCGAAAATAAAAATTCATCATTTCGATCACAGGGATGCTGAAGCCACACCTTTCTTATGTTTCAGTTTGATAATATTACATTAAGTTGTAGACAAAAAGATGAACAAAGGTAAACTAAGGACTGATGAAGCCTGCAGAGGACAGTGTTTGGGGTATGGTAAATAATGAAAAGGTCATCTAACTGATACAGGGATCTCAGTCATTGAGTGAGCTGCACATCACCATGCTTTAGCTTAGCCAAATGCAAAATTAGAGGGGTACAGCTTGTTGCTGTACAGGTTTCTTCTCTGACAGTGATTCTGAAAAAGACCTCAGACCACTGCTGTTAATCAGCTAAACTTGAGTTTCCAGTGTGATGCTATGAAAAAAATAAAACTTTTTCTTCATTGCTGATGATCTTGTGCGCTACAACAGTGTCTTTTGGTTTGGTTTTTAATCAAGACTAGTCATTAAAAAAACAGGGGAAAAAAAGTACTCCAACTCTATGAGCAATTAGGTCAGCTGTGTAGAAACAAGCACAAAGTTTACTACTTCCAAGGACCTAAGTGGGCAGTAAAATGCTGGGAACAGACTTGCATCCACCGCAGGCCAGCTCTGCAGTCCTGCCGGTACAGCAGGCCCCAGCAGGGTCTTGGTGTCAGCTGTGATGCAGCTATTCCAAACTTGTATCTCCAGCCTTGGGTCAGAAAGAAGCAGTTTTCTAATGAAGGGCACTGTACAGAATGAGACATGTTTGGCTTATGTGGAAACGCACAGAAAACTACGAGGTACAGTAAATGGTCAAGGGAGTTGCCTTGCCACTTCTGACTCAAGATTCACATATCCGTTGCGCAATTTGAGTTCTTTCCACTGCATAAGTGCGACAGCTAAGTAAAGTCAGAATGCCATGCCGGCTGAAATTCTCAGCTAACAGTATTACCTGGCTTCTCCTGTTTGTTATTGCAGACCAGATCATCCAATATTAGGAAAAAATGCATCCCCAACTTGAACAGAATCATGTTCACTTGTCCTTGAGCACTGACCATGTTAGGCTTGCCTGCCTTCAGTCTTAGGACCTAACACACAAAACACCGTAGAAAATTTAGGAGAGCTTTTGAGGTCAAACCCAACAAGGACAGAGAAGCAGGAGTAAAGGTTTTGAAAGTCCTAGTTCTGTGATTTTATTTAAAATGGAGAACTAATTGCAAACTGTCTAACTACAACATCAAATCTGCAGTGCAAAGAACGTTCCCTGTCAAAAAGTTGATTAAAGTACTGAAGCCACTGGAGTTCTGGTTTAGTTTGTCTTTCTTTGCCCTCTCCCCCGTTCAGCTGGGACAGAGAAAGTGGAATCTGAAGTGGTCAAAATATTACTTGGGCCATTATTTCACTCTAGATCAATACTTCCACATGTTTTAATCCAATGTATTCAGAGCTTCATTGCCCCCAGCATCTGAAATGTACTGAGAATCTTCCCTGTCAGCTTTTTAGATGGGCAATATTCTGTCAGTTCATTGACTAACTGGTGTGCTGTTTTCCCAGAGGGCGTACTCAGTATTTGAGAGAAAAAGCCGTATTCCATCTGGTAACATGTCATGACTGTACCTCTTACTTTCTATCTCATGGGACTTGTGGGGTATATTTTTATCATGATAGCTCTTGAAGGAGCTACTTCCAGAACGGGAAATCCCATGCTGTGATGCTTGCAACCCTAACTCTCTGTGTGGCAGTGCACTGTGTCGTGTAAGGTATTTCGAGTAAGGAGTTTTGAGCCCAGCCAGAGTTTAGGTCCAATTAACTTCTAACATCCCATGAATCAGATATTTTAGCATCAATCCTGTTAATCTTTGGATTACAGATGGCAAAAAGGTGCCACAAGCCCATCCTGGCTTCCCACAGGCTGAAAATCTGTTCAGCATGACTAATACTTAATTCAAAAGGGTCCCCAGATTCTGCTTTGTGTAGCTGGTGTGTAGCATGGCAGAGATTAAAGAAGACAGAGCTAGACTCTTCTCACTGGTGTCCAGTGGCAGAGGAGATGTTATCCAAAAGGCAATGGGCACAAACTGAAATACCAGAAATTGCCTTTAAAATAAGAAAAGCTGTTTTACTGTGAGGGTGACTGAACACTGGCAGAGGTTGCCCAGGGAGGTCGTGCTGTCTCCATCCTTGGAGATACTCAACACCCGAGTGGTGTTGAGCAGGGGGTTGGACTAGCTGATCTCCCCAGATCCCTGCCAGCCTCAGCAGTTTTGTTGATTCTGTGATTTAATATTCCAGAGTCACATGGAAGGTTTCCTGTAAAGTACCTGAATTCTGAAGAGTAAAGGGGAGAATAAAAGGGGTATTTAGTATGAACAGTGGGGAAGTTTGCAAAACACCCAGGGGTTTTTCAACTTTAAAAGTTTAATTTGGATGTGCTAAAGACCCTGTTTCTTGATTTATTTATTGACTGCAAAAGTACACGCGACTAGATTTTGAAGAGGACTGAGTGCATGAAAAATTATTCTCTAATACCTACCAATCTTTAGTGAATTGTCTTCAACCATCTTCACTTTTTACAAAAGTTTGAGCAAACACATTTCCTGGTATGGTATTTCTGGAAAACCAATATTTCTACTTTTGTTGTAGGGAACAAAATCATGTGAGTTGAGTAACCAGCCATAGTTAAGCAACAAACCTGAATGTTAGAATACTGGTAATCTAGCTGCATGTTAAAACTATGTCAGACTATTAAAATTCAACTAAAACCAAACTCATTTCCCCTAAATTGATCATAAATGAAATGAAAATAGACTGATGTCCTACGTTGTGTTCTGTAGGATAGTTGTCTAGTTCTACCTGTATGACACAAGGCTCCACTAGCAGGAAAGGCTCAGCTATATGTGGTGAAACACCAGTTCTGTATTCTGCGAGACATTTTATCTGATCGGTCCATGTAATTTACTCCAACAGAAAAGTCAGGCAGGGCTTAAGAGAAAAAAACAGCTCCAAGAAGATCTGTCTTCTGGAAATGTACAGTATGGTACTTCTTGGAGTTTCCAAGTTCAGTTATTCATCCCAGCAAGAACTGCCTTAAGAGAGAAGGAATCAGGAATTGTTTTTTTTTTTTTTTAAGAAGCTGTATGGTATACATCAATTTTACAAGGAGACAGTGAGTATTTACTGCTGGATATCCAACTGCTGGCTGACAGTCTGACTTATGGAATCCTACTAAAACCTACTATGGGCTTCTTCAAGAATTTCAAGTTGTTTTTCCATAGATCTAAATCTACAGATTTAACTCTTGGGGCTCAGTGCACTTTGGCTGTGTTCCTTGTTGTAACATAATCACACAAGGTATGCTAAAAATACCCAGTGATGAAACCACTGTGTCTTAACTTGCAAGATGTAGCAAGCAGATAAACAACACGTTTTCTAGAGTGATTAATAAAATGACAGTGATGAATGAAGTGACAGCCACTGGAGATTTAAAGAGAAAAATATTGGGGGAAAAAGTTGAGTTTGGAAAAGCTAGATAAGGCTTATGTCTCTGGGAACTGTATAGAAGGATCACAAGAGCTGTGCTTTCCATTCCACATTACGTCTGTTTTGGTGTGCCAAATATCCATTCTTCAGCCTTAAATCTCCTACATCAATGGAAGGCACCTGGAAAGGAGACTGAATGGGTCAAAACGTTCATCTTGGATACTCTGGAAAAGGAATGAAGGATTTAACTGTAGCAGCTGGATAAGGAGGGGAATTGATTGGGAAAGAATCTCAAGAATGGAGGTGAGATAAAGAGAAGGTATGACAGGATGCAGAACATGGGGTCAGCAGGGTCAGACCCTCTGTACATGCTCCAATAATTCTGCTGGAGCAAGGCAACAACCTGTCTTTGAAGGCTGACCATCCAAAGTTGCTTATGCCTGTCTCCAACTCTTACCGAAACAAGAGTAGTTTTTTTTCCACAGACGTAGATGGGAGTTAGTCCTTGTTAAACTAACCTTAGGGCGATGCTGTACAATGCCCTCTCTGATTATTATTCAGCAGCTGGTAGTCTTCAGGCAACAGCTGTCTTCTCAATTCTCACACTTCCCAGGCTCTTATCTCTACTAGCTTCTGCTTTGGGCCCTTATTAGCCATCAAATGTGTTAGGGGTTTGTAAGAGAGAAGACTATGGGATGGAGAGAAAAGACATGATAAGGGATGTTTCTGAAGAGCAATGCTTTTGTAAGATACAACTCTTCCTCCTGAGAAAGGTCCAAGGGATTGCACTGTGGTGGTTTGCATCCTTTATGGAACAGATGCCCTCCCCAAGAACAGTGACTGATTACAGCTCTGCCACTGGTCCCTGCTGTGGTTTCTGCGTACTCTGAATCTCTGCTGAGATTCATCTCTGAATCAAGATGAACTGGTTAAAACAACACAGGCTCTAATGCAAAGCCTGCAGCCTGCACCCAGCTCTAACCATCCATCAACACAAGTAATCACCAATGTGAACCAGGGTTCAGATAAGACCAGCTCATGAATAATGAACAGTTCGATAACCCGGGCCAAACACATAGTAGTGAACAAGTACTTTGAAGTGACTGTAGCTGCAGAGCAGTTCCCTTCATCGCAGGCACAAACGTTCAGTAGCTCGGTTCAGTCTGACAGCAGAGCGCCCTGGAGTCTCCGCGGATGCTAAACTACCACTAAGCAGCATCCCTGAGTAATTCTGCCATTTCCTGATGGTCGGGAGATTTATCTCCATCATAACAGGTCTAACCACAGTCCTCCATGGAAGACAATACAACATTCACAGATATTAAGCTGTGGCATTTGAAAACCTCAAATCTACAGCATGCTGTATTACATCTCAACAAGTATGGTTACAGGACTTTTGCATCAGAAGTGGCCTGGGCCAGCTGGCCCAGAGCAGTGGCAGAACTTGCCCGGGTCTGCAAGCACTGCAGTCGGACACGGCTGGGAGAGGTGCAGGCACTGAGAGAAGGCCACTTCTGTCAACCGCTCTGCCTTCTGGCACAATGGAACCTTCTTCCAGCCCAGCAGTGCTCATTAGCAGGCAAAGGGGAGCTTCCCAGAGTTACAAGCTGAGCTGAGACAATGTTGTATGCTCTCACGGGAACTAAAGCTCACCAGGAACCTTATCCCATTCCAAGTGCAAGGTACATGTATCTGACCTCTTTTTTCTGCTGTTTAAGGAAGACAGTTACTAGACAGAAACACTACAATACATGCACAAGACTGACCCTGGGAAGAAACTGGGAGAGCAAACCACAAGTATACATCTTGAGAACACTCAGATGCTAAATTATATGAAAGGGGAGCACAAGTGAACGGAACAGAGTGACTGAGAGGGAGCTTTCCTTCACCATGAGGCCATCAACCCACCATCCACAGATCTGGGAAGTGCCTGTGCAGAAAAGACGTCTGCAGTCGCAGCAGAGTTGGCAGAGCCACCTATAAAACTTTATCTTGCCAATCTAGAGGAAAATGGCTGTGGAAACGTAGATGCAAAAGTGGCATAAAAGAAACTTTGTGGCTTGTTTTAAGTCAAATACAGTTGAAATGAGGGAAGCTTGCAATGCCTCACAATCTGTGCCTATGGAAACATGCCTCTCAGAGACAAAGCAAACCCTGATGCATCTCAGTGTTATTGGAAGTACAGAAGACACCGCTTTTACTTCAATTATTCACTTGTCTGAAAGTTACTGGGAACATTCCTTTGAATTAGTCACATAAAAATCAATTTTACTCATGCTTTTTGTTATTTCCTCTAAAAATGAAACAAGTGTATTTTTCCAATTGGCTGCTTGGCGCAAGTCTTTTGGTACAGAAGTTTCTGACACCTTCTCCTCAAGCCTAAGATGTAATACATTTCAAGGATTATGATACATTCAAGAAATGAAAAATAGTGGAGAGAAAGAAAAAAATGCAAAGCTTCACGTGTAGGAAGGACTGGACTGCTGTGTCTAAAGCTTAGGTTTATGGTCAGGGCTAGGGTCGAGAGAAGGAGAAAGCCTAAAGCTACAGTTGGATTTGGGCTGGAAACAGGCTGCCAAAGAAGCTGAGGGATGTGAAAAACTTGTTCCCTGAGGACAAGTCTTGGTCTTGGAAAGGGCTTGGGCATCTTGTGTACAGCTCAACCTAGGACTAGGGTTAGGCTTAAGGTAAGGGTTGAAAGAGGGAGCCCAGAGTCACAGCTGTGAGATTCTGCAAATAATTCTCCAAAGTAAACTGGGGGATGACGTTATAATTTCATCTCCCTGGTTTACTGAGTCTCTGGAGGGATTGGGACCCTGAAACAGCAAAGCCAGGGAATAAAGGATTTTAATAATTTATATCACATTACTTTTTTAATTTCTGACTCAGAACTCCTATTTGTGAAGGTCAGTGTAATTTTTCAGTAGCAGCACTGAATTTGGGATATACTAGGCTTGTTTAGGGCTCAGAGTAACTGATAACATAAACACTCAATTTCTTCTCACTTTTCCACAAAGAATCTTGACTTGTTATCAATTTTACCTCCAAACCATACCCCTCCTGCCCTCTGCTCTCTGAAAACACACTGAAATCTAAAGTTTCAGACATTCTAGGAATCTTTCCTGATTCTTTTTTTCCCCGTCTCCGAGAAATCTGATCCACCAGATGGGTGGGAGAGCTTATTGTTTCTTCGTCTGACATCTGGATTTCATTAGCAGACTCATGCGTGCTGAATCAGGAATGGGAGCTCAGAAAAAAGCAGATGAGAGTTAGAATTATGTTAATGCTAAAAAAAAAAATGCCCCGTTCTCCTCTCCAGCTTTGCAAACAAACACAAAATGTGAGTCACGTTGTGAGCTCAGCATAAACAGTACAGCCCTTATTAGCCGTACCCACTTAACGCTAATATTGGATATATTATGCCTCAAACAGCTATAGAGGAGAACTTTGTATTATCTATTAAAAAACCCCAACTTTCCAATAGTTTTGCATTAATGCCACTACTTTTCAGGTTTAGAGTAAGTGTCTCCTGTCTTTTATTTAAACAGATTCAGTATAGTATGCAAGGAAATAATTTATCACAAACCAACCATAAAATTACAGTTAAGACTTGCTGCTCAGGAGACTGTAAATGATACCAGCAAAAGAGACAATTCTTTTAAAGTTTAACAGGAGTGTTAGCAGTGGCCTAAAATTCAGGCTGTTATTAATAACCATAGCTTTCATGACTGAACAACAGAAATAGTAATACAAGCAGTAACTATCTGTCAGTCTCGTGTGTGGAGCTATACTAACAGCCTCTGGATGACTTAGATCTCATCTTATTTGCTAAGGCTAATGGCTGCAGGCATACAACATCCATCTTTACAGCCCACCTTATCCTTCCTCCCCAGTGCACCAGGACCCCTGGGGTCTCAGACCACGAGTGCCAAGCTATCCTAGACAGAGATCCCTGTCTTCTAAGGGCACTAAGCAGAGATGAGGAGACTCAAAGCATTTGTGACTGGGTCACACAGAGGAAGAGGGATCCACAAGAAGGTTTTGGTTGCGTTTGAGAAAATCAGATGGGTCTGGAATAAGAAATCCAACAAAATTACGCAATGGTGAAAAGCTGTGAGGGCAGAGTGATTACAGATACTAGAGAAAAGCTGAATGCGGAAGTCAGCCTTCCCACTCCCCTGCAAGTCGCCTCACGAAAACCTCATCCATCACTGAAAAATGTCTCTGTCCCCTCTTTAGAGCTTCAGCTGTCACATTTGATGTCCACATTACATCAGGCAGGATACAACTGTGTAATATACTTAGATTAGCAGGAAACTGATAGAAACATTTGGTGACTAATGCAAAAATGACTAGCGTGCTATAAAACTAACCATACTCTGATTTTAGATGTGTAACAGCACTCTATGCTATCTCAGGAGATATGGGTATCACCTGTCCTGAGAAGGTTATATGCCTGTGACAGGTGAAATGCAGTTGGATATGTATTTCACCTGTCACAGCCATGTAACAATCTCAGGATAGGAATGAATCCCTAAATTTACATAAGTAACCATTTTCAAGGACACCTGAAAATTCCTGGGCTTGATTCTCCACTTTCTCATGTTTTGTGTAAACACTTTTTACAAGTGGCAAGCACAGCACAAAAGCCAGTGCTACTATTTTGGTGCTGGTTTGCCCTCATGTAAAGTGTACAGAAAATCTGGCCCAGGGTCACCTGCCATTACGGGAGCAATTTTTCATGATTCTTGGGAAAAATGACAACAGCAGTGCAGTTTTCTCATTTAGCTCTAATCTATTAAACCTTAACTAGAATTTACAGAAATCTAAGTAGCAGAGCTCTAACTTGCATTAAGAAATACAAAATGCAGTTCTGGAAGGACTATTAACTTTTTGGTTTTAGAACTATTTAAACCAAAGTCACCTTTCTACTTTGATGACGAATCTCCTTTGAACTCCTAGTAAAGCCTTGTTTGCCATTTCTTTGAAAGGAGGCTTCCTCTCCCCCGCTTCTTGCTCTTCTGATTTCCTCGACTGTGTAATCAGGCATTTAAGAGTAAGAGAAACATGACTGCTGTATAAAACCATCTCAGAGGTTATCTCTGCTCTTGTGAAGCCTTCTGAGGGTCTCCTTTCCTCCCCCGCATAAAACCCACGGGGCTGTGTTTGGGAGGGCTGAGCGCGCACTCGGGCTGGGTGTTCTTGGTTGCCAGGTGGTATGGGTAGGCTGGCTCAGGTGGCAGTATTGGTTTGTGTGGGCTGTTGCAGAATTTTATCTATAGTTGCGCACCTGCAATGGGATTTAAAATTAGAAATGGATTTGAAACCAGTATTTTGTATATGAAACCCTTGAACCTGGGAAATTTTCAGTATTACTCATGTCCAAAATTATAGCTTGAGACTACGTCTAGTGCTGCTGTACTCCTGTGCACGTTTCTGCACAGTCAGAGAGCAGCAAGTATCTTGTGGAAAATGAGGTGCAAATCTGAGGATGAACTAGTAGTCTAAACTATGTCATTTCCAAAATGTCTGCTGTTGCTGCTAAAATCCCCCCAATGTTTCAACTTAAGAGCCTGTCTACGGGCTTTATTGCCTTAGCTAATAATTTGGCACTGACCGGGCTCTGAAATGAAAGGCTTATTCTTTGTTTTCTCTAATTACTATACAAACATTTTAGCTTTTCTGCCCCGTGAAGGAAATGTGGAAGAAAAAACCTTGTTTTTTAAGAAAAAAACCAAGCTTCTACAAACCTGGGAAACGTCTCCTTACATACCAGTCTTTCATCAGTAACATGACAGATGATTTCTAGTGTAAAATATAAAATGTTAAGGAACGAAGTTTACTGTAAGCTTATGCTGAGCTTGATGTCCATGGGGCTGACATCCATGCATCAGTATAGCACAGAGGCTTGTGTTCCTGATCCAGGCAGTGCCGCCTTCCCTCCTGCTGCTGATCTAACTCACTCTGCCATTCTGAAGGATATATAAAATCCCCCAAGGCACAGATGGGCATTAGTTACCTGAGAAACTGTGTTCACATCTCATAGTAGACTTTTTTATAGCTATAAAAGAGGCCATACTGAAATACGTAAGGCTCCTTTTACATTTATTGACATAAGCCAGATACAGCAGAATAACACCAATACTTGTGCTATATCAGCGAAATGGAAGAGGGATTAATTTCCATTTAGTATCTATTTCTTGAGGGAAGTGATATAACAGCATGGAAAGGCAGGTCTGCCTGGTACATCTTGACAGCAGGAAAATGAGAGGGGCCTCCCAGGTTGGCTTTGTGTCCTCCCAGTCTACAGGCTGTCCTGGGACAATCAGAAAAGCAAGGAAAAGCTGAGCTGCCTCTGCTAGCTGTTGCCAGCATTTTCATTTTTGAGAAATGAAGTTCTGTTAAAGCAGGGAAAGAAAGCTGAACTATTGATACATTGGGCAGATGTGAAAATTTTCATGATTTCTAACCAGAAATGCCAAGACATAAATATTCATTTGGGTAAATGAAGCTAATGAAACATTGCAAACCCAATTCTCCACTTCAGATGTCCACTTCAACCTCTTTTGTTTTTTCGGCTGAACACCTTGTTGAAACAGACATTTTCCTAGAGAAAATCCCTTTACGAAAAAATAAAAAAGTTATTTGACTTTCTAAATATAGATTCAATGAAGCTACATTTTTACAGGAAGTGTCTGCGCATGGGCATTTTGACAGGTGTTATTTGCAAGGTTTAGGGTCTTTTGTTTTCTGTATTTATTGTTGTAATAAAGGCCTGTTTGCTTCAACTTCTATGTTTTAGTGGTATTGTATTTTGCAAGAATATTTTATTTAAAAGCACAGTGAAGAAGGATTGTAGTAGACATTAATGCTGAAGAACAATCAGTGACGTCTTATTGCAGAGCAGGAAAATTTAGTTAATTATCATACAATCACAGTATCATTAAATTTGGAGGGGACGTTGGGAGGTCACCAAGTTCAACCTCCTGCTGCTCAAAGCAGGACCAACATTCAGTTCATTCCGGTCAGGTTTCCTAGGGCTTTGTCCAGTCAGATCTTGAATGCTTCCAAGCATGGATGGAAATTCCACAACCTATATTTCACACTAAACCAAAATACTTCTACAGAGTAAGAAAACATGATTCACTTAATCTTCCATTATTCCTTTCTTATCAGTGCAAACGAGGAATTGATAAACTAGTGTGGTTTTGACCTGGTGGCTCTCCTACCTTATCTATAAATCAGCTTGTGGCGGGTTGGAAACCAGACCTCACTCTCCCTCTCAAGAGGAATGCTGGCAGTATTCATTTCCAAGCTCAGCACTTAATTATGGTTTATCAGGAGTTTTGTTGCAAGCTAAGCAAATACCAAATTGTTAGTAAACAGAGTTCAGATTCAGACCAATGCAATAGCTATGCTCAGTCTACTTCAAAGGGGTTTATAAAAGTCTCTCAGTGACTTGCAAAGGATTTGGATCTGGTCTGTTGTGCACATTTTTGAAATATAAATTATGCACGTTTAAGATAATGAGTTGTATTATTAGTGTACAATAGTAGAAACACATAAGGCTGGGAGATGCTTTGGGATGTTCTCTTACTTGTCCCTGGACAGGAACACCCATGAAAATCCTGATGTGTGTTTATCTATATTGTTTTGAAAGTGTTCCAGTGATCAAGAGCCTTCCCAGGCACTCCGTATCAATGCCTCACAGTTTGAAAAAGCAGCCTAGCTGAAGTCCAGTGCTACTGGATCTGGAAAATAAACTGTGCCCTTCATGCGAGGTTTTCTACATATTTGCAAATTAACGTGTCTTTTTGAGGGAGCTAACAACACTGGTTCTTTAGTCTTTCAACAGAAGTCGTATTTCAGAGACGCCAAATTAATTTTTCTCCTCTTCTGTCTTTCCTAAATTACTGTGCTTAACCTGGACCCTGATGGGGCCTCACCAGTGCAGAAACTTTATTCAGTTTAAATGCCAGGTATCCATAAAGGTTTACATTTAAACAGTATTCTTTTCCCGATATCCATCTTGTTGCTAGTGGGCAACCAGCCTGAAATTATCCAGACAGTGAATATGCAAACAAGATTCAAAAGTAACCAAAAAGGAGATGGAAAACCTCAATGAAATGAAATCAAATTTTGTGGCGAGCAATCCTCTAACACAGGGGTCCTCAAATTTTTTAACCAGGGGGCCGGCGCGCGGATGAAGTGGCAGGCAGCCATCTGCGGCTGCTTGGTTTCCCCCCCCAACCCCCGGCGGGGGGGTCTGTAAATACCGGGGGCCGGATTGAGGACCCTGGGGGGCTGTACCTGGCCCGCAGGCTGTAGTTTGAGGACCCCTGATCTAACACCTGTCACACAGTCCATTGGTAACCATCACGCAGGACCTGAGATTCCACTCCAAGGCCACCATGAAGGCCAAGCAAGCACACCGTCTTATAGTATTTAACTTTCTCACATCTGTTTACATTGCACTTCACATGGGAAAAAAACCCAACAAAACACCAAAAAACCAACGAAACAACAAAACCCCAAAATGTTTTGAACTTGTATCAGTAATAAAGACTGAACCACAGTAATAATGGCTTAGTGATGGTGCTGAAGGAGGAGTTTGGTTTTGGCTGGTCTTCCAGACTCGGGAATGCAATATTGAGTAGCGTGCTAGACAGGAAAGGGGCACAGACACAGTTCAGTAGATATTTCTGTTTTCTTTTTCACTATCAAACTGCTCTTATTCTGGTGTGTCAAGGTCAGTATCTTCTTTCCAAACACCCAGTTTATCAAACAACTGGACATAAATGACGCATATTATAGACAGTTTTAAAATTAGTACTTTGGGAGCATGCTCTCAAAGCAGAGCTGTTTGGATCCCCTCTACTGACATCCAGCTGTCTGAGTTACTTGCCTCTCTGATAAATGGTTTAAATCCATGATATGCACAGCTTATTCAGAACTTCCAAAGCAGAGTGCAATGAGTATTTTCTGATGTTTCAGACTCTTAAACAGCTTACATTTCCAGAGGTAAAATGGATGTGACAAAATTACAGCCCATCATACTTTGATTACAAGATGTCTGGAAGTCTTCATAATACAAGTAGAAATTATCTGAGAAAATATATCCAGCTAATCTCAGAAACTCTGAGAAAACTTTACAGGCATATGAGAAAGAAAAAAACCCAAACAAACCTGCAATAAATTCTGTAGTATATTTGTTATCATGGAGTTGTCAAAGGGGCTGCATGTGACAAAAAGTAATTTAAAAAATCTTAGCCATGTCCAAATCATCTAAAATAATTTTGTGCAGCTTCTGAGTGGAGAAATATGAATAAATGAAAGTAGCATGTTCCATATAAACAAGACTTTTGAAAGCCTCAGATTGTTCCAGTATGTTGTAATGTGTCAGTTTAGTATGCATATAGGTATTTACAGAATGAACACTTGAGAATTACAATTCTGTATAGCAGAGATTAACAGCTTATTCCTCCTTGTAATACAGGCATACGGATTATCTCTTAGTATTACCAAAATCAGTGTTACTGCACCAGAGACGAGTGTGGCTGTCATTGTATTTTCTTATGTGTCCCATGTTTTCATCTTTGCCTCTGTAAGAGGAACACTAATTTTTGTGATTCAAATACTGCTTTATTCATACCAGGGATCCCACTGTCAGGCTGTAACAACTCTCTAAGCCAACAGAATTGAGGCATAAACAAGGGAGACCCAAAGAGCACCAGATCAAATGCCAGCAAGTATACTCCAACCAAAAACTATGGTGGAACCTGCACGACTGAGCCATGCAGAGTTTCAGATTCACGAGAGACTGGGGAGATTGACCCCTCATCCTATAACTGAATGTCAATATTGGTATTTCCCCGAGTTCAATGGAGAACAGACAAGTTTGTTTAGAAGCCATCACCTGATATTCAAAAGACTACTGTAAAATGTAGCAACTGTCAAAAATTATTATTTTCAGAGTGAATTTTGAGATTTTTCAAAGGCCATTATCTCCTTTCATTCCAGAGCACTCTGAAGCATCATCTTCCACTTAAAAAGAAAAACAAATTTCAAGAGGTTTGTGTTTGTTTTGCTTTTTAAAAACATTAAGATCTCCAAGCTAAAAAACAGAAAGGTAAAATCTTTCTGTCTTCGTAAAGATGGCAGCTTGTTCCTCATTGCCATCTTAGCCAGCCTTTCATACCTGGAGAAAGCACAGCTGTGGACTCCTTGAATATTGCGGAAATTTGAGATCCTTGCACAACCATAAGGCACAAGACAGATCAGATGAATGTTTCAGGCATGAGAGTTGCTGCAATCTTGCAGCCAAATAGCTGCCTGCTGAGCCAACTCTACTGCCAAAGATCCACTATATCTGACCACAGGGAGGGACAGCTTCAGGGCAGCATGATCTGGCAGACCAAGCTATGGACTAAGAAGAAAGGACTAAACTCAGTTTGACACTGATTTCTTCCACATCCTGCATGAAACCACAAAAGCAAATCTATGCAAACTCAAGCAGCCACAGTAATTACCTACTACTGCCATTGACTTGAATATGTGTTCTCAAGGTACTTTAGTTTTACAGGATCTGCTTCAAAGATCAGTGTTGGCAACAGAAAGGCTCCCACTGTTGGCCTCATTAATATGGATCATGCCATACATTTCATTCATAGATTTAAAAATGCAGTGCAAAATGAGGCTAATATTGTTTCCCATTACGTAGACGTCTGCAGTAGTATGTCTGTACTTCTATGAGCATGCACATGCGTTTCCCTCTAGGAGTATAGCGTAAAATTGGGAAACGCACTGTGTAATAGTTCTGTATGTCCCAGGGACCAGACTGAGCCGTTGCAGTGCATCAGGGATCTGACTGCAGAACGGTGATATCTGCCCAATTATTTTTCTTTTCCACCAAGTCTCTACAATGTGAGAGTTCCTTGCCTGTGTAGAAATTTACAGGAATTGTCAGGAAGATTTTTTCAGAGAGTATGGCACTGGCACACGGATCAGAGCAGTCTCCTTGTCCGGCATTCAGAAGAACATGGCTGGAGCCATGTATTTGTTAAGTGACTAGACCTGCACGTATTTTCACAAAAGGATTTGACAGCACTTGAACAAAGTTGGGACAGAGAGACCAGTAGATGGAAATGGTGCTTGGCAGAAACACATGGTAGGGCAGTTTGGAAACTGAATACAGAAATGCTTTGCTGGAGCTCTGAGCTCAGACCTCCACAAGTAGAAACTTCGTTGCTACTTTTTCTGTTAATCCGTTACAGCCCAAATTAACAAGAGGCATCTCATATGCAATAAATGAGGTCCAAGTTCTGTGTCCACATATTTCCTTCCCAAAGATTTTGAACCATGGCAAAGGTTCAATTACTCAGCAACTTCTTAGAACCTGAACTAGGTGTTTTACTCACAAATTTCCATATATACTGCATCTAACGCCATACCCCATTATCCTGTAATTTCTGCATATTAAACCTATATGATAGGTCTGAGTTTAGAGTGACAACATCATGGAAGGGTGGTGATGTCAATAACATCCCTACACTGTAAAGGAGCAAGATTCATTTTGTATAGGCCATGCATAGTACAAACCAACCCACTGCTCATATTTTTTAGGATTTAAAAATACAGACTACAGTGACAATGGGTAAAAAGAGACAATGTAACTTTTTTTAAAAGGTCTTCTATGAGTCACTACATCTGCTAGATAAATAAATGTCATAAAGAATCGTATATCTTAACTATTACTGGCCCAAAGCTCATCATTATTTGTCCTGGCAAGGGAAAGGAAACCTATGGTTATCCTGCATACCTAAGATGTACGCTGGCACGGTACCTTCGAGCACACAAATAAGTAAAGTTTTGACTAACCTATGTTTGTATTTATATATCATGCAACTAACGACTAGTAAACCAGATAGGAAAAGTACTCTCTTCACCTTTCTTGCTATTTAAAGAGAAATATTTTGTATATTTGATGGCACTGTCAATGATAATTTAAGAGCACCACTCTATTAAGTTTAAGAGCACTGCTTTTAACCTTTATTCGCTAGACTTTTTCAGTTCATTCAGGTCAATGAGAATTCTGTGTGTGAAAGAACATCAAAGAGCTACAAGTAAGATATTATTGTCTAAGACACTGAAACTCAAAAATCAGTTCAGAGAAAATGTAGGTATGCTATAAAGATGACACTAAAGATAAAAAGTGCCATGTTTTTTGTAGACATACTATTTGCAACAAACAGATTTCCCAAATTTGGCAAATTGGAAATGATGAATTGCAGTCATAGCATTGCATTAATTTCTGGTAGTTCCTAAAACAGAAAACACACTTTCTATCACTACAGATTGCACAAATTATGTGCTAAAATAATAGAAGTTTGCTAAACCCCATTTCAATTTCTAAACGGATAATTTTGGACAGGATATTGGACAAACTGCAGATACCTAAGTAACTCAAATACTAAAGCTAGCCCCTTTTTTTAATAATTATTTAGCCTCCTAGAATATGATTATCACTTAAGATAGAAATCTGAACAGATACATATATTTTCATCACTATTGTACACCATCAACTTTTACAGCAACAGAAAAGGGACACGTATCTTTACAGTGTTTATAGCAAGCAGAATTAAGGGAGGATATAGTCTCAAAGTTGTTACACAATTTATTTTGTTATGCAGGAAAAACTCCATAAAACACCCCATCTCAGAATCTGTTTCTTATTAGACAGTTATATAAAAAGAAAATAAAAATACCGTATGATTTACTGATATGTGTTTTGTCCAAATCGGATTAGTTTATCTTTTTTCTCTATTCAAATTTAAGTCCTTTAAAAATGCATAGCTACAGCCCATTTTTGGTAGGACTTGCAAAACAACTTTTGTTTTTGACAGCACGAGCAAAACTAAGCATCAAAATGTAAGCTATTAAGCAAATGCATATAATGTTCAAATTAAGAAATCAGTTAATCATCAAAAGCAGTGGTAACAAATGAGCTCTTTCTGACAAAGTCATCATCCTGCCATTGGTGCTCCCTTCTTGTGCACAATGTTTTCAACATTTTGAGCACAACTCATGCATGCAGGGTCATCATCCCCATAGATCTGTCCTCAAATGTAGATAACATAAGGGAAGTGCTTAAGTTTCTGTGAACGCTTAAGTCTGCTTTTTTCAAGAAAGCACTTACATGCTGACTAGCCCGTGAAACACTTGCTTGTGTTAGAAATCTCCAGTAAGGCAGAACTAACATCATATCACCTGTTCCTTATGTAAGATAAACATTGATCTATAGAAACAGACACGTGCACACACATCAAAAGGCACTGATGAGATCTGTTCTGGGATGCCATACATACATGTAGTTGTGCATGTGCAAGGAGAAGAAAAGCACACGAGGACAGCCATGAGAAGGACTGGGGAACAGAGAGTCCGTATACTTTTTGTGAGGAGACTAAGGAAACCTGGCTTGGTTAGTCCTACAGAATGAATGCTGAGAGAGGATATGATTGCAGTCTATTAATACATCCTGAGATAAACACCAGGGAGGGAGAAGAGCTATTTCAGTGGAGGACAATGTTGGCAGGAGAACAAATGACTATAAAGTGGCCATGAGTTACACTTATCCTGGAAATTGGAAGATTTCTAATTATTAGGAGCTGACTGAGGTTCTGGAACAGCTTCCCACATCAGCAATAGTAAGAGCAAAATACTAAAATACTTCCCAACAAAAACTTGATCAGTTTGCAGAAGGGGCTGTATGATATGGCTGCCCGTAACTGTAGAAGACCGCATGCAAGGAGCAAGCAGACACCTCCCAGTCCTGTGTTCCTTCACTCATTACTCACTAGCTCATAGGCCAGGCACAGGCTATGCTCTGTAGGAATTCTTTTCATTTCCTGGTTTACAGAGAAATGTATAGGCATTACTAGTGAAATCTTAACAAAAATTACACAGTATGTGCCATTTAAGGGAATTAATCTTCCTACAGGTCCCTTAATTTCTTTGCATGTCCCGGATTTCTATGAGCATGTCTTCAATTTTCATTAACCATTCTTTAATCCCTAGTGCCTCAAACTGTAAAAAGACCTATGAAACAAACAATGCATTGCTGCTCCAACACTGACACATTCACGCGGGACCATCTGTGCGAGCTGCAGCTTGCACGTATTGATTGTCAAGAGACTTGTTGCATTCATTTGGTTTCTTACGCAGCACGGCCCAGCCATCTCCCCCAGTTCTCTTTCGCTCTGCCACATATTTAGTAGTTGGGGTTTTAATCCCTTTATTAAGTAATGTATGCTATTACATGGTCCTATCTCTATGTTTTGCTGTAATGTGCTAAACAAAGTACATTAAACACGGAAGTACACAAACCACAGTATTTTTGACTTCCTAGCAAATAAAATGCATAGCTTTTTTTCCTAAAGAAAACTGCCTTACTCAACATATATTGAAATAATATGAAGTTAAAATATTTTCAAGTGCCACACCCAAGACTGCAAACATACTTTAATTCCACAGCTTTCATTAGAATTCATGAAAGATATAAAGCCAAAGTCCATGAAGAAAACAGTTTAGTCTAGGCATAACAGCAGGAGGAATACACCCAGTTAAAGCTGATCTGACATTAGACTTGATTTCATGCTGACCTTGCTCAGCTGGCAGATGCTTTTCCACCTGTGTTTTGGCTTATATATCTCTGACATCCTCAACTGCAAATTAAGTGTAGTTAATTCTATGCAGACTAATTCTGCTGAAAGTCACACAGCAAGACAGTAAGGAGGTTAAAGTCATAGTGAAGTGGAGGCCGGTGATGTCCACATCTGTATTTCTAGAGTATTGGCAGCACTTTAATTTCCTTGGGACTCTACACAGAACATGGTTGGAGTTGTGAAAGTTTAAGCCAGCAACATGACTGCATCCAGCTGAAACTTGAGAGGATGGAGAAACCTTGCACACTGTGGCTTGGAGCCTCAGAAAAAAAAAATTCCAGATTGGTGAGTGGTCTTGGTGCACACCGGTTTATACCTCTTTCCTAAGTAAATAAATATTGCCAGCTTTGACTACAAAAAATCTCTAGGAGTCCAAAACCATCACATCTTGCCAAGTATAGCAAACCTATGAGACGAAAGAAATTTTGCACCAGAAATACTTGGAATTTGTGTTACTGCAACACTGATTCAAAGTTCTCATCCAGCGTAACAATTTCTTCTCCTTTAGCATATGTAACTTGTTATATTTTTATTAAGTGCCATTGCCAAACTGACTATACAGTGCACTGCTTGAAAACGTATTTCACACAATCTGTGATAGAAAACTACATAGTAGTAATTTTTAAAGTTTCCAAAATCTACTTATTCATGTGCCTAGATTAATATCTTTTGTAATGCTTATTAGGCAAATGAAATAGCATATTTTTTCCATCGCTATTGTGGTAAAGAATAGATTAAAAGAACACATGGCTAGCTTGGCACTTTGTCAAGACATTTCTTCAGTGCTACTCACTCTAAAGAAGTATTTCAGTCAAATTCTGCGTTACTAAATCAAGGAACAGCAAAACTTTTCACGAAGATTTTTCCAGAATATTGTATGTTCCTTACCTGTGGGCAGTCTTTGATGTAGTGTCCCTTGTTAAAGCAGAGGTGGCACAGGTAATTAGGAGGTGGCCTCTTGCTGGGTTTTCTTGCTTCTGAAGAAAGGGATAGGTCAGAGAAGTGCTCAGTGAGGGAGCTTAACCCATCCACAATGTTATTAAGAGAGCCATAAGGGGATGCGCTCTTGTACAGACTGCTGCTCAGAGCCTGCAAAAGAAAAGAGAAAAATCACATGAAACATAGTACTTATTAAATATTGTCTTGAGACTGATCTGAGTAGGGGAAGGATAAAAATAGCAGGAAAAAACTGATTTTTTTTTTTTTTCATTAAGGATGTGGCTGCATATTTGAGGAGAGCAATATACAGGCCATTAATAATTAATAAACAGGTTTTACGAAGGCAGTGCAATGGAGCTGGTCACCCCACCACTGGGCAAACGATTGAGCTTGCCACGGTTCACTTAGTCCAACCCTCCCACTAAGCAACAACTGTTTTCTTGTGTATGGTCATACCACATTCATGGTACGGTTAGAATATGCAGGCAAAAAGCTGAAGGAACAACCCACAAAAGGGAACACTATTTTGTCCAAAACTACTTACACAAGCAATACTGAAGTCAGGGAAAGTAAAAGAATGCCAATAGAAATGTAAAGTAGTTTTTAATTTCCAATATGGTTAATGAGACAGTCAACACAGAGTCCCGTGTTCAAAGAATAACAAGAAATGTTCAGATCTACATCTGCCTTGGATTTTCTAAGGGGAAACCTGCTGTGATTTAAACATTTCCTGATAAACAGTAAATACCTAGTTTTTGTATTTCACCTCAATAGGATCTTCACTCTCTCAATCTGCAAATCAAAATCAGGAGCTCCTAATTTGCCATTCTGTAGTTTTAGAACAGCAGGAAACCCATCATCACCTAAATAGCTAATCTCCCTAATGGAGACAACAAGGATTCATTCACTTTAATGTGTTAAGGTCAAAAGAAACTGTGTAGTAGGAGTTTAAAAAGTAAATGATAACTTAAAAAAATTAATTAACATGGTAATGAATCACTGTAGAAACAGGACCAACTATTGACAGCCCTCTCCACCCTGAAATGATGGGACACATCTCACAGGGTGTTTCTGTGTTAGGTCTGGTACGCCTCACAGTAATACTGTGCTCATGTAATTCTCCTGCATCAGAAAATTACTGCTGTACTTCTGGCTTATTGGACAGTGAGGTAAGAAGAGGTCCAACCTTTGCATCCGTGGAGACCTTGTTTCTCAGTGCTATTAAATCCAAATACTTCAATGGAGTCTTTATACATGTCATATGTTTTAATATGTTTATATATGTTACTTAAGTATTGAAGACGCTCATTGAAACTGATTGAGAGAATTTGTGAAGTAAATCTGAAATGGAATTACATTTATTTCAAAGATCTCAAACATTCAGGGTGTCTGCACAGTGAGGGCGTTTTCTGGGTGACAGTCACATCCCCAAAGAATCATATTGAAGCTCTAGGCACAATTCCCTGGATGTGTCCCAGCTATCACTGAATCCCATCCCACTGCAGCTGGTGCATACTGTAAATAAAAATTCAGCCTAAGTGGCAGGCCACCGCCATATAGATAATCCGCTTCACCCACCTCACTATAGTCAAACACAACGTGCTGAGCTCCACTGACCCCTCTGACAAAGCTGGAGCTGGTGCCCGGCAGCAAAATCACTTCAAAGGGCCACAGAGCAGAGCCTGGTCTCACAGGGGACTTCACATGTCCTGCCACTGAGACGCCCATCATTTTATCCCCAGCAGAGCATAGTTCTGTGCTGATGCAAGATGTTCTAGATGCTGAGAGGAGAATCAGCCGCTTTGTTTCGGGGGTTAAACCCATACATTTTAAAAGGAAAAGCTATTTAAGAAACTAATGAAAAGGTTTTAGCTGCTTTAGCCATCAAGCAACCAGAGATACCTCCAACGGTCACTGGAATTTATTTTCTAGGATTTATTGGACACTACTGGAACGAGAAATTCTTGGCATCAAATTGTTAAAAGGAAGGGGAAGTGCTATGGATGCCAAAATAGTATTAATTAAGGGTCTTCAAGGCATTCTTGTCTCCCTCGGAGCCACTTTCTCTTACGTACACTTGGAGTAATAAAAAATATTTCTCTTTAAGAGCCCCACTTGCCAAGAGATTCTTAAAGTACTTCACATGCATTACACCCATCAGTAACTTTGCAAATTCCCTGTTATCTGATTTTTATAGAAGGGTGGGTGTATGGACAACACTGAATGTGTGAAATCCCAAATTCTTTACCCACTGACGAAACCTGGAACATCCCCTGAGGATGTAGAATATAGAACTCCTGCCGATCAGGAGGCTGCTATTTCTGGCCCCAGGGCCAACCCAGTGACAAAACAGATCTATCTGCTGCCTTCAGTGGGCTTTGAATTGGATATCTGGCTCACAGTGGTGACTCTTTCTTTTCTACATAACCTTTATGTTGAGTTATGACCCCCATTAAAAGGGAGCAACCTGGCGCTATGACTGGACATTATGTAACTCGCTCCACCACCAGCCCTTCTTGGCACATTTCAGGTCAGTACAGAAACGTAAGTGTTGCAATGACCACAGTTTTGCCCGCGCTGTCAGCAAACCTTTACAAGCTTTTGTTTGTTTCAACTATGGCAGGCAGAAGCCTTGCCAAGGGCCAGAATCCCATCAGACTACAGGCTGTACTGACACCACATCATCATCTTAGCAGCCACCAACGGCTCTGTGGCCGAAGCATGACACATGGCCACCTGGTTCGGCTGGCAGGGCATTTGTGCAATACATGCCAAAGCTGGACACGCCAAAACATCTAGTCTACACACACCACCATGCAACGCTTCCCTATAATCATCTCAACGCCCAGTGCTAAAAAAGGAAAAAGACACAAATATAACATCCCAGAAGATGACAGTAAAGGAGAAGATGGACATTGCCGACGTCACTGGTGCTTCAAAGAACAATGAATTCATTAAGGAAAATTCCTAGACGATCCCAAGATGCAGCCCAACCCTCCTGGTATAGGATCAGGCAAACTGCTTCAGCAGTTCCTGCCAGTCTGACCTGGAAAATCTTAAATCAGTTTAACTCCAAGTCAATGTGAAAAACACATCAATCTGGCACTTGAAAGATGCTATAAAGAGCACCAGCACAAACGGTGCTACATCCTGTTGCTAGCAGTGGAAATCCTCCAGCTCCTTCAGAAGGAGACAAGGAAAGAAGCCGTTCCAAAAAGCCAAGTTATATAATCAGGGTGGTGGTGGGAAAGTTCATCCCAGCCCCGGGAATCAAACAGTGAAAGCTCAGGAACATGTAATTAATATGATGAAAGCAAATGGTGATTTAGTCCATTTTGTATTTGTAAAAGATGAGGGGTGAATGAATATTGCTGAGATGCATAAAGCAGGAGGGGTTTGTGTCTGAGGCACTTCATTGAGCAAATCAGTAGTTCAGCCCTTACCAAGTGTTTGCACTGCTGCAAAGGGGATTTTTAAGAAGGGGTTTGGACAAAAACTTCAAATTAGCTTCATATTCCAGGCGGATGATCAGAATGTCAGGGAGAACGCCGATGGTCTCAGACAGACAGTAGCAAGAAAAACGGAGAGGAGGAGGGAAATGATTCTGACTCATTCTGGTCTCGAGTGTATTGGTACCCATCTGGGAGGTGGCAGGGACACTGCTCCTCCGATGTATTCCACCAAAAGCAATGGCTGCTTTGTGTTCAGTGCGCCACTAGCCAAACCAGCCTATTTCTTTAAAAAGCAGGCAACAAATTATGCCTCTCAAATGAAGTCTCCTTTTCAGCTACAGCAGGATAGAAAGGATCTGGCAGTGAAAGGGTTAGCGCTCTCAAGAAGCTGAAAGACCAGCTACAGGTCCTAATTACAAGGCTCATCAGGCCAGCTGCAATGAATTCAGGCTTTCCTTATCTTGCTGTACTGGGAGAATGGGGGATCTGGTGGTAAATGTTAGAAACTTGCTCTGTGGGAAGTTTGATTGTTTGTTTGTTTTCCTTCTTACGAAACTTGTGGGCTTAGCTGACTGTGAACCAAACTGAAAATCTGGTGGTGTACTTTCCAAAGGTAACCTTTGCTCAGTAGATCTTTAAACAGTATCTGTTGGTGGTGTTGGGAAGCAAGGTTTCCTTTGTTACTTGTTTGCTAAGTGTTTCCAGTTAAAGCACACGTGATCTGTAAGGTTGCAGCGTGGTCATTCATGAAAGAGGCGGCTATTGTCCTCTATAGCTTTGTTACTCTGATTTCCAGTTGGGTAACATATGTGAGTGACTCAAGAGTTCCAGCATCTAACTCGCCTCTGAAGAAATTCCTAGTTAAGTGAAAAATCTGGCAAATGCTCTTGAATCCCTTGGCTGGTCCCTGCCTTTCGGAGACAGCTTTTGGGACTGAGATGCCAAGGAGACACTAAACCAGAATTTATCTCTTCAGCTTCTTTTTTAGCAATGGTATAATGTTGAAAATAAAGACAGCGGTACTGTTAAGAATATGCCACAAAACATTTGAACAAATCAGCGGTGAGTCTTACTTTCCAAATTTCCCACTGGTGAGGCTACTGCTTTAGCTGTAAAGGCATTCTTATGAAAGGGAGCAGAAAATGCAGATAGCATCTTAATTATGACAACATTTAATTCTGCCCAGAGGCGACGGGATTACCTATCTTCCAGAACAACTGATACTAATATGTGATGGCAACCTGTTTATGTGGGAATGGCACCTTGTTATTGGGACTTACAGGAGTTAAGAAGCAAAGCTTTTAGGTATGGAACTGGAAATGCAGAAGCGTATCTGGAAAATTCATTTTCTGCCTTAAGTTCAGTTTGTGGCTGCTGGACCCTTAGGGCAGTGATAAGGGGGTGCAGATACACCAGTTACCTGAAACTAGAATGATCTGTGCTGGCTGACGTGGTTGATAAGCTGCATCTGGCCAGTACATTTGTTTGGTGCTCTCTGCGTTAGTATGATTTGTGCTACTGGCTCTCTCTCTGTTTGTTTTAATTGCACATACTGAAGTGAGGTCCTGTAGCATTTCCATATTCCTCTAACACAGTCCAGTCATCAACTCTTCCACTGCATGAAATAGTCTGTAATTGAGAATCAATGAGCAAAGAAACTTTGATGACTTATTTTTGCTTTAGTATGTTGCCAACCTAATAAAGCAAACAAAAATAAAGCAGTCTTAACTTCCAGAGTTAAGTTTAAGTCAGCAGGCGCCATGGCTGTTAGAAGTTTGTTGGGAAAAAGAGCTGGGTTGCCCCATCATCAGTGTGGAACAAGTAAGGTTTTCATATACTGCAAATTATAAACATTCTCCAGTCTGTGAAGCATGTATGATGGTAACCAGACTAGCCACACTAATTACTAGCCCTGCACTGAAATGTCAAAAGGTGCTTAAGTTATCAGTTTGGATTTTCACGAAGATAAGAACTGAGTACATCCCCGTGCTGTGTCATGTATAAAACAGTAGGCCAGACAAGTCACTGCCCTCTCTCAGTTGCTGTTTTCGTGTCGGAGGAGAGGGAAATCTGAAGCTACCCAGACAGTAATTCAGTGGATTGTACGTGCTAATATACAAAACTTAACCTGAGGGCTTGTATCTGTCTTCTCTGCTAGTGCCCCAAGGCTTGCTTCTGACATGGGATTTATCTGTGGGGCCATGCAATGTGTGTGAAAGCACAACCGTTGCACCTGAAGGCAATCATGTATGGAGAAGTGCACTTCAATTCTGTGACTGTTCTGCGCTTCATCCCTTTATAAGTGTTCAACACAGTTCCCTGGTTTTGTCCCCACAGAAAACATCCGATACAGAATCAATGTTTATGGCCGACCCCAAAGCCTTCTGAAAATAGAGGGATTAAATGAAAATACTCTCATAAATTTAGTTGCATTGATTTGAGCCAGAAGAAATAGAGAAGTTTAATTACCAAGGCTGAACTGGAAAACCTCAAAAACTGCTCCTGTATGGCTTATGTCTGCTTTAACTCCTCTGATAAATTATAGATACTTTTACAGAAA
This sequence comes from Falco biarmicus, assembly GCF_023638135.1. NCBI lineage: Eukaryota > Metazoa > Chordata > Aves > Falconiformes > Falconidae > Falco > Falco biarmicus. Next base: position 46,245,730 of record NC_079296.1, on the reverse strand, counting down.
ACAGTTTAAGAGTTTACTCGGTAACATTTTGTCACTGGACAATGGCAAGCAAAGCTCATCACTCTGTGAAGAAAATGTTTGCCTGAAGGAAGAAAAAAGACTTGGGCTTCTGCTTCCTTCTGAAGTCGATGTTTAACTGTCAAAAAAACTGGTCTTTGGGCTGACTTTAGTAAAATGTGAATTACTCAAGTTCCTCATCTAAAAACACAGATAAATGTAGATTAGCCAAGCAAGCCTTAACTAACACATTCTTGTCTAGAATACCTTAATTCATCCTTCTTCTGTAGAGAGTTTTAGATAAATACATGCTTATATTAAACTGCTAACACTAATGCCTACTTCTAAATATTCTCAGACAGACAGGACCAGGACTTCCCTTTTGCAGAAACTTTTGCCTCCTTAAGGAGACAACTACAAAAGCGGCATGACTTGCCAGTAGTTGTGAAGCAAGTCAATCGTAGGGCGACAGATCTATCCGCTGGATCAAAGATTCATCTAATCTAGCTATGCCAGATCTGACAGCTCAGCCGATTGCGGCTTCTCAGGTTGTCATCCCTCATCACTGTCGAGGCTCTGCAGAGCAGCAAGTGGGTGCAGCACGCTCCTCCGCGCGCGCCTGGCGTACCTTCAGTGCACGGCAGGGCTGAAGAGCAGCGTGTGCCGCCATCTCACCCTGCTTTAAATCCGTTCACCTTCAATGTTTTGATCCAAGGCTTTCAAAGAGTTTCATGGATCTGTAGATCTTGAAAATGGGCTGCTCCCTGGCTGCTATACAGTAGTACAGTACTACACAGTAACACAGTGCTGATGGTGAAGTTGCTCGGCCATGGCTGCCAGGCCTGCTGAAGCTCAGGGAGGCCTCTCAGCTCCCTGCCAGCAGCATGACCCTCCTTATTTCAGCCCCAGGGAAAGGTCTGCTGTAGATGCCAGCGAGGACACTTGTTTTACACAATGTACCGGGACCTCACAAAAAGCCTTCAGTGGCAGTGGAAATGTGAGAGAGGAGAGGAGAGGACAGAGATTCCCTCCCGTCAGAGGTGCACGGCCTCGGGGGAACTTTCTGAATCTCTCACCACACTGCAGGGGTCTTTTTCATCCACTGAACACTAAACAACTGCCCGCTTAGGTCAGAGTGTCTCTTTAACATAGGAGCACTATATTGGGGACAACGGAGACCATTCACATTGCAAATTACTTTAACACATCCCCACAGGGCCTGCCCCAGCACTGCCTGCAGCTGGGCCTGCCCCGGCTGCCAGCCTCCCTCACCTGGCCAGGAGGGCCTCAGCCAGGTACCTCAATCCCATCACCTCCTCCCTTCGTCCGAAAACAAGCCTATTCTGTGGAGACAGGGCTCTTGGACGAGGAGGAGGTTACAAAGGTTGTATAGTATGAAGTCGGGGGAGAAACGGATGGACATGTTTTGACCCCTGCACTTTCGGTTAACATCTCTGTTTCCTGCAGGAAATCTTGTCTCAATCTGACCTGCAGTTTGAAAAACAAGAGTCGGGTTTCCTCTCATTTGGTGGGTCTTTTGACACTCCAAACGTAAGAAAAATAACACCCGGAAATAGGTATGTGCCTGTTCAAGACACACTTAGGAAAGCATTTACCTCCTGTGCAGCTCTTGTGTGATGAAAGGTTTTGCTAAGAAACATCCATTTTGGGTTAAACAGAACTTTAAGTCTGAGACAGTTTTGTTTATATCATTTACATTCAGTAATGCCTTCTTGGCACAGAAACTTCTGCGATGGCTGCCAAAGTTTAAAAGAGGCAAAGCTAAGGTCGCTGTCAGAGGTAGAAACAATACATCATCTGCCCAGAACGGGCCCCTCGCAATGCGCTTAGGGCCTCAGGTCCTGCACTCACGGGAAGACAAAAACTTTTATTAAACTGAATATAGTGAGGGAAATAAATTATTTCCATGTACTGAATGACAAGCTGGAATTCATTTTGTGACTCCAGCCTTTAGATAGTTTTATCTACATTTAAAGCCACCCTCTTCATCAGTTGTGATAGAGCCCAGCTTAAAGCGTGACCTGAGCAAGTAAACCTAAAACTGCACAATCTGCTTCAGATAAATTATAAAATAACAGCTAAGTAGTCTGATTTCCAATTAGACTTAAGGATTTATTTATATTTTTTTTTCAAGATTGGGTCCATTAGAGGAATGAATCTATTACTCTATTACTTTCTGTTGCAATGTATGTTGGAGAAAGATGGTTATAAGAATGTCTCTGTATTTCAAGGACCACTGATGCTCAAACCCTCTCAAGAGCTCTCACTAATACCCCGTTTTCAGGATGCAATGACTGTACAACAGTTCCTTTGCTTTCCGTTCAGCGACAGGTATCCACAGCCCTGATGACTGCACACAGATAGCTGCCTAGCAGGTTGGCTTAGTGTGAAGTAGAGGCTCTGAGTCCCCTGCTACAACCACAACCAAGTTTAGAAACCTGGAACCCCTAGGTTGGCAAGGGAAACTTCTGAGAGCAAGCTGATCCCTTTAAAATGTTCGCTTGGTTGGCAGTTAGCTGGATGAGATGCAAATATAGATTTCCAGATTCCTGCGATCCTTCTAGGGCGTCACACTTGTGTTCACTCAAAAGAGACACCAAATGTTGCCATGTGCAGGGACTAGGTGTGGGTGGTCGTTTAATATAGCAGGAACAAATTTCTGTTTGGATATGAGAGCAAGAGACCTGGACCATGAGGACATTTGCTTATCTTCAAACTAAACCTGTAGAAACACAAAATATATTTCCTAAGATTACAGGTTAGGAAGACCACGCAGCAGCTCTCCTATCAGCAGCAGCTGAATGAGCTGAGAAAGAAAGGACCTAGAAGATGCTTCTTAAAATTCCTTTTAGTCAAAGTACTGGACTCATTACTATTTGCTTGCACCAAAACACGTAACAGAAAGTAATGAGCTAGGCTTCTGATATGTTAAAACTTGAAAACCACCGTCACTCCCAACAGATGCGCTGGCCTGGCTGAACAATGAGGGACATGGACAAAGCCCAGGCCTCATGGCCCTGCATTTATTCTCCTTTTCTCAAGTGAATCTGTCTATAATTTCAGGTTCTACTTTTAGTAGATCACAGATTGATTCTAACTTTTCTGAGAATAAAAACTGACCTGCAGGAAACAAGAAGTGATCTAAGCAGTGACATTTTTGAAATGCTGTCTGAATTATGTCAGCATTACTGTAAGATTTGAATAGCTTCGTAAAACTTAATTGGTTCCTTTGATCCATTATAACTTCTCTGGAACCCAGACAGAACCTGAGTAAACTGCCATGAAGCAAAGACTTACATTCTTCCCATTTAATTTAATCATTTCATTGTGGCTTCCTAAAAGAGGAGGAAGGGCAATTCAGGAGAGTGGCAAAAAGGGCATCACACTGCTGGCAGTTTTCCTGGGGAACAGAAACCGAGGAGAAGTACAAATATCAACTGTTACATTTCATGAAACCATTCAGAAGCTTTAAGGTGATACTGGGTAGCACTTTTTAGGCAGCATTTATATGTATGCATCTGGTTTAGATAACAGATCACATTTGCTTTTGTTTCTATGTAAATTCACATTATTAGTATCATATGATTTAGCTGTGTAATACCTGTGCCTGCACCTTTCTGCATCTGCATGGTGGTGTTGTTTTTCATGCTTCTTAAAGTAGCATGGAAAAGATCCTGTGGTCTTAGATTTAAGTATCGCATAAATCAGGTGTCAGAGTCCTTTTACAGCCAGTTAAACTCTGAACTATAAAACTTTTCTTTGCATTAATCCTCACCTAGTGACTGTCAATAATATATTTTCTTCTAATTGTTTATTACCAAAGTAACAGGACTACTGGTAAAAGCTGCTTGCCGTCTATCATGTACAACTCCATAAAAAAAAAACAAACAAACATCAAAATAGGGAGGGGAAGGAAAAAAAAAAAAAAAGAGAGGGGCAGTTGACTTGGATAAAAGCAGTTTTGTACACCTCTTAGTTATCCATTCATTCCATACACTTCATAAATGAATATATTGGTTCAAGTCAAATTTGATTGTCTGATCATTTTTGCAATTCATTGGAGAAGGATCTTCCTTTTCTGTCCTGAATAACTAAGTCTGTGTCTGCAGAGCAAAAGAAGGGATGAAAAATCATTACCCAACACACAGTTACATCACCCCTTTGTTTGGGTGCCTTGGGATGGAAGACACTGTAAACGCATAAAATAACTGTACTGAAAGTTCTGTGTATAAAATAGAATTGTAACAAGAATTCTACATGCTTTTGCCTCCTATTATGGGTTGGAATGCCTTTTTCTACCTATTGCCTGGCAAGTTTTTCAAGACATGGATGTATCTGTGAGACAGAAAGTGAATTCCAGCGCTCCTCGCAATGAGGAGTTTCCATTCAAACTCAAAGTCCCAAGTGATTTTTTAAAGAGTTGGTAACAATATTCAACTGATCAGGAAGAATACATATAATTGGTCTCTCTTCTATTGCTAGCTTTTCTTTTCTAACCTATCGAAAAGAAGTCAATAGTAAAGCAGCAAGAAATCTTCTGGAAGACTTGATTTAGGTTCAGCAATTAATATTTCAGTTCCCTCCAGCTTTCCAAACAGGGTGCAGCCTTTGATGTGATACTAAGCAGCTACAGAAGACTATGGTGGGTAATACTTTTGTTGCCATAAAGTAAAGCCTAGCTGTAAATCATATTTGAACTAGTTAAAGCTAGAGGTAGCACAGGTGTGCTGCAGAGCTACAGCATCATTTGCTTCAGGTGTGGGGAGGGTAAGGAATTAACAAAAGAGGCTCTGTCTGTTACAGTAACTTCAACACATCTTCTCTTCTTTCTTCTGGGATCTCTCTGCTGTCCTGACTCAGGTAAGGAAGCCTGAGTAAAAGCAACATGACTGTATTTAGAGTACTTGCTTAAGAAAACCAAATGTGGATCTTGTGTGTTATCTTCTGCAATCGAATTCCTACTAGGTAATTCAGTCTCAGTGTGAAGAATAGAGTATCTACTGTATGCAGTACACTGCACTTAAAAAAAAACAAAACCAACCAAACATAACCAATAAATCCTGGGGAGTAAAGAGTCCAAAGTCACACCTAGGGGATACAAATAGAAGAGAGTCATTTGTATAACTTGAGTTTCCTGCTTATTATGCAAAATATAGATCTTATTTTCAGCTTCCACTTCCTATTGTACATTCACGCAGGGTTTTCTTCTTCCCTGGCAAAAGAGGTTGTTTTCCAAAGACAGAAGTAGCAAAGCAGGTGGCCATGGCTGCAGAAATAAGAACAGGGAGCAAAGAAGAATGCTTCTAGACTTAAAAGCCTGATTTTTTTGTATTTTAAAGCGCACATCCAACTGGAACTGGAAATAGAGTGGTTGTTAGCTCAAATACCTGTAATAATACCTGAGACTCTGAGTCCGTCATAGAGAGTGGGCTGTGAAAGCCCCACTTCATGTGCCGAGGCAGTATTGTCAGAAGGGCTCTAGAGCTGGCTGTGTGGGAGGACAGAGGAGGCTGATGCTGCCAAGATCCCCAAATGCATACTGTCTTCTGACTAACAGAGATCCAGCTTCCTGGAATCTCTTACAAGGACCAATGTGAGAACTGACATTTAACTACTTTACTTGAAAAGCAGTTTGAAAGGAGCTGACTAGCACTTTGAGCAGCCACAAAATACAATCACCCTGAGGCAGAAAGCACAAGTTCCTCCAACACATTAAATCTGCAGAAGGATAAGGGCGTGTTTACATGAAGATAAGCAAAATGTTAGTGTTTACATGAAGAACAGTGAGAAAAATGAAGATGAGGAAATCAGTCAAATAATAACCACTATTATTACAGGATACCTTCATGTACTGCAGGCAACCTGTGCACAGCGCTACTCTGACTGTCACTAACTATACTCAAGTAAGAGGAGATAATACTGTGGTTGTTTAGGCTGCAATTGAGAAGCAAGAAGTCCCAACTGCAGTGCCGAGCACATTAGGCACTTTATGGATCAGAAATATGCTCTGCATTAGAATAACTGATAATATTCCACAAAATGAAAGGAGCTGGAAATATTCTGGAGCATATGGCAATTTCTGCTATTCTGTGTCTCTGTTGTATTTGCTCTAGGACCATACTGGTTGTGAGCAGCCTCTTACAAGGTGTTTTGTTCTCTCTTTTAAATCTTTTAATCATGGTTGTTCTCAGATATGACACTTCATTTAGTACGTCAATGACCTGACCTTCCACGGCAACCCCTGTATTCTGATACTACGAGAATGGTGAATTTTTTTATCTTATAATCATCCTCCAAATAGATCTGTTATTTAGCCTAGATAAATCAATCTTCTTCAAGTATCAGGCTAGTGTGTATTCCTCTAATTCTGTGAAAGACTGATGGAAAACAAGTTTGTCTGATACAAAATGTATTTTCTGTAGAAATGCCAACATCCTTCCTTTCATACATTTCTGTTCTTGACAGTGTTCCTTGGGATTTTGTTGTTATTAATATATGAATATCACTTTCATATTAAGCTGCCTCATAAGCAGTATCTATCCCAGTGCTGCAGATCTGCTTCTGTTTCATGGGTGTTTGAATGTTATTTTCCACAGTATACTCTCTAAATTTTTTCTTGGCTCCACGAATTTTCCTTTCTGAGTGAGTGATCCACATCTTACTGTAGCAAACCAAACCAGCTCATGTTCTTTCATTCCCAGTTAGTTCCCCTCTTGTTTACAAAGATTGGATCTGGAAGTCCCAGAGTCAAAAACATGAACTACTTATTGAAAAGAGGGCTGATTTTCTAATCTGGTATATGTAGTTATTTGTGCTTAAATAAGATCGGGTTTAGTTCCAGAAAGTGGCTGCCATAGAGGTTTCTGGAAGGAATTCCCTTCTTGAAAGACACGTGGAATATTGCACGTGAGCAAATATCTCGCTGGGACGCAGGCTCCTTCTCATGTGTAAATATTGGTTCACGCCAGAATTGCCACTCTAGGTTCAAAGAAATAAGTTTTATTATTATAACATGGTAATTTCCAGTTACTGGTTGCTGTCTTTTCTTGACTGAAGTCAGCATTGATCTGGTAGCATGCCTACTGTCAGTACAGAAAAATACCATACGAGTCTTTTACCCCCTTATTCTAGGTTTCTCAATTATACCACTCAGTGACACAAAGCCACAGTTACCTGGCTGTGTCTCAAATGCATTAAATCCCATGTAACCAGCCCCACAACAAAACCTCAAATACTTGGCTCTGATGGATGGTGTTATAATGAGGGTGGAGCTCAGTTCAGTAGCCAATTTAATGCATCTTAATGTTCTAACATGCTTTCGTTTCATATCTAGGACAATAAATGCTGCAGTAAAGTTTTGTTTAAAGCACGTCTGTTTTGCAAAATGAATCTTGCATATGGAACAAAACACTCATTGTCGCTTTACTGTTTAAACCTTTATTATCACGGGTTTTTTTCCCTGGTACAATGGGCTTTTATGCACCAAACAGCTGTGTTCATCATGTTTATTTAGAAGGCGTCCATTGTAGTGGAAAAAGTCTGGAGGACAAAAATCTTGGTGAAGTGCAAGACTACTCTGTGGGTGCTGGCACCTTCTTTTTTTTTTTTCTGTCCAGTTCCTTTGGTCAGCATGCAAGTCACATACACAGGCACTGCCATGCAGACTTGCAAACCCTGTATAATAGCAACTTTTCACAAGTGCTGTCTCTTATTCCAAGCGCTCTCCTCCAGAAAGTTTCAATTGCAAGGCAACATACAGGACGTGTGACCACTTTACACCCTATGATCCCATCATTTCTCAATCTGTTGCTATTTTGGCCCCTCATTAGGTCACTTTCCAAATATTGTGTGCAGCTATGTGTCAATCATTGTCACAGCTCTGCTCTAGGCTAAGCCAACCCAGGACAAAACTGGGAGGGGGAAAAAAAAAGCCAACCAAACCAAGCACTGTGTAGAAAACAGTCAACGGTTTAACTGTGGAAAGCTATGTGTTGTTCCAAAGATAGCATAAGCCCGCTTGATGCAAAAACAGCTTACAGTACTAATGGTCCCCAAAATAATTTTATGCAGCTGAAATACGTAGTGTATAGCCAATGGCATCTGCAAATAAACAGATGTTAGAATCCCAAGAATTAAGAGCATGACATTGTAGGAAACTCTTGGTTCACTCCTGCCAAAAAAGCAGTTGAGTTTCCAGTTTCTGGAAAGAACGGAGCACCCAACATACTGACAGAACTTTTTTTGAGCAACAGTATCTCTAATACCTTCTCAACCCTTGAATGAAAGCTGCTGTACAAGCAGGCAGTGTTAGCCTGGGGAACTGAAGGGTTCCCTACCTTCTTTGGGGTACATCCCTCAGGACAAATGCATTCCCACGCCATCTGAGATAGCTGTGCCCCCTTCCCTCTTTTCAGGTTACCCTGTGTTAACACATAGTTTCAGGTAAAGACTGGAAACACTAAGTGTCTCTCTCAGCCACATAGTCAATGCCATTGTTATAACAGGCTGGAAAATGAACTGGAACAAACTAACATGCTTGGTCTTTTAAAAATACTAAAATATCTGTGTAGAATGAAATGGCTCCTTATTTCTGGAACAGTGGATGCTCTAGGTTTTCTAGAGTGAGCATTCTCACTTCTTGTCATTCATGTGTCTTGGGAAACTGTAATGAGGTTAAAAAGACCAGAATGAAGTTGCATCCGTACAGTTCACGGATGCTGGGAATCCATGCAGAAACACAGCGAAGGTGACTGCTGGGATCTGAAAGCAGCGTGGCCGGGGTGGGGGGGGAGGCTGCGAAGGGGCTGACTGCGTGGAGCTGGGGCTGCAGCAGGGGCCTGGAGAAGGCCTGGCATACTGGGGAAATGGTTTTCCAGAAGAAAGGACAGAAGCTTGGGGGGGGCGGGGGGGGGAAGGGAATGGATGGAGAGAAACGTAAGCCAAGTGGAAAGGGAGAGAGTGTGACAAAAGGATTAGCCCCTGCTTGCAGACAGTGTGTAGCAGAAGCAGAAAATGAACTCGGGGGGGACGGACAGAAGACCGGGGGGCGGGGGGGGGGAACGACACGGACACAGACACAACGGACTTTAAGGAGAAGAAAACTGTTTCTCAGGGACCTTTTCAAAGACTTCCTGAATGCAACCTCCATTTACTTCTTTCTTCCTTTTTCTCCCAAGAAGAAAAAAAGGATCCGCTGTGAGCAGAATGTATGGCTGACTCTAACAAACACAGACCTGAACAGAGTCCCAGTCTGGAGGGAGACCATTGCAGGCCGAACTCCTGGAGCCTTCTCGCTACCTGGGCACCACGAAGCTTGTAAGCCAAGCAGGAAGGGGCAAAATCTACAATTTGTAATCAACAGGTCAGTAACTGGAAGTTTAAATTACACTGCCTGTTAGTCTTTTTGCAAAAACCAATGTGCTCGCCAAGTCTGGTTTTAAACTGGGTCTGTTACGATGTGCTTAATAAGGCTGGGTACATGAGACTGAACAGATTTTGCACTAAATGCTTTCAAAAATAGTGTCTGTTTTGAGACTGGATGTGCTTTGTGAAATTCCTACAGAAGAAAAAAAATGCTAATTAAGGAAAAATGAGTGTGTATCTATAGCTCCAGCTCTTAATGTTAACAGCGACAACACCAGAACAGTAGGGGAATTTGATTTGTTTTTCATTAGCTGCCCCATACCTTTGCTGACAGAACAGCAATGTGTATTTGGGCAGGGAATGCTCTTTAAACCTACGCTTTAACATCAATGGCGCTGGGAGGACTGTGAAATGTCATTCCACGGGCAGCGCCAGAGCAGATCCGACGCACCATCCATCTGACCCTTGTCAAACGGAGCCACCACCGAACAGCTCTGGCCAGAGCCCCGTGGTGGGGAGCAAAGGCACGGGTGGATGTTTTCTGGAAGGCCGCAAGCTGCGGCGCGCGAGGTGCCACCTTGCAGGATCTCCATGCGTGAGAACCCCCCAGTGCAGAAGTGCTGGACCTCAACAACTTCCTGTGACAGGGAGTTCCACAGCGAATTGTCTCTGCACAGCCCGGGCTGTAGCTTCCTTCCCTCGACTTTCATTTAAGTCTGATGTTACGAAACGCCTGCAAAACTTTTTTTTCACTCAGTCTTTGTCACGTTCCTGCTTGTATCCCTTCCTTCCAAACACTGGCAGTCTCCCATCTCTCTGAAGTTATATATATTCTTTATAGCAAGCTTTTAAAGTATCGCGGGGGGGGGGGCGGGGGGGATTTTTGCACGTTGTTACGGATGTGGCACTTTTTGTGCGTGTTCCCCCCCCGGCCCCGTCCCTCGGGCAGCGCCAGGGCAGTCGGTGTGTGACCATTGACCAGAGTGTCAACACGGGCGGCGGGAGGAGGCGGCGGCGGGCGGCTTCGCCAATGCCGCGGCGGCGCCTCGCCCCGGCCCGGCCGCCGGCCCGTTAGCGGGACGGGCGCCGCCGCAGCGCCCGGCAGCCGAGGGGAGCGCGGCGGGAAGGGGCCGGGGCCGGGAAGGCGCTGCGGGGCCGGCCGAGCGTCCCCAGCCGCCCGCGGCGGGGAGCGGGGCTGCCCCGTCCCGCCGGCGGGCTCCGTCCCGGCGCGGGGAGGCTGCCGAGGCATCATGGCGGTTGCGGGCCCGGGGCGGGGTGGGGGCAGCGGGCCGGGGGCTGCGCGCCGGGCGGCGGCGCGGACTCACCTCGCTCCGCTGGAGCTGGAAGAAGCTGTTGAGATAGCTGGAGCTGAGCGAGGAGCCCAGCTCCGGGGTGCTCTTGGTGTAGCCGAGGTCGGGGTGCTGGGACGAGGAGGGCTCGGGTCTGAAGGCATCGAAGGCGCTGGCCTGGTGCGTGTCTTGCAGCGAGAGATAGACCCAGTTGAGGAGCTGGGCGGGCTGGTAGACGGACGCGGCGCTGGTGTCGATGGCTGACAACAAGCTCATCTTTCCCCCGGGCTCTGCCGGCGGCGGTCCCCGCGGTGCCGCTCCCCCTCCCCGCGCTCCGGCCGGCGCCGCTTTCCCGTCCCTGCCCGGGGCGCTTCCTCCTGGCCGCCCGGAGGAGAGGGGAGGCCGGGCCGGGCCGGGGGCTCGCTGCCGGGCCCCGCGCCGCTCTCGCTTCCCCCTAAGGCCGGCGGCGCCCGCCCAGCCCCAGCGCTCCGCGCAGCACGGGCATCGCTGCCGCCGCCCGCGGGCTCCGACGGAAACTTTCCGCGCTCTCCCTCCCCGCCCGGCCGGTGCCTGCCCCGCTATCTGTCTTTATTCCCACTCCCGCAGGCAGCGGCGGGGAGGGGCTGCCGGCGCTGGGGCAGCGGCGCCGCGCCCCCATAGGCCTCCCGCCCGCCGCGGGGGAGCGGGGGGCGGCCGCGCTGCTGGATGCCCGGGCGTCCCGGCGCCGCTCCGCCCCGCCCCGCGGGGGTGTGTGGCTGCGCCCGTGTCCCTGTCCCTGCACGCGTGGGGGTGCGGGTGCCCGTGTCCCGGCGGAGGGCCCGGGCGGCTGGCCGGGGTCTCCCCGGGCGGCTGGCGGCTGGCCCGCCTGCCCTTTCCTCCTTCCTGCAAACTCGGACGCCGAAGCGGCGCAGAGCCCTCCTTCCCAGGGCTCGCCGCCGGGCCGCTCCCGGGTGTTTTGAACTCCGAGCTCTCCTTCCCAGGGCTCGCCGCCGGGCCGCTCCCGGGTGTTTTGAACTCCGCAAGTTTCGCTCGGTCCGGGCCGCCCTCCCCCCGCGCTCTCGTTTCTGTTCCCGGCCGGCGCTCGGAGCTCGGCGTTGGCTGAGGTTCCTTCTGGTGAAATCGTTGCCAGAGCTCCGGGTTTCGGCGGGCTGGCTGGGTCACCGAGGATGCGCCAAGCCTTGCGGAGTCGGCGGTTCCCAAATAAGGCAGGCAAGCGACGCGATCTTCCCTTGGAAATCCAGCTAGGTAGCCCTGGGCAGGCTCCTGGGGAGCCTGGCTGCGGTGGGATGCGCTGGAGTTCCAGCGGAGTAGGCCTTTTAAGGAGTCGGTAGCACAAAAGGGGATGATGGATGATTGTCCTTTTAGGAAGGAGCCTGAGTGGGTAAGATGGTAATTACAGTTCATAAACTCATCCCTGCTGCCTCTCTTGCGAGGAGCGGAGTTGAGCCAGGCAGCTACTTCTCACTTTGGTACAAATACCGTGACAATCAGACTAGGAGTTTTCGTTAGAAAAGAAAAGGAAATCCCAGGAGGTAACTTTAAAACTTAGGCAAAGCTCCTTGTGCTCTTTCTTGAGTGACAGGAGACTAAAAAGTCATGTGTCCGCCCAATGGTCTTGGGGGGGAAAAGCCTTCCTTACTTAGATAACTGCAAAAAAATCTGACCTCTGAAACATCAAAGTTGGCATCCAGGTTTGCTGTAATGAGCCATACGTCTCTGCCAAGACTGAAGAAAAATCTCTGTTCTGAAAAGGAAAGGTTACAAGCAACAGAAAGTGTGGGTCAGCGTATGCTTGGTAGAAAACACTATTAAATTGTCAGCTGCAAACGCCAAAGATGGATGCATTCTGCTTTTGAGAGCAGGTAGTTAAGACAGCACAGCTATCTGCTTGCAGGAATTTAACTGAAGGTGAAGATTGTAACTTGCCAGAGCTGCAAAGTGAGATGAAGTTTGGAATAGCTGAGTCAACCTGAACTCCTTTAGTGGTGCTAATATTATTTTTTTTAAATACAAAGTCCTTGCAGCACAAATGCAGTTTGCTCATTTGTAAGCTGTCTTGGTTTATAAGCCCTTGGGAGCACATCTAAACATGTGTGTATCAGCATGAGTAGGAACAAACCGCCAGCGTGAAGGGACTCTGTAACTGCCCACGGCATAGGTCATAGTAGCAGAAGAATTATATCGTATTGCATCCCAAACTCAAACACTTTCACAGTGTTTTAAAGAAGCAAAAAGGTGAATGAGGCTTAGTGACTTAATAAATCGTGGATGAGGATTTTCCAGGATTTGCTGGTAACTGGAAAAAGAAGAAGAAATACAGATCGCGTCTGAGGAACTCACCTTTCTGTCAGATGGTGATAGTAAAGTCAGGATATGGTAGAAAGTGTCTAGGAGGGGGAACTAGCTCCTTGTTTTGTTACAGAGTTTTTTGTGGCCATGCTAAACCCTTCCTTAAAGGCAACTTCTATTCTTATCACTTCCCCCTTTCACTTGATAAATTAAAACAAAATACATGTGTTTTTATTTGACAGCTCCGCTGTTCACTCTGTATAGTAAAATGCTATGAAGCAAATGTGAGTTCTGAACAAGCAGAATAGATAGCGTAACAGGGTTCCTGTAGTAAAAGAGGTCAAAATGTAGAGTGGCTGAGGTGATACAATGTTTTGGGTGAAGAGGTTTTGGTATATGTTGATTATGGTGGGGTTTTTTTCCAAACTGAATATAGCCCTCATGGTGGTTGGTTTGATTGCTTTAGTTAGACACCACAGTACAGATTGCCGGGGGCAAGGGAAGGCAGAGTTAGTGCGCATTTATTACAGCAGCTGCATTCAGTGGAGCAGCAACCCCCTACGATGTCAGGGACGTCATGAGTTCCAGCAGATGCGTTTGAATGTTGAAAGGTTTTGGCTGTAATCTCCCCTTGATAGTAGCTCTGGTGGCTTCTAGTAACCATGCAGAGGAATGAGTGAATTGAATAGATGCTTTATTTAGTGTATCAAGAAAGGGAAAGGCTGCAAATGCCTCCACTATGAGTAGTTTAACTAAAGAGCACCCACACTTTGAGATTCATTTGTCATCCTGGTTTTCTGTTGCAGTTTCTTCTGGAAAAGTTTCTAGATGCTTCCTCTCCCTTTCTGGACTTAATACTGCTCTCAGCTTAGCAAAATGTTGTGCTACCACATTTGCTGCAGTCAGTTGTGTTCAAGATAGTGGTTTTTTTCATTGTAAGTCCCCTCTTTCTTCACCCCTAGAAGTCACAGATTAGCACGGAGAAGATTGGTACAAATGGCCTGTTTAGCAGATACGTGGCAGTAGAGAAAGAAAATTGTCAAGGTCAATTGCATCTGTTGTCCTCAGAAACATTCAAGGCAAAACTGTCTAGTGAGACAGTCCAATGGCTGCAAGATGTCTTCAGGACATGTGCACAGGTCCTATTGATTGCATTGGGGTGGAGTATAAGTGACATCAACAGTATGAATTATGCATTAGCCTGGTGGTGCTGAAACAGTTATTTATTTATCCTCCTGGTTTTGTTTATGAGTAGTGCTGATGAAGTAAAAAAAAAACAAAAAAAAACCCCAACCAAGACTGTAACATAAAACTTTACGTAATCTGAATGGTTTAAGTGGCTTGGAAAATAGAAGCCTTGAAACAGGTCAAAGGCAAACACAGAGTCAGGACCCAGCATCTTCAGTCCCATTCCCTAAGTAGTGTGTGACCATGTAGTTTATTCAAAATGACCTTATAACTGCTTGCTAAGCCTGTCCCTTCAGTGAGCTGGACCTCTTGCGGCTGCTCTTTTCCCAAGGCATCTTTGCAAGACTGAGGAACACAACTTTCTGCTTCTGGCCAGGACTTGTTGTTTCATAATCTAATGTAGTTATGCTCCTGCTTTCAGTGTTCATAACTTTAGACATGCCAGCATTTAAATGACATGTGTGATTTTAGGGGTTTTATTTTCTTTTTTTATGGTACTCCATATTTTAGAAAATAGTGTGCCCTAATAGCAAATATCCTTCTGGGATGCTCATGCTTTTAAAGGTGTCTTGGTCTGAATTGCAGTCATTTTAGTCTTCCAGATTAGATGGGACTCCAAAAGGAAAATAGAATGAATACCCAAAACTACCAATAAGACTAGAGAAAACAGGCAACTTCAACCCACCACTGCGTTCTCTGGTTTCTGTAATTGGGACATACGTAATGCAATGGGCCATTCAGCTGCAGCATAGCTGGAATATTCCACGCAAATCTTTTTCATATGCTGTGGCAGAGATTCTTATCTTATTATGAAATAATTTAGCTGTGCGGTGGAAACAGTGTGTAAGCGCTTTTCAAATTATGAGAAGGCATTTCAGCAGAGTTGTAAACTGTAAAAGTACATCTGCATGTGGCATTTCTGAGTTATGGACGTTACAGCCACTTGTGCTTGCTATGTAGGTTCAACAGTTCTGCTGCCAGCCATGACAAACAGCATAAACCAAAGTCTGTGAAAGCGACTCTCAGAAATGCGTGTGCTTGGGTATGTTACACCATGTATTTTTGCACCTATCTAAGGGCTCAGCTGCAACCCAGTGCGTAGGCACAAGAGTTAAAATTCCTGTTTTCTTCCTCTAAGCTACTCTTCCGCCTGTAGCTTCGACATAGAAAGTTCTGGAAATGGATGAATATGAATGTATAGCTCATTCATATGGAGAATTTTGGTAAATATATACCGTACGCAGGAAGGATTTGCTGTGGGTACTGTGTGAAGCACAATTCCTGCAAGACTGTCTCAAACCACTAAGTGGGTAATTGGTGTAACAGACCTCCTTGGAGCACACAGGTTCTGCAGCTGGCCAGTTTATGGTTTCGAGTCTTGGCGCCTCCTTGCTTGCTTTACGTTGACATGTCAGTGCCTTGCTGAGTAATTGCATGAAAGATGCCCTGGGTATGGATAGCTGCGTGAGAACTACTGGTTTGATTTTTGCATTGTTTTGCAAAGCTTCTTGCAGACTCTTCAGCTGCAGCACAGGCTTCTGAAGTGTTCTGTTATTTCAGTTTTAAAAGGCAGTAGCTCCTTGTCTCTAGCACTGATCTGAAAGTTCAGCTGTCCAAAACAGTAGCTGAGGCACGGGATTCCTTTTGCTTAGCCCATCCTTTCTTGATTTAAGCCCTTCCTTGGGCTTAGCCCGAGCCCTTTCTCTTGCTTGGCTCAGACATCCAAGAGAGGGAGTCCACAGCAGAGGGCAGAGCAGAGGAGCAGGGCAGCAGTGGTTAGGGAGCGGAGGAGTGGGCACGGGGGCAGCCCACCTGCCTCGTTGGAACCGCTGCTGATGCTTCACCAGCCAGGGAGGTGGCAGGCAAGTGGGGAGACCCAGGGAGCTACTGTCACCTGGGAATCCCTTTTAACCTGCCTTATGCTGCAGGAGACCCTTTACTAAGGGTGTTTCTTAAATGTCCTCAGGGGCTTTGTAACTGGCTGCCAACCGAAGAGGATAGGTGCTGCCTATGGAGCCCCTTAAAGACCTTGCTGTTAAAGCGTGCAGTAACACTCAAACAACTGCCCAGGGAGGGAAAGGATGACCCTTTACTTGATTATTTTTTTTTTTTTTAAGTGTGTGGAGGGTTTCATTTCTACCTTTTTGTGTGTGCCTTTACTGCATATAGTATCTCTGCCCAGCTGCTTCTCTCGTTAAATCCTTGGTACAGGAAGCTCCAGGAGCCAGATATAGTGTCTTATTGTTTGCCACTTGTTCTCTGTGCTTCCCTGGGAGCCCCACCAGATTCTTTTTTCCAATAACTATAAACTCTCTGAGTTTGCTTGCTGAGGTAGAACAAGGCTTTGAGAAAATAAGAGTTAGAGCAATTGCAGGAGACAGAAGAGAAAAACAGAGATAAAGATAAATGAAATGATGATTAGTATCATAGCAGTTAATAGGAGATGAGGGACAAGAGGGAACTGGTGGAACCGGTGAACAGAGTGGCAGCGGTGGGATTATATCCACTATTAGCTTTTGATTAATGGGTTATTTGACTGCTTTTTGTGGAAGTACTGATTGTCCTGAAGTCGGCTCAGGTCTGGAAGCAGTATTTTATTCATGGTGTGGGAATCTGTTCGCACCACAGTTGTCACAGAGAATATTGTTACCGCCTGCTTCAACACTGCACTCTCACTGATTTCTTCTTAATGCCTTCTTTGCATGGCCAGGATTGTCTGTGGGTTTGCTTTTTCTGTTTTATCCCTGTATTCCATTAGGCTGGATAACAGAATGAGTATTTCGTTTGTTGATGAGTATATGCAGCTTATCTGTTCTGAGTTGCCATGTTGATTCTAGACTGGGCATTTCTCTTAATTAGCCCTAACCCTGTTGCAGGGAAGTTTGTTTCCTAGTTACTTTGAGTTGACACGTTATTTATATCAGAATTGGAAACTCTCCAAGGAAGTTTTAGGCAGCTTTTTATACGAAAGGAATGAACTGCAGATGCCTGAAGACAAGGGATTTTTATTTTTGTGTCCCAAAACTCAGACCTGTGTCTCACACGAGGGCTCAGTTCTTGCCTTGGTCAGCACACCTCACACACCTACAAAATTCATCAGGATTGTCTAGAACTTGTCTTGTGTATCACCAGGTTTTGAGTTGTCTGATGCAGGCAACGAGGTGACAGTAAGTACCAATCCATTTACTGCTCTGGACAGAGAGGCTGTCACCCAGTACCATCCCATCAAGGGCCTAAAAGCCATCAGCTTTATAACAGATCCCTGGCGTACAGGTTTTGGATCAGATTTACTGCATCAGTTCTGGTGTATGGTTTTATGAGAACAATGATATTAGTTCAGGTATAAATATGGACTGAGCTACTCTAGTAAGAAAAGCTTTCCATATGTGTACATTTATCAATTATAGATAAAAATCATGGTGGTATTACAGAAGTTAGTGCTGCTGATGGAACACTAACACCCCTACTCTAAAAACATTAAAATCTGTCCTCTTCCTTTTTAAGCCAGGCTGTTTTTTCACCTCAGTTAGTACAGTTGACAGACATCGTTCTCTCTCACATATATTTCTTGTTACTAAAAGCACTGCAGTCCAATCTCAGTATACTATAATCCAATCGCTCACCAAGAAAAAGAAAAGATTTACAAGGAAAAAAAAAAGTGCTATTCCTAAGCCTGTGTAAAAACCAGAGTTCTCACTGTAGAGTGACTTGTGCCTGATCAAATTCATTTTAGCCCTGTTTGAAGTCAGTCAAAGGCAAAACATGAACTTCTAGCAAGACATGTTTTCTTTGTTTCTTCAGTACAATCCTAAATAAGAAAAATGAAGTTGTAGTGGAGATCAATAAATAAATGGACCAGAATGGTGTAGGTACTCATGCATTAGGGAAAAACCTACCCCACTCCTTGGTGTACAACTGGAATATTTTGGCCCGTACTGTTCTTCGGGACAATTTTTTTGCCTGCTAACCTGAAACTTTAATTTTACTCTCCATGTTGGTCTAGACACTACTGCAGACCCTTACAATGAACCTCCTGAGTTAAGCTTGGTACCAAGCCCCAGGTGCTGACCTGACCCTTTCCCATTTAGGGAGGCAAGTAGCTTCTTCTCATCTAAAGGGCTGAACAAGCCTACTAGTGTCTCCATCTTAAACATAGCTGTTAATTTGAAGGTGTTAACATGTACCACCTGGTCCTGTGAGGGTGGGATTAGCCAAGGGTATCATTAACACTAATAACTTGTTGAATGAAAAGTGAAAATGAAAGCTGAGGAAGTCTGCAAGGGTGTAATTGCTCCAAAATTAACTTTCCAATGTTTCTACCTTATGGAATGCTATATTAGCTAAGAAATGTGAAGAACCAATGAACAGGTGAGATACTCCTTTGATGCACAAGTGAAAAAAGTGTGGAGTTCATTTCCCCACTTTCAATATTGTGATTGCACCTTGGTTTTTTTCACTTGTCTCAGCCCAAGCTGTAGGACAGTGTAGAGGAACGCAGGCAGTGGGTTGGTTAGCATTGATAACATGCAGCTGTGGCCCTGCCCCAGAGGCAGTGGGTTGATCGCCGTGGATGATGTGCAGGTGTAGCTCGTTCCCGCTAAGTGGTTAAATAGCCCTGAGGATTGGTGGTTGGCTGGAGGAGGAGCAGTGTGGCCTGGCCTCTGGAGGAAGGAGAAACAGCATGGACAGTAGAATCTGACCAAGGGTAAAGCCTTGTTGCAGTCTACTAGTTTGATTGTGCTGCAACAATTGGTGCCTTGTGTGAGGCTGACTGAGTTGGACTTTGACTACAACAGGCCAGGGCCAGCTATGGAAATACGTTCTCCAGCTGAGAACATCCACCTTGCTGTTTCTGCGACGGTATCCCTGTCACTGTAAACCTCTGAGTGAAAAACGCTCATCCCCAGCAATGCTGTCATAGACACGTCTTAAAAGTGGATTAAAACTGGATTGCTAGGTAAAGAAGGACATGGAGAGATGGGTGGATGTCCCAGGATAATCCTAATGCTCACCTTAGAAACCACAACAAAAGGTCCTGAATGTTTTTACACTGAGAAAAGATAAAGGATAAGTAGTGAAAATCACAGTTTAAATCTTTTTGTGATGGATTCCCTCTGCACTGGTTGCCTTTTACGCCTGCAGGTGGAACATCTTTCAGGAAGGTGGCTTCAGCTCACCAGCACACATGCCATACCAGTGGTGTCAAAGGTGCTGTGTGTTTCTGCCACTGCCACATTCCACCTTTGCTAGTGGCACAGTTATGTATTGAATTCACCAAAAATATTTTTCCCATCCCTAAGCAAGGATTTTAATAAATAAATGCCACAGCAAAACCTATCCAGTTCTGGGGAGAAGTACAACAGTACTCGAGCAAACTGAACTTTTTTTGTTAAATTCATTTTGAATTGGTGAAAATTCTCATACAAAATATTCTGTCTTCATTGACAATATTTGCACAAAAAAACCCTAAAGGAAATTCAAATATGTTGAGCATCTGGGTCCCAAAAACTTGCTAGATTTTCCAAAAAGCAAAAAAGTTGATGGTTTACTATTTATTTGTTTTACGTGTGGTATATGCAATTTGTTTGCTACTGTTTCTAGTAGATGTGAAATTATTGAACCTTCTCTCTGTATCTGTGGCTTGTTTTCACTTGTTTCTAATGTGCTTTGAACAAAGGACGTGGTGGTGAGTGGGAGTTCAACTGCTGTTAAATGGTCTGTGTTCATCTCCCCTTTCTCGGCTTCAGAAAAAAGGAGAATTGAAGGAAAAAGAAAAAGCTTAAAATGTTAGAAAGGGCTTATTATCTACTATTTTAAGAATTAGGATGCTATCAAGCACAGATTACTTCAGAAGAAAACAGCTGCAAATTCTGGTTTTTTCTGGTCTGAAAGTAGGGGTGTAGGGTGTTGTCCCTTGTTAGTGAGAACCAGAGAGGTCTGGAGCAACCGTAGGTTCTGCAGAAAAAAGTTCATGTTTTGCTTCATTGCTGGTGTAACGTTATATATGCTGGTCAAAGTGGCGATGACAAATGGTAACATCCACGCTACGGCACAGCACAAGAAGGGATCATGCTTTTCAGTCAGGTCCTTTCTAGGTCATGAGTGACTTGAATGAAAATGTCAGTATCCTGCATCTGTTTTCCTATTTTGCCAGATGTCCTGAGGTGAGGTAAGAGGATTCATGCAGCTAGAAAAAAAAACGCTTACCTGTATTGTTTGTGTATCAGCAGAAAAATAGCAGGCATCCCTTGGCCTGTGCTACCAAGAAGTTTCACTTGGTTTAAACTTACCTATATTTAGTAAAGATTATAACAATATATTAGAAATAATAACCTTTGTTTAACTTCTTTTAAGCTTTTCCCCTTGATGAACTGAAAATATGACTGTGCTGCAAATACTGCCAAAGTTATGATTCTCTTAAAAATCTTTTGAAAAGAACTGACAGTGACAACTAATATCCCCAGTAAAATGCTGTGGTTTGGCTTTCATTTGTGGTTAGCTGTGGCTGGGGTGTCAGCTGGAGGTGCAATTCGCAGAAGTACTTCCAGAATAATAATTCATTTTCAATTGTAGTTGGACAGTTTGAACTGGGTTCAGATTTGGTTTGATTCTCTTTTCTAAAATGCCTGTATCTTGTACTGTTTCTGCACTTCAAAGATTCTCTTGTTCTCTCCACCATCGTAGTTATGTGATTATAATTCTTTCATGAAGAATGGCTCTAGAAGGCCCATAAATAAATAATTCATGCTACAACCCCTAAAGATCTGTTTTCTGGATAGCTTGAAGACTGTATGTTAGCAGGAGGCTTGGGTTACATTGGGACATTTTTAAACTGACAGTCACACTTTTAACATGAATAATTGTTTTTGATCATAATAACAGCCAGTCTGCAAGGACTAATAAATTCCACTGAGTTACCCAGAGATATAGCTTAGTCTCCTTGGAATCTATAATGCATTTTTAATCGGACTATTATGGCTCCGTGGTACTGCGTATTCCATTGAAAGCTTGAAAACCATTCAGTTATAACTCAGTAAAAATTGAAAGAGTCATATAACCTGCCTGGGTTTCTTAAACTTATATTTTTGGCTTGTAGTAATTCCCAGAGATTGGGGGAAAGGCCTCATTCTTTTCAACCTGCTTCTCTAATCATCCGCTTTCCCTTACTGAATTCTTCCTTATCAGTAAACTCTGTGTTCCCTTTCTTGGCCTGTTAACAGTCTGGTTGCTTATTATTTTGAAAGTCTGTTGGGGGAAGTAACAGTCCAATCCAAGTGGTGGGTAGCATATAGGGTTCTGTCTGCGTTAATGAGTACTGTGGCCTGATAGCAGTGATTTTTTATTTTTTTAAAGGATGATCAATGGACCCAGCATCCACACTCCACTCGTTTCAGGTTTTTTCTCCTTAGGACGAGATGTAGTCGTGCCGTCTAGACCAAAAGCCCTTCAGCATTCAGGGCACATTTTAGCACAGGTTTGTGTTTAGAGCGTGCTGTGTGTGCTCTCAGATGTGAGTAAAAACAGAGTGAGGGAGAACAGCCGCAAGATTTATGACAGGAGTGTGTTCCTGGTCTGGACTAAACTGCTGACATAGATGTTCTCTAGGTGAGCCTACCTGAGAGCAGAGCGTGAACTAGACTGTTCCTCTGGCTTTCCTCCTTGCTCTTGAGAGAAGATGAAGTATACTGCTGTTTCTTCTGTGCTGGTCCTGGGACCAAAGGCAAACTCCTGCCTTTCCCCGCTTTCCCTTCCCATCTATTTAGGATGGATTGTAGCAGTTCTCCCTCTTGTTTGGTTTTTGTTTCTTTCTTTCTTTTTTGGGTTTTTATTGCCCCTCAGTTTCCTAGCTTTTTATGCTTTCTCCTCTGTGGAGGTATGAAAGAAGGCTCTCAACTGAGCATTGCTGTTAGCAAGAGTTTGAAAACAGTAGGATGTCCCTCCTGTGTTTTTGAAGGGCATAAAATATGATATGAATGCTTGCCATATTGGCATTTTAGTAATGGCAAAATGTTTTCACACTGTGATACCCTAAATAGTTGGTCTTAACTTATACTTTTATGTTTCTTCCATTATGTAGCCTGTTTATCCTTTCTGCGAAGCTTCCAGAAGGATCGATGCCATGAATAGTGGCCCAGCGTAGTTCTGGTGATCACTTACTTGCTTGGAATGGAATCAAAACTATGTAGTATTTGACACAGGACACTAAACAGCCATCAAGTCAGGATTTTATCAGTAGTGTGGGCCAAGTTTCAACCAGCAAGGGTCGAAGAAAATTCCCTATTTCATGCTCTTCAGGCTCTAAAAAGAATGTTTTTCTTTAATGACCCTCAGCTGAATGGTACTCTAGAATTACTAAGTCCTTTACTGATCTTCAGTAAGGGTGAGTGCATCCATTTCATAGGTGTTATTAGAACCAGCTCTGTAGGTATATAAACTTGGACCAGCTAAATGACTTGACTGTGGATAAACATGAACCCCCAGCAGGAAGAGCCGGCCAAAGCGGTGACCTTGCATTTCTGACTCCAACCACTAACCCGCCTAGCAGGGATTTGATGCATGTGCTTTAACAGTGGGTAGTTTGGAAATACGTCTCCTCTCTCGAAAAAGTATTCTGTGTTTTTGGTGCAAAGCCCTATTCTACCTTTTCCTCTGGAACATGTACAGTTTTCAGTTTAAAAAAAAAAAAAAGCCTAGTCAGCTAACCTGCTTCTGAAATTTATTCATCCCACTGAATTTTGTCCTCTTTAAAGGGCTGACTCAAATCTGGACACATGAAGAATGTTTCTCCTTTGTTTCATCGTCTTGTTTACCTTTGAGCTAGTTCCTGCCTTTTTCTAATGAGCTGCTAAAGCTGGTGGCATCCCCTGGGGCCTGGGAGCAAGGCGGCTGTCTGAACCCTTCCCTTTACCCTGCTTTGCAGCATGAATTTCAGGGGAATGGTTTCCACTGTTTATTGAAACTGGGATTAAGAGTGGCTGTGTTTTGAGTGACAGGCGCTCCTGGGGAACTGTAAAAGCCTTCATTTCACTTATTCCTTTCTTTTCACACTGCCCAGACAGTGTTGTAAAGTTGCACCACTGTTAAGAGTGAGATACAACCCCACTGCAAAGCAGCGACTTGAAAGAACCCATCTGCTTTTTGGCACCTAGGTGTTCGGGCTGGGATAGGCTTAAAACCTGAAGCCCACTCACTGCCTGTGGAATACTTGTAGAAAACAAAAATAATGCTTTTCCTGCTCTTCCCAGGACCAGCTATGCCTGTTACAGTCACCTTACTGCACGGTGTCATCTAACACTGACATCCCTTCAAGCTAAACTGATCACCAAGTGAAGGCAACAAGAACCCGAACTTTTAAGTGGTAGCTTTGGACCTCTGCAGAAGAGATCTGGCTTCGTTTGGCCGTGTGGGTGTTTGTGGCTTTTAAGTGTCTGCCCAGGCCCTGAAGTTTCAAGTGTAAGCTAGTAATTTATTACAAGCTTTGCACTTTGAATGCTTTTTTCACTTCAAGTTCTACTGTTACTGAACAACTTCTGCTCGTGCAGCAATGTAAGTACAGGCTAAACTGGGATATCAGTATTTCTGGAGGATATTGTTTAGAGTTAAAACAAAACAAAATGCAACAAAAAACCCTAGCTTGGGGCGAGTGCTTTGTTAGCAAACCATTTTTGCTACATCTTACCTGGAATATCTCCAGCTCCCTTTTTCCCACTGGCTGGTCATGGCAGATTCCCAGAATTAATAAGCCACCCTTTCTTCTAGCAAGAGGAAGGCTCTCGGTCTGCTGTAATTGCGCCTAGCATCCTGGCTCTACCTGGAGTGCTTCCACCTCCTGTAAGGAGTTCAGCGTCTGCTCTGCAGACCACAGTGCATAGCTTTGGTTGTTAAAAATATTGAAGATTTATTTTCTGAAATATACTTGTAGAAGAGTTCAAGACTCAACAGTTCTTACTGCCATATAAAGCAGAGTTATTTGCGTTTGACTTTACATTTGATGCCCATTAACATTTTGATTAAGAACTTATATTTTTCAGCCATTTCTTTCATAATGCTAAGCTCTGTCTTTTTGCATGATAGCATTTAAAGTACTTACAGTGTATTTCAATGCAAGACAACACTGAATATACTTTTCCTATTGATCCTCCTTTTTCTACTTCTCTTTAGATGAGAGGTGCTTTGTGTATTGATTTACCCTGACAGATTTGATGTAAGTATTTCCAGACTTTGTATTTGCTTTTTTTGTTGTTGTTTTAGTTTGGTGCTTTTGTTTTGTTTTGTTGGGTTTTTTTAAGAATAACAGCAACTTTGAAATCCAAGGCAAGAAGTGCTGTGTAGTTGAAAAGCTTGTTATAATTTTATAGCAGAGAAAAACTGCCAGCTTTTGTCTCAAACCAGGATTTTGAAAAGTGTGAATGTATAAGTTACAAAAGACATTAGATTTATTGCCTCATCGACCAGCATGATTCTATGTGGCTGAAGAAGGTCCAGCAGCATCTGGCTGCAGTCCTGAGGGATCCCTGCTGACCAGGCTGATCTCTTCTCCATCTCATCTCTGCTTATCCTCCTTATTTTGGTAAACTCACTAGACTTCTGATAACTCTGTACGTCCAAGCATGGGAAACAGTTTCGGGCACTTGGTCTCAAAATTTCCTCCTCTGAAAGATAACAGGTAGTTCTGAGAAAATAACGCTTCATTACCAGCAGTTGCAGACTGGGTGTGACCCAGTAACCTGGCTCACAAGTCCAGAGGCATTGGTCCCGTTAAACGTTGTTGTGGTTTACTTTCTTTTTCTTAAATGGTACAGACCAAAAAACTCCACAAAATTAGTAAGTCACTGCTCAGATGCCGTTTCACTAAAGCATTGAATTTGTTTCGTTTTCATGTTTGCTCTTTCTCATTTAATTGCTGCCTGCTATGTTGCCTTCAGCATCTCCATCGCTGTAGACTGTTGGTGGCGTAGGCTACGTGCTCCGGCTGACGGCCGCCAGGCGCTGTGGGGCACTGGTGCCCTGTGAAGCAGTCTGCCTGCGCCAGCCGTGCAGGATGCCTGCTATTTTTCTGTCAGCTGGATGTAAGTCACTGCTTGCACGTAGCTTCTGCTGAGAAACCCTGGGGGAGAGAGAGAGAGAATGGAGCTGAAATGCACTTTTCCCCCAATACTCTGTGTATTTGTATGAATTGCTATACACCTGCGTACTCAGTGATTTCCATTGCCAACAAAGCCAGCTGTATACAATGAGCAGCCAGTCCCTGTAATGTACTGAACCCATATGATCTACAGTGTAAAAATCATTTGTAGGAAGGACTTGGCAAATACGTTTTGAGAAATTAATACATCTGCAGAAAACTATGACAAAACTTTACAAAAAATTAAGATTGGAGTAAATTACCAGGTCTTATTGGGAAATACTCTCCTTCAGAACACCTTCATTTCATGACTCTCTTGTGCTGCTTTCCAATCTTTAATAAATGTATTAATAATCTAATTAATAAATGGAGATTTGGTTATTCCAGTAATCAGTTTTCTTCATCTGCGGAAGAACAGATTTTGGTTTTATATTATTTCTGCCCTGGCAGGAATATGCATGTACGTCTCTGGTTACATGATGTGTGCTCACAGCTATTTATTTTCCTCATTAATATTTGTGAGACAGCTCCTCAATATGCCCTGTGAAAACCCACGTAAACTCTGTTGTTGCCTCTTCTGTTAACTTATTACTGTAGTCAGCTTGTTGGGGGAGGGAACAGATTTTTTTTTTCAAGAAACCACGCTGCTTTGACTGAGCAGTTGATGTTTTTTATCTCTCAATGTTGGACTATGCTGTCCTTAATAACTTTTCACTAGTTTCCCACTAAAATGTTTACAGTTATTGTAAAGGAGTGACTTATTATCAACTACAGATAACTAGAATTTTTTTAGTATTGTGAGCCGTAAGTCTTTGAATTGACTGAAGCTATATACTCTGACAAACTTTCTCCAAGTAGACATCTTCCTACATCTAGCTGTCTTTTTATTTTTTAACAACACAAATCAAGAAAGACTTAGAATGAACATTTAGAAGAAGACGTCGGGGAAAGAAAAAATAAAAACTTTTTAATCACCATTTGATAAAAACTAGTCTCAGTTGTTCTAAAAATAACAAAACCAAAAGTATAGAATGCCAGCATTTATTTCCTGATGCTTCATGAAAAAATTTACAAATGAAAAATTTAAAACAGCTGCTAAATTTTAATGTGCATTCTTGGGGTGGATTCCTTTTTTTTTTTTTAGTTGTTATTTCCTTTCCCTAAAAACTTACAAAGTATTTTCCCCTGCTTTGAAGCAGTGTATTTTAAAATACCTGAATTTGCTGCCTCCTACTTCAGGCTATACCTGGCTTAAGGATAAAGCGAGAATCACTCAGACTTTATCCAGCAGCAATTATCATCATTGGCAATTGCCAATTTCTTAGTTTTCAAGTTCAAAAAGTAGCTATTGGAATGGTGCCTCCTAGTTGTTTGGTTTTACCACTGGTTACTTAAGACAGTGATTTGGTTGCTTGTTCTACATGGAGAGTAAGTTAGTTTCCTGGAAAGTTTTTGGTGATCTGTCAGCACTTAACACGGCTATTCTTCCTGAGTTTTCATCCAACACAAAATATGGTATAAGTGTAATGGGCTGTGGGATTTTTGGTTCAGTATTTTTTTTCATCTTTTCAGTAACTTGTGTTTAGGTCAGATTCTGTGGAAAAATGATGTACAAATATGACCAGAAAAAAAAAAAAATCTAATTTTTAACAGAAAAATAATATTTTACCATGGGCAGATTTCCTTCATATTGTTATTTTTTGACTGCCTGGTCTAATAGCTGACACATTGTATTAGATTTTTGAGATAGAGCTCAAGCTAAATTGTCTTGCAGAATTTGTCCCAAAGCCTTCGCATTTGCTGTGAGCTTAGGGATCTCTAGGGAAAAATTATGGAATTCATTATTCAGATGACTCTGTGCATGACCTAAGTTTTTTGTTTTGGTTTGGTTTCGCATGTCTTGCTCTACTGTGTTGAAAATAGTCACTGGTTAAGTCTCCTCAGTGCTACAAAAGTCTGAAATTTTAGCTATAGATTTGAGACACTGATAAATTGCATAGCTGTTGAGATGAAGTGGGTTAATTTAGTTTATCCTCTTGGGGTGTACATGTCAATGGAGGCTATGTATTGGTAGAACAGTAAACCATATGTATTTATTCTTTGGGCAAGGATTGGCCACAATGCAGCTTATATAGACAGCAACACAGCACTTTTTTCCAATCAGTAAACCACAAACCTTAGTTTTACTGTCCTGGGACCACACTTCTCCAGTGTGAAGAGAAAACCATGTAATTCTAACAGTGTTTGTTACACAGCATCTGTACAGCCGTATGGCTGTACCAAATGAATGCATGGCACTTGTGTTTTGGAGTTCTGACCACTTGCTTTTCTTAAAATACCAATTCTTAACCTTAGCTGTGGTAGCAAATAGTGAATATCTACATTTAAATAGTTTGGCCAAAAATACTGCATCTATTTCTATACACCTATTAAACACTCTCTGTAAAATATTTGTTAATGCGGTGTAATCTTGTAATTACCTGTTAGGACTTGCTGATGTGTTCTTTCTCTGGGAAAGAAGAACATGCTTTCTTACTTTTTACCTTGCTGTAGAAATACAAATTACTTATTTTCCAAATCAAAGCCAGGTTGAGTATAGATCAGTAGTTATATGATGTGGAGAACTGGATTTTGGTGTCAGTACTATGTGCAATGGGCCTCTGCTAAGTGAGTGACAGTATTCCTATACTGCTAGATTGAAAAAAATAATAATATCCTTTTGCTGCTTTGCAGGATGTTTAAAGCCTTGTGTATTAGTAAACCCTGCTATTTTGGATGAGTTTCATATCGACACCAGAAAATATTTGACCTGACTTTTTTGATTTTTCAGCAAAAGTCAGGCTTTAGAAATGTTATCTTCTTTGTACCTTGGATAACTGATCTGCAGGGAAAGGGCTACCTTTACCTATCTCAGAAGATTGTTATAACTCTAAATGTGCTACTGTCTCTAAAGAGATGAGAGATCTTGTAGGAATGCTTTCTAGAAGTCTTGAGTTTTCACAACTTGTGTTTTGGCCATTTTTCTTTCTATTCAGTGGCCAAACTTGTCCCCCTCTTTGGGGAACTTGGTTTCACTGCTGCACCTGTCAATCTTTTCTTTTTTGCCCTAGAAGAGCTTGATAAACTAAGAAATCTGAAACATTTTAGCTGCTGAAGTATCTTCTTGGAAATGCAACTTTGGAAAGTATGTTGCTGCTTGGATTAAGAAGGGCTGCACTGTTGCTGAGAGAGCTCCCATAAATGCTGCGTTGAAGAATCTCATAACCAACAATGGATACTGGGAAGGAAACTAACAGTGATCCATTGATTTCGTACTACACTTCTGAACTGTTTGTCTGTTTTCAGCTTCTAAATAGTGAATCAATACACAGTAAAGTCTTGAGCTTGAAGAATAATTGCTGGTATGCAGCAGCACATCTTGTGGTTAAGGCAATAGATGGGACTTGGGAAGAGCTGTATTCCTATTACCCATTCAACCACTGAACTACTCTATGGCCTTAGGAAAATCTCTTCACTTCTTTCTTTTCCCTTCATTTGTCCATTTTTATTTATTTATTTATTTTAAGTTAGATTGACTGGCCTCTTTATCAAAGGACTATCCCTTCTCTGTGTGCTGAGCTCAGCTTAAGGCCTGGCTGGATGGTCCAGTCACATCTATGTAGATCCATCTAGTGTGTCCATTACTTGTAGTCCTATAGGTCCGTTTCTAAGATCAGAAATGATCATATTGTGCACCTTGGTGTTGACAGAATAGATAAGCTTCACCATTCTCCTCCGTACCTCGATCTGCAGCTATTTCACTCTCTTGCGCTTAGCTTCATGATGAAGAGTAAAGCATCTTTCTAGTTTAAATTTTCCTTCCTGCCTTGAGGCAGGATGGAGGGGGTTCAAATAAGATTAGATGTTTGGGAAGACTAAGCAGAAAACCTGCCACTGAGAACATTCCAGTTTCAAATCAACTTCATATCTGGTGTGCCTAAAACTCACATGCAAAACGCTCTTGTGCATTATCACGTACGCTGGTAATGGTCTGACTGGACAGATATGGGATGAAATAGGGCAGTTTGGGGGTACTCCCCCTTGGGTCAGAGTTGTTGTCAGTGAGCTCTAGCTATGCCATGTGGCTTGCAAGTACTTCTTTTAAAGAGGAGCCAAGTTAGCTGTGGGGGGTCTTCTCATCTGCAGTACATGCAGCAGATATTTCCCAGTGGGATCATGATTAGGAAAAACTGTGACATGAAAAGCAGGGTAATAGGTTTCCTTCACTCTTATGTTGGTTGTAGTGCAGAGGAATAGGAGGGAAGGATTAATTCCTCTTCTAAATGTTTTCACATTAATTCCTTGGCTTGACAAATGTTGCTGGAGTATTTTCATAGTGTTTGAAAAACACAGTGTATGGTGAAGAGTGCAAAAAAGTAAAAGGCGCTCCATGCAAAAAAACCCAAAACCCAAGAAAACAAACAAACAGCCCTGAACTGATCAGTTCTTCATCCCGTTTCAAATTATCAAGAGCACAGAGTATAAATTTGCATCTGACTTAGAATGTGGCAGGGTTTGCTCTCGCTGATCTTCTTGAAACAAATAGAAGAATCAAGATCAGAAATAGCCAACTGGAAAAAAATGATGATCAAAAGAAATAGGGAATGTTGTGTATTGTACCCAGGAAATACAAACTATTTGCCTTTTGGAAGTCAAATGTTCAGAAGGTTGCCTTCACCCGTATACCTCTTTCTCGCCACTCATTTGGCTCTTAAATTGTTTAGAGAAGAAGTTTTAAACGTGTGAAGAGGTTACAAGGTTTCATGATGGGATCCTGAGTATTTCCAAGCTCAAATACTCCTCCCACACCCACCCCCCCCAAAAAATAATCCTGCAGTAGGATGTAGCCTTGAGCAGGCATGGAAGACCTGGTGGTCAAGGATTTGATAGCGTGTTTTCTCAGGAGTGTTGTCTGATGTATTTTATTGATCTGTAGGTTTATTCCCTTTCAATGTACTCAGTATTTTTCTTGGGAAGGAATAGGGGAGGAAAAAAAGTCCCTGTTACATGACTCTGTCAGTTGTCTACAGAAAGACTTACCTAATTAGTTGGCCACTCAGCCCTGCAGACATGGCTGGAATATGGTTCAGTTCCCTCGGGCTTGCATTTTAGCACTGGGTTTAACTGTTTCATTGTGCATGCTCGTATTTCTTTCCTTCTACTGCTGTGAAGTAGCAACCTTATTAAAAATACACTTGATGTTACTAGATACTTTAGTGGGTAACAGGGTTTTGTGTAAAGTGAATACAAATTTCAACTCAGAATGCTGTGAGGAAGGTCTAACTTTTCACAGGATTAAAGCTGGCAGAGACTATGGAAATGTTTATTCTGATCAATTCTAGTACGCAAGCTGTTGCATTTTGCCAAGAATTGTATAATCTTTCTAATATCTTTAGCTAAAAATATCTTCTTGATCTGAAAAACACCCCTGCAACAGGTAGGGCATCAACTCCAGTGATTAATCACACTCTGCATTAAAAGTGGCCTCAGCCACTAGTTACTGGTTTGGTTATTTTTTTTTCTTTTTTCTTTTTTTCTTCCCACTCCCCTCCCCGGTAAAGAGGTTTTTTTTTTTTTATCACATAGTGCTTTCTTTCTATGGAGGTTCTTTTGTCCTGTAATCACTTTGCCTTTTCATTTTGCTAGATTAAATAGTTTGAGGCCTTTTATTACTACGTAAAAAATCAATTGAAAAGCTTTCTTTAAAAAAAATTTCTCAAGTTTTTCCTTTATGCTTCCCTGCTCTCCAAACTTCAGCTGGTCTCATTAAAATGTGGATGTCAGCTGTACACGGTGTTCTAGTTCACCTCACCAGTACCATATATAGAGATAAATCACTTTCCCAGTAAAATCAGCACACCTACTCTTGTATAACCAAGGAATTGGATTGCCTGGAGCACATGGAAGGATCATGCTGGTTCCAAATTCCTTTTAATAGGAATTTGTTGGTCCAATTGCCTTTCTTGCTTTTGGATATCAAAGCTTCCTATACGTTTTTGGACTTGCAGGAATGATTTTTTTTCTACAGGCAATTTAAGTGGATTTGGGGAAATGGGGATTTTTGTCATCTGCCTTCTCCAAAAAGCCTTAAGAGTAAGACTTAAAGTCTGTAGAATTTGAACCCTTTAACAACTTCCATGTACTTCTCTTCCCTGTCTCTCTGTGCCTTTAGTCTCAAAGCTGACAATTGACCTTCTCTATGTTACCAGTTTAAAGCCAGGTAACAATAATAACAATAATAATAATAATTCCTGTTCCATATCACACCTGCAAGAAGTGCATGGAAAGATAAGAAGATGAATAACGTACTTCAGTACATGAGTTGTTCCCTCTTGACTTTGCTAGGTTTATGTTGAATCAAGACAACTCTTTTAGAATAAATTAACCAAATTAGCACATAAGCGGGTAACCTTCCTCCACTCCTGGCTGAAGCCAGCAGTGGGAAAGCAACAACAAAAGGCTCACAGGGTACAGGAGCGATATCCTACGCCTTACAGGAAGATGCTATTAAACGTGCTCTCACTTTTCAAGATGCCTCCCCCTCCCCCTCCCTTCCTCTCTTCACATTTGGTGTTAAGTTTCATGACAATTTAGCTGGTGATCAATATGGTTAGCTTGGTTCTTGCTCATATTTTGAGGTGGCTTCAGTTTTTCCATGCTTCTCCAGCAAGACAGTTCGTACAAACTTCTGCCTGGAAGAAGGAAACGGGCTAGACTTTTCCAGGCCTCGCTGTGGTGTTCTGTAGGTTCTCATTCAGAAAGTTCACCTGTGCAATGATTATACTGCTAGAAAACATAAATGGAAAGAAAAGCAAGACTGAGATTTCAAGTGGCTAATCTGGATATAGGGCCTTAATATCTTCAGGCTACAGGAAGGTGACAGAATAACGAAGACTGATTTTTATTTTTTTTTTAAATCAGTTTACTTGCTCCAGAAATTCCATTTTAGCAGCTGATAAAAGCAGAACATCTTTTTGAACAGCAAACAACCTAGACAGTGTCGGCTCATATTGCAGTGCAGAGATTCAGGCCTTTAGCACTGTCCTCTCTTGTTTTTGGCTTAAAAAGGTGTTTAATCAGAATAACAAGCTAGGAAGCTATAAAGCTTCCTTTAAGGAGAAATTAAGATAAGTTATCAAACTTTACATAATCTTGTCCAAGCCTTTTTATTCTTTTTGATGTAATCTCTTGATACTGCTTACACACAAAATGCAACTGTTGGATATAGATGAAGAAAAATAGAAAGTAAAACCTGCCAGGAAACATTCCTGCTGCAACAGCATTCACTGCTGCTTACTGGCATGGGGTGACCGTGGGAGTCTCTCCCGAGGTGCCAGGGGGTGAGTTAGTGCTGTACCTCCCAGCAGCCCCACAGCTGAGGAGGCTTTCGGGGATAAACCCTCATGAGATGCTAGTTCAAATCTCCCCAGGATGTCTTGAGTGGATACTCATAGTAGCAGGACTTTGTCTAGCTCTTCTAACTGTTGCTTCTTAATGAATCATTAGAGGTAATCTGTTGATTTTTGTTGAGTATTTAACTGATTGGGACAGGAATACTGGAAAATGTAATGCAAGGGGAGAAAATGGGCACCACAGCTGTACAAACAATGCTAAGATGTACTTCATACCCTCTCCTCGTTGATTTGCATCCCCTGCCTCGCCTCTTGTGGTGAGAGGACACAGTAAGTTGTATATACTTGATGTGCAGAAAATAGATACGCTTCTAATGTGGATTATTATGGGCATAACTTATTAATGATCATTTAAAGAGCATGCTGAGACTTACTCTGTTACAGCCTCTAGGGCATCAGTAGTAGTTTGCGGGTCCAAGAGGATTCTAAACTATGATCAGCACGACACATACCAGTAGGTGTATCTTCAACAGAGGAACTGCCATGGGGCTATTTTTAGTGTGGCTATCAGATGTCTTAGGGTGGAAAATTGCAGAGCTCTGTTCCAAAAGATCCTACAAAGCCAGACAGGATGACCTCAAAAAATATAAGTAGATTTTTAAGACTGTACCAAGCATGAATACGTTCTCAGAAAGAGGAAGGGCAATTTTTGCTAGTCATGCAGGTGACAGAGAGAGATGCTTTCCCTAAACTGTGGTAAATCATAAATTCTTTGTACTTGTTTCAGAGTTTGTTTCTTTTCCTCAGTGTTCACAGGGCCCAGTCCTAATACTTTCCTAATTTACACCTGCATCATGTAATCCCCTACCTATTTTAAGCCTTGGCTGTACAGACTGAGCTGTTACATTACTGCCACGTAGAGTTCAGTGCCAGCTACTGTCTGTTTTTTATAATAACATACATAGTCAACGGTAATCAAGAGTTCCTTGATCACAGGACTGCTTTTGCTAATCATGCAAATAAATGGATGCCATTTTTTCTTTGCTCTTATATGCATATTCCAACCAATAAAACAGGATACAATTAGTCATGTGCAGCTAAGGCTAAGATAAAAACTCCAATAGCAGGCATATATGAGAACTGCCACATTTATTTGGAATATAGAATCCATATGCATATACGAATGCATAGACTCATACTCTGTGTAACTACACCGAATTGCATACTACTGAAGAAGCATATGTTGAAGATTGTAATGAGAGAAGTAACTATGCTGCAAAGCATGGCATGTGGCTCCGTGTTCTTAATTTTAGTAGTATCTAATCTCTCTGTGGCAGTAATGCACCAGCTCAGTTTCCACAGTCAGGTGTAACTTCTTGTTAAAGTCAGTCCTGATTACATGTGAGTAGAAAAAACCTAAAGACATTTCTTTGAAATTCCTTCCCATACTCCTGTAAAAGCGTATGTGAGTATGCTTACTTGGAGTGAAGAAGAATGACATTTTATTTGAGGACAGAACTTCAATATTCTCTCTCTTCACCAGAGCTGTATCATTGGTTGTATTTTCTGGAAGCTTTCTGAGTATGCTGGTGTTGGTTTTCTGCGGTTTTTCTACCTATCTTGGATAGGGAGGAAAAAAAATTGGTGTAACTTTTGAAGTCATAGCCATAACAATTGAGTGGCTGCAAAACTACAGTTCTGCATAGGAGTTTTAATAGCTTAGTCTTGTTTTATTCATGCAACAATTTATAGGGATTTTATTTTAATCCAGAAAATAATTGATCAAAGAGCAGATATCGGTGTCTGGCAGCAAAACGTTACCTGGAAGAGTCTTTAGTCTGATACGTGTGCATCACACTTTACAGAGTGAACTCTGAGACTCTATTTCCTTCAGTTTCCAGGTGGTAATCCCTAAGGGTGCTTGCAGGTTAGACTGTGGAGCATCTTATCTCCAGTTCATATGTTACGGTTTTTACTACTCCTAGTATTAAATGGGGTTATAGGATTGTAACTGTTTGTTTTATTGTCTATCTGGGCCCTCTCTGAAAACCAACATTTTGAACGATGGTAATGTGATCTCCCTGTTTCCTGTTCCAAGCCGTTTACCATGCTCCCCAGCTGGAATTTCTGGCTCTTTCCTGTTTCAGAGTGTTCTGTGTACGGTGACTGTCAGTATTTTTAAGTTTGCTGTTCCCTACCCTAAAGGTTTTTTTTGATAAAATGTTAGCGCTTTTCTGTTGCTTTATTTCTTCCTTCTCCTTTGGCAGCTTTCCTCAGCTCTTGGCAGTTCCAGTTCTTTGTCCAAGCTGTCCAGCAGGAGATATTCTCATTCTGGGTACATTTCTCGGAAAGGACAACTTTTGTTGCCTCTCACAGAAGCCTCATAGAAATCCACACAATGTTTTCTTTTCAACCAACAGCCTATGTAAATCTGTAGGATCCAGAGGAGTCTTCCTGCTATCAAACTGTAACAGAGGTGAAAGTCATCTCTTTCACTTTACCCCTGACCTTTCATTACACACCATATTAAGCAGTTAATTGTCAATTTATTGCAATTACACTAAGGAATGAGTTTGAGGTTTTTCCTGCCAAAAGTGCTGTGCCCTAGTCTTGAACTGCAGACATCTGATGGCCTGTTGAATGGAAACCTCAATGCTTGTGGAATTATTACACATATAAAGTGGCTTTTGTACCTAACCAGTAATAGGATCAGTAGCCGTGTCAATTTAAATGATAATTTATTAAGGATAGGATTAGTAAGAGCTCACTTGACTTTCAGAGTGGAGTTAGAACCTTGCTCAAAATCCCACCTAAATCTCCTGTGACTTCTCTTTAGCTTGTCCTTGTTTCATTGTGTTCAGCTGGTCATTCAGCAGAGGTTAAAATTACACACACTGAATTAAGCACCGAATTAAAGGTTTTATTTTTTTTTAACGTTCGTAGTGCTTACTGCACCCTTTCAACTTTCAAGCTGTCTTGCAAGCAGAAATGCATTGCAGTTATAGTAGCAGCTGCTATTCTCTCTTGTTCTAAGCGTGGATTCTCTGCTGCTCTATTCCTATCTTCTGCATATCCAGTTTCCAAGGGAGAGCTGTAAAGGGTTATCTTGAGGGGAGATCTCCCCTACTTCACTGGGTCTTTCCTGACTAGAAATCTAAGTGGATTTTGAATGTAAACTTTCTTCAAAAACATCAGGAATTATTTTGCAGAATATTCTGAAGCAATCCTCTTACCCACATAACTCACTTTGGTTTTTTGTTTCATTTGGTCATGTTGATCTATTATTACCTATTAGACACTAGTATCTAATATGAATACTGGATTGCTTTAAAAATAAAAAGTGTCTTACTCCTTGTATATCAGTATAGAGGGTAAATAATTCCTGTTAATAACTTGTACCAAGTGACCTGGCTGCATTAGTAAAGCCCTCCCCCCTTCCCTGCCCCCCCTAGACCCTCAAGAAAAGATTTTAAAAATGAAGTTGCTCAACTCTTCTATTTCTGATCATATAGGTAGAAGTGAGAGTGTAATTTGACACAGATAGTAAGTAAACAGTTTTTCAAGCTTCTGCTACTAGGGCTGTAGAGTTGCAATTGATAAGCTTCAAACAGATTTTGAAAGCCTGAAGTATAATCAATTCAGAGTTGAACTCAAGGTTAGAAGCAATAGATTATAAAGGCAAGGTATGGTGGCAGATAACACCAAGCAAATGTTTATTCTGTTCTTTAATCGTAGATGAACTACTGATTTTTAAAAACATGAAAGTACATCATGAGCCTACCGTAAAAGAAAACAGGAGCAGAATATTAGTAAAATACTCAGATGATACCAGATGGAGAAAAAAACTGTAAATGTTAGAATGGGCTAAGAAATAACTACAGAAATCAGATGCTTGAGTAAGAAATGAACAGATTTGATTTGCCATAGATCATTGCAGTTTATATGCTGTCATTCTTCTATGGAAGGATAGTTAGAAACTAGAAAATACAGGAGGATGGCAGCAATGTCATAGCTTAGGTATGTTTATTCAGTGTTCTGGCAATGAAATAAATACAGCGCAACTTGGGGTTGTAGGTGTAGAAGGTAGTGATCAAAACTGGTCATTGAATTGATATTCAGAACTCAGGTATTATATTTGAATAATATGGACAGACTAGAAAATAGATGCAGAGGGAAGACTAAGAATTCAATTAGTACTTTGTATAGTATATTAGTAGAGCCATGAATAGGGAATTTAGTTTTTTCAAACCCTCAAAGAGTTGACGTCTCCCTGCAGAGAATTCAAGGTAAATGTCAACACATACTTGATGTACACAAGCATTAGTGAGTCAAGTGAGCAGTTAAATGGTGATATAATAGAGACTGACAGGTTGTAGTCAGGAAAGGGAAACTTTCCTACTCCGCTGATAATGAACTCTATTAGACTGCAAAGGTGGAGGCAGCGGGACCACCTTCTCAGATACAGCAGCAGTTTGGCTGGAGGATGAGTAAATGCACAGTTGAGATCAGTCTTGTTTTGGCATGTAATACAGCTAGACGAATCAATGATTATTTTTTCACAGTTCTAGCATCTATGATGTCACTCCTGTAAAAATATTTCATTATAGAAAAACAGATAAAAAACTCTCCTCTAATATATTTCTTCAGTGTACTGCAGGGGTGGAAAGTCACCATGCTGAGCTGTCAAGAGTCCTGGAGAGTAAAACTTTCCTTTACTATACATCATAGGCAATGGCAGGCCATGATGTGGGCTGCAATTGTAATTAGGTTTTATAGCATGTGTATCTGTGGTCTTTTTACAATCTATTGCCAGAACGTACTATTTTAAGAGGTGAGCGTGTGCCTGTTGAGGATTGATCTGAGCTCACCAGCTAGGGTCTTGCACGCTACCAAACAGCTGTCAGAACAGAGAATTCAGTGCCAGTCCTGTACTGAATTTCATGCAAGCGGCCCCTGAGCCCTGTTTATGGATCTGCCTGCACAGAGCTCGCTGGGGGATTCAAGCAGGCATCAGGTTGTTCCTTGTAGCTGTTTTTCATTGTGTGTTAAGTGAGATGGTCCATCTTGGAGGCCAGGTACAGGCTGGTGGCTTACTGATGAAATACTCTGTTGCCAGGATCCTTGGAAATGCCAGAAAGATGATGATGTTTCTATATTTTCTTAAATTCTTGCTTTGAGTCAGTTTCCCAAATGTTTAGAGAGCCATATCCTGCAGGACAGTGCACTGTTTCTGGCTCAGCTTTTTCAGTGTCCTCCTTTCTGGACCTCAGGAGCAGGCAAGCTGGGTGCCTCCAATGCAGAGCTTCTCCTGGGGCAATAATAACCCCAAAAGCAGTGGGAGGGAGGATGGAGCAGCCTTTGCCTCAGCCGTGTATGGCTGGGGCTCCCCCAAACCAAGGCTGCCTTCATCCTCTCCTGCTGTTCTGTCCTACGTACTGCAAGAGTTTTATTATAGGAGAGTTTTGTTAATAATGCACAATGATCCCAGTTTTGGGGACTATCAGATTCTATCAATTAGTCAAAAGTCCTGCTTTTATAATTCAGTCTGATATCCAGAGAATGGCTATATTTCAAGATCATGTCCCACACTGAGAGAAACAACCATTTCAGACTATTTCTTTGTTATCTTTAAGATGCTCCAAAGATGCTCTGGGGCCAGACAGCAATAGAAATGTGCATGAGGGATGGGTCATCCTGGTTTGAACTGTGGTTCCAGCGGTCTTGGAAAAAGCGAGACCTATGTCAAGTCTTCAGGTGTAATTTCAGTGATACTTGGCTGATATAATCCATCTTAAAATTATAGCCCTCTCCTCTGCACCAGTTTCATAGATCACCAGCATGCCTTTCAGATGGATGTCTAGATTGCATCTCCACTTGAACGGATTAAAGAAAACCCCAGAACTGTGTTTCTCACCAGCCAGTTCCTTTACACTTCTCTTTGTAATTTCCATGCTTTTGGTGTTGCCCTCTCTTTAAGAACATCCTTTTAAAATACACTGTATTAATGGAAGGCTCTTGACAATGTTAGTTCCTTTCAAAACACCATTTCATCTGCAATATAGTAGAGAAACAGAGTTACAGTAAATCACTGGACATGTTTGACCTCTAAATAACTCAGAACTTTCAGAAAATTGTATGGGGTGAGGAGCAGCCTGCTGCTTGCACGCAGGTGAAACACTTTTTGCAAAAGGAATAGTGATGCCAGTTTTTAGCAGCTGGTTCAGGAACTGCTGCTCAAATAGCTCTAGGTTTGTTAGAAACAATGTGTCTGTACTGAGTCTCTGCTAACTTCATATTACCAGGCTTGACAAGTGCTAGGGGAGCTACTCTGACACAGTGAAAACCACCTTGACTAAGCAATGGACAAAAGACAAAACTAAGATTCTGTATCTGATCACTTTACATTTAAGCATTTGAAAAGCCAGTTTGAATCCTGAGGTGGTTGCTGAGTTCAGCTTACTTCAGCTGTGGGCCTGAGTTCAGGTTCTGCAGGACGCGATAGAAAGATGACAAAGTTTTCACTCAAGAGTGCTTTCCTTCGGCTTTGTACTGTCTGACTCTGTTGCAACAGTACAGTAATAAATCAGCTCAGAAGGCTTATACATACAGCTTGTGTCTTGAAAAAGCTTACTGTTTGTCATGTGCAAAACAGGAAACGTGTAATGGTATGAACCCCAGAGGAGCCGATCCAGGGCAAACTCTCCTGACCTTGCAGAAAACACATCCATCCCAACCTCGCAGTGAAATGGAAACATACAAGTTAACCACAGAAGTTAAGAAATATCCTCGTCTGCATTGTAGTGCTTTAACGTGGAAAGTTTTTCACATGAGAAGCTGAGCAATGAATAACGCAGCCTGTAAGCTGATGCCACCACGCAACTCTCTTCATGTTGTTTTTCTTCTTCGAAGCAACACCATACCCCAGTTTGTTTTCATTTTGCCAGCAAAGTGGTATTTTGGAGTGAATGACATACTTTCAGATTTATGCAATATTAGATATTGCTGTCCCCAAAGACTAAGAAAAATGTAAATACCGAGGAGGGAGAGACATGATTCAGATAAACCTGAGCAGGCAAAAGTTAGATCGTCAGTTAAAACCGAGTAGCAATTTGACTGAGAACAGATATTTCGCTCCAGAAATGATATCTTCCGGACCAGACCGATGCTCCATGATATGTAATTTTGCACCTGTCAGAATGAACACAAGGCATTCTCAAAACCAGGTGATACTTCACTCTTGTTCTGTACAGGTATAACAACAGGATCCAAATCATGGTCCTAGTGATAGCTCAGGCCATGTCCCTTAAAATACCAGGCCAAGGTTTTATTTCATATTAAACTAGAATTCGGGGAGGAATATGCTATTTGAACCTCCAGAAGCTATATTCTACTTTTCATATAAGCTCATAATTACAAGTAATTCTTTCCAAATGGCCTGAAAATAGATTTAAAGTTAGAAACCATGTAAACTTTGGAAGTTTTATGTATCCCAACTATAAAGCCTACTGCATAGAGATGTGCTAAATATTTATGGACAGACTAGTATTAATATTTTCCTTTAAAATTCTGGTTGTTTCAGTAGTGTGTGTCTTCACCTACTGATTGAAACAATATTACTTTAGCAGATATTTTTTTTAAGGATACTTTTAGCCTTTCTGTTAAATACAACCCTGAAGTTATTCAGTGCAACATAAACATTTAGCTCTGCAGTTTAGTCTGTAAACACTTAAACTTTGGAATGTTTATCTAAAATGGCCAGACGCCCAAAACATGCAGAGCTGATCTGTTTACAGTGTTAACAAGGAGCAGAAAATAAGGAGATTTACTCACATGAAAGTGAAGAAGAAGACCAAAAAAAAAATCTCATAATTGGCTCCCATTAACAATTAGGTTCATTTTTATTTCAGTTCTGAGTTCCCTTGGCATTTGTTTGCCCGTTGTGAACTAGTTTCAGAAGAGAATTGGTTGTGATTAAGACTGCTGCTGGAATCTCCATGTAAATGCAGGTCCCAGTGAAAGGAGGGAAGGGGCCCGGGCTGATTCAGGTAATACTGCTTTTCTATTTTTACTTTTATTTTTAAAAAGACTCACTGTGGTATGTCAAGCTGGAAAAACCCAGAAGTTTAGGAGTTGCTTCATGAGCACCAAAGTCTTAACTACCATAAAAACGCAATTCCTTTGAGAAGGGAGGAGCCCCTGTCACACAGATGTGACTGTAACCTCATGGTTTTGTCTTCGTGCTACTACTAGTAAGCCACCATACCTCTAGACAAGTAAGCAAGACCGCTCCTCAGTTTTTGGTTACTTAATATTTCCATGGAACTCTGCTAGCTGTTGTAAAGAGCTTACTTTTGTGTAGGAAGTATAAATGTTCTTTCAGCTAATTTTTTGTCTTCCTTCAATGCACTGAGATGCTGAGTCCAAGATAATCCGGAACTTGATTCGTATCATCATCGGATTAGCTGTTGAAATCATCCAATCAAGTCAGAAGGATACTGGCCACTTCCCATAGAAGGTAAGCAGCAGAAACAGTAATGGTCCAAACAATGGCTCCAAAATACTAAATTAACATTTTCATAGTTTTCAAAAGAAAGTTTGGTTCATGTTGTGATGAAAGAGCAAGTGAAATCAGGAGGATCTTACTGTATACAAGTTAGTTCAGTTGATATTACAATCACACAATATTTTAATGAAATTACAATGTAGAAGAAATAGGATTCCCCTCCCAACCCACAGCAGGGGTTAACTGAACAGCTGCTGTTTGACAAGCTCTGACTACAACATCAGGAAAGAACTCAAACAAGTTTTACAGTTAAACGTTTATTTGCCAGCAGAGGGGAACTATATAGTTATCGGACATAATTCTTTTCAATGTGTTTAAAAGTAATTACTCTCATAGACGTTTCATAGCTGTGCCCATAGATATAATTGCTGTAATGATACAAACGGCCACTTGAATTCTCCAGTGCACTTCTAGTGATTGGGTGGCTGATATTACCCCATGTTTTGATCTGCTAAATACCTTGAGGTGACTTTATTTTCAAAACCTTTTCCGTTCTTGCTATTAGTGCAATGATAGTTGCACAGCAGGGACACAGTCACTTCATTTGAAACTGAATATTGACGTTGATAAAGTTCTGGTAGACAGTAAAAGGACTCCCTCTATTGGCAAATCTGTGTGTAACGATCAGATAAAATTATTCCGTACGTTTATCTTCCTAGGATACTTGAATTTTGTGAAATCTCAGCAGTTCAGTTAAACGCAGTTGAGATTAAGCAAACAAACAGACAAAACCAACTAGCCACAATCTGCAACTGAACTGTCAACTTTGACTCCTCGTAATTCTGGTCTATTTATATCTGAGCTTCATGTACAATGTTTTCTATTAACACATTTTTCACTCCCTGCTATAGTATTAAATTAAAATTGAAGGAAGCAGGAATTTCAGGGGCTTATATTTGTAGGTGTTAAGTATTTGTGAAGATGAAATAGCACAACTATTTAAAGAAAAGAAAAAATGTCTTTCCCTATTTCCAGGAGAGGGCTCTGATTCACCATGTAATAATGTGTTTTTAATAGGTTGAGGATCTGAATCTTACATGTTAGCACTGAGCTGTCATTCCTTTGCACTTTGAGCCACTTCAGATAACAGGTTTTGCTGATGGCAGCTGCTTTGTAAAAATTGACAAAGTTGCTTTTTTTTCTGTATTGGTCCTAAATATGCAAATGAAAGTCTAGCTCAGGATATACTGAGGCTCCCTCCCTTACAGCTTCAACTAAAGGAAGTTTGCAGGGCTTAAAGTTAGGGTGAGA
Organism: Falco biarmicus; assembly: GCF_023638135.1. Classification (NCBI taxonomy): domain Eukaryota; kingdom Metazoa; phylum Chordata; class Aves; order Falconiformes; family Falconidae; genus Falco; species Falco biarmicus. The sequence goes on along the minus strand of NC_079296.1, from coordinate 46,203,253 downwards.
GGTGCAGAACAAAAGAAAAAAAGCATCTGAGGCCAACTCTAACCATCTAGGACTGGCCGAGTTGGAGAGAGAAGGAAAGACAGAAGAATTCCTTGGCAAGGGTGAATTATCATCACACCTGAGCCTGTGTTTTGCACATGCTCCCCTGGCTCCATGTGCAAAGCTGCAGTGAAAGGACACTGTTGGGTTCCGGGGTGAAGCTGCAGAGCAAATCTGTGCGATGCAGCGCGGCCGTCTGATACTGTACAGCTGTGCTGCTTGCTTGCCACCAGGAGACTCTCTCCTCCTGCAATTTAAAGGCAAGGAAAGAAGTACTGATTCAAAGTATCAGCTAAGTAGGCAATTACTGGAAAAACTCCCTAACTTTAGATCTGAATTTACCTTCTTCCCTTTATACAAATACTGCCTCATTGCTGTCAATACCGAGAACATAAAACTGATTTTATTCATTCTCAGTTAAATGTAGTGTCATCCAGCTCTCTCAGGATCTGGTCCCCAGTCCGTGGTTAGGGTGCTTACCTGGGAGGCCGGGACACTTCTGAAAGGCAATCTTTCAGTGCTTCGTTTTCTTAATGGTTGCAGAATATTTTGAGCAATCTTGGGTAAAAGATCATCTGTGCTAAAGATGGCTTAAATTACACGGTCTTCCCTGAAGATGGGAAAGGTCCTGGGTGAGTCAAGGCTGAGTCAGGGGAAGACTATGCTACTTCTACCTATGCGACCTAGTTTTTCATGTTCCAAGAGCTATGCCCCAAAGAAGTGTTTTGCCGCAGCAGGAGGCTGCTGCAGTGGAGGCACGGTTTGAGGAGGTGCTGACCCATATCATTACTGAGGTGAAGGAGTCCCTTAGAGCTTGCTATGCACAGATGACCCCCACGGGCATTAGATTCAATGATCAGAAGGTCTGACAAGTTATACTTTCAACTACAGTTGGAACTTTGAGGTTTGGTAGTCTTGGGAATTTTATATTAAGCTTTTCAATTTTGACTGATAATTACAAAGAAGAATTTTACATGTAGGATATGTACCTTTATGTAAACAATATAATATAATATAATGGAATACAGCAAGTGCTAGAAAAACTGTCTTCACTCATATTTTTTTATATATTTTCTCAGAAATTCTGCTGTAAATCAAATGTCCTTCAACTGAAAATGCAAAGGTAATGTTTTGAAATGTGCTGTTGAAATACAGTGTATGGTTGGGTAAGCCTCTTCAGCTTCCTGTGAATTTGTCAGAGAACCTTGCTTTTCTTCTGCCCAAGAAGAGGAAATACTCCGCAGAACTACTGACCCGATCTGAAAACTCTCTGTGATACTGCTGAGTGTCAGGCTGCCCAAGTTGCTTCTCTCTCCATTTCCTGGAGACAGGGTGAACAGAAAAGATAAGTATCTGTGTTTATGTCATATTAAGCTCCACCCAGAAACTTTGTGGGGCTGGGAAGTAATACATCATGATGAAGCAGAGTTCAAAATGGCATTGCAAACTGTCACAGTTGACACACAAGAGATAAATGACTGATCTAGAACCTCTTGAAATGGGTCTCCCAGTCACCTGATTGAATTGCATTCAGGAATACTTAAAATTGCTAGCAAATACTTATCTGTTTTCCCATATTGGAAGCTTAAGCTCTGCAGGTGTATGTGGGGTGTGCATGCCAGGGCCAGCTTGGTCTGTTTCTGTGAGCTCCTTTCCTGTTCTTTAACTCTATTACTAAGAATTAGATGTTAATTGCAGTTCAGAATTCAGTTTTGCACAAGATACAACCCAAAGCAGAAGATCTACACAAACTGTAGAAAATCTGAACTGCAAAGGGCCGAACTAGTGACTTCTATGACTGTGTGCTGCAAGGTGTCAGCCCACCAAAGTAAGCCAGGTTATGTCCACCAAGCAGCAAAACACAAAGCTATCCAATTGTAACACTTATAAAGGAGTTTAATGACAAGTTTCTGTTAATACAAAATGGAAACTAAAGCGCATTTGTTACTGCTTGATGAAACTGTTCGTTTCAAGACTATATTCCGCTGTGTGTGAAGGGTAATGGTTTAGATACAAATGCACACTCAACACTCCATAACTTGTATAGCCTGGAGCGTAGAATTAGCTCTTACCTTAATCTGAATGAATTTAGGAACAGTGTAAGGTGTTTGGATCGACAGCCCCACAGATCAAAGCTCACAGCATGATTGTTTTGGGAAAAATACGAAATACGTGCAAGAAAATCGTTTCAGCAAAACTCCAGTGTAGTAAAGACCTATTCATGTCTAAGGTAGATGCTGTTTGATAACACAGTCTGTACAGTCCGTCACAAATTCCGGTTCAGTTTATGAAATGGCTGTATTGTTGCATTCTTCAGCGTACATCAAGCCATAGGTGCTATCACCTGTATTTCCAGACTAGGGGCCATGCAGAGTCATTAGACATTGCTGTCTCCCATCGCAACACGAATGCACTGGGAAAATGAAGCTGGACTGGAGAAATCAGTCCTGCTAAGCTTGACTCCAAGCAATGGATTTTAAGCAGTAGAATTTTCTCAGGACTGTAACATAGATTGAGGGTAATGCTACCTCTTAGATACCAGCAGGCCTGGTATGATATGCTAGGGGGTACAAAGAACCTGGAAAGGAACAAGCAGGGGAGACAAATACAAGTACATAATCTTGTCTTGCAAGGATCTGGTTTAACTGAAGGCTCAGTTACGAAGAAGGAAAACAGGTACATAGAAGAATTGCAAACGGCGTGATTTGGAAACCACATGCGACAGAAGTATGTATAAAACCTAAGGAATACTCAGGAGTAGTAACAAAACTGAGGAAGGAAAATGAATGCCTTTTGTTGGCTAAAACAGAGTGAAAGCATTTGGCAAACTGTCTTTTCAAAATCTCCATCAACTAACAGGACCATAAAGAAGTGAACTACAACCCAGAATGACTGTGAGAGAACTCCCTTTCTCGTAAGGGAGAGCCGGCAAACAATGCCTGTCGGTTCCGCAGGGCTCAAAGTCAACATAGGCTGTGTGTACGTGCATCTTCAGAGGGTCAGAACCTGATCAGGTTCATGCAGGAAGCCTATGGGGTAACCCGGACCACTCGGGGTCTAGCCCAGTCTCCCTAGACTTCGGGAGTCCTCCCAAAAATGTACCATGGCCTGGCTGCTACTCTAGGGTTTCTAGGTTGCCTGAAAGACAGTGTTAAAATACTTGCAGAGACCTTTTTTTTTTTGTAGTTTCTGCTTGCTTTTAGCATGTGAATTCTCACGTATTTTATCTGTGAGTTTTCACCAGTGGAATATTTTAGTGATGGAAATGAAATGCTGAAAAATGGATATGGAAGAAGGAAGAAGACAGCACCTGTGAAATCAGGGGTGTGGTTGTTGTACTGAATTAACTTACTAGTTTCCATCACTTGGTGCTGGTTTGTGTGCTGTTATGGCACAAATCCACTTGGCAAAGTCTGAGGTTGGAACTGAAGTTTGGAAGGGGCACTAGGAAAATGCAGTGCTTGCAGGAAATGCTGCTGTGATTTTGTGGGTTCTCCCACATAGGCTTCTCTGGTTTAGGTCCAGAGTCAACACCGGCAGAGTGTCAGAAGGCAGTACAACCATGCTCGAGACGATATGCAAACTCTCACCTATCCCGGCACCAAGGATTCTAGGCCTCATTTGCTGCTGCCTTATCCCGGCTGCGACGTCACTGTCTGTAGCCATTTGGTTCGAGATCCTATTACAGAATGACAGTTGTTAGTATGAGTAAAAGTGAACTTCTGTCCAAAGTGCAAGGTACACGAGGTTTAGGGGTTCTACTCTGGCCAAGTACCAGTTTAAATACTAAAACCTTGAAGACTAGAAAAAAATGAGATATTAAAACTTGCTGGTAGGTTTCCTGTAAATTTAGCTGGAGAAAATAATATCCTTGTTTTCCTCTCTTTATCAGCTGCGCAGCATGGCTTCTGTGGTTACCTTAGGATCTGTGTGCTGGAGTGGTTCAACTTCCAGGTTGGGCCAGGTTTCCTAAACTGAACCAACTGAAATCAGTCTCAGAAGGTATGTATACAAGATACATATAATAAATATATGTAATATAGCATGCTATACTGTATGTTTCTGCATACTTTTCCTCTTGTAAACTCTTAAGGAAAATGTCTGCAGTTACATTCTGCTCTCAAGAGTAGTCAGTCAAATTGTGACATAATATTTACTTCACTAGTAAACTGTTCTAATGTACTTTTGCGATGAAACGTGTTACAAAGACATAGAGGAGAGTCCTGGTCAGAAATTTTAAGGCTTTTAGATCTACTACCCTCCTGGTAGTAATCCATGATACAGCTAAGCTGATGTAACAAGGATCAGAGAAAGCCCGGCTGGAAATGAAGGGTGGAGAGGAGAGAGTGGCCTTGTCCCTTTTTGGCAGCAGCTATACTGTGAACGTCTCTGTGGGAGTATCAGATGCAATGCAGCTGAAGGTGAACACAAGTGGGCTTTATGTGGAGTTCCTGTTAACACCTCGTTTTATTTTAATAAACTCAAAGGGAAGCAATAATCTAATGTGCAAGTTACATCTAGCTCTGTAACTTTGAAATTCACACATCCTCCTTTTGAAAATGTTTTCCATATTTTATGTAGCCATATATTTTTATACATTTGGGGTGACAAAAATTGGCGCTTTTCAGATTATACTTTGTCAGTTGTTTGAACCAACAACTTGAGGTATTAAATAGAATTAAAGAGAAGAAATAGTGGGTCAAGGAGTTACATAAACACATTGCTGGAGCTAGATCTTCATTCTTGTATAAAGTACAAACGAATCACTTGTTAGTATTTAATGCTCTGAATGTTCATTTGTGCAACTAATGACTACATAACTGTACACATCCACAGAAAAAGGAACATAGTAATCTACCAAAACCAACAAAACAGGCCATCTCTGTGTTCGTTGTTTTTTTTTAAATCATGAGCCACTTCTTTATGAGGGACCTGTCAAAATCATGGCCAATACTTACTATTGCACATGGGCATCCTCTTTGATATTTCAGAAACTGTTATATCTGTGCCACGTAATTTCTTCACACATGTATCTAAAATAGATGATCCATATGAAACCATCATTATTTCTTCATGTACTTGTTCCTGTGATTCTTGCAGTCTGAGATTTTTGCCAAGGGATGTTGTGAGATTCAGTGAGTTTAATAATTTTTGCCAGGTTGAACAAAGAAAGGGACAAAGGTCGCTGCTGTACTCTAAAAAAAAAAAAAAGAGTAAGGGCATTGCTGTCATCTGCTTTCTTCTTCCAGCAGTGGGTCCGCATCTTGCTCCAGGAGTGGAGACATGGGTGTCCCCTCCCTTCAAGAGCATCATGTATTCCTTTCCCCTGTAGATACATGAGAGAAACAGAAGAGGTAAGAAGCCCAGCAGCCAGGGAACACGGCATTGAATTAATAGTGAAGCCTTAGTCACTACAATCCTATTGCTAACAAAATTTTCCCCTGGGCTTATTTTTCACCTCGGAGGCAGTTTGGGAATTCAGTCTCCATTAAGGTGTTTAGGGAAGTTAGAGCCATTGTTTTGGGCTGCCTACATTTCCAAGCAGGCTATACTATATTTCTTATACTTTGATCACTTTTCACAGGTTTTCATCATTTTGATGAATTTTTACTGATAAAATATGCTGCCAAAGCTACTGCGCTGATATCTTTTTCTTTTGCTGACAAGAACATTTTCTGCCCGTAACCGCTTTTGCAGGAAGAAAGGTTTGCTCCAGCCAAAGCTCCCAAGGAGTATGGGCTTGGAGGTTATCATTCCTGTGGAAAAATTTCCAGAAATGAAATACATTAAGCAAGTGCCTCACTCCCTGACTCTCTGAACATGGCAGCTAGTGAGGTTTCCATACAATGGTTTCCCTGTCATAAAAATATTCCATATGCTGCCGTAGCTAGCCCAGTTTTCTGTTCATGAATGCAGTGTCAAAGGTGTGGGACTTCCAGCCACCGAGGCTGGATAAATAGGGGGATTCATAGAAGCCAGCCAAACCTGGGCCTTAGTTAAATCCATGGAACATTTGGAGCTGACTTCAAAGAGAAGTCAACCGGGTCTGAAATAAATACTGGGCTGGCTGCAGCAGAACAAGCTTCCTCGTACATCCCTTCCAGCCTAGGCATGATAGTCAACAGGCTTTTCTAATGAGAAGGTAACAGTACTTAAGTTGCAGAAATACACTGGAAGAAGTAAGTCTTTGTAGAGGTCACCACGTCCTTGTCAGATGGGAGTAGCAGCTCCTCTGAATGGCTCCTAACCCATTTCAGTCAGAATTACTCTGGTTAACAAAACTCTCCTGTTAAGTGCTAATTGTGGCCCCTTTTGGCTGGCCCAAGTGAGATGAGTCAGCTCCTGAGAGGAGCTCTGCCAGCATACTGAAATCCCAATGATCCCTGGCTGCCTTTCCACGTGAGCTACTCTGTGGGCACATCTTAATTTTTCCATCTGTCTGCCAGTGAACTTCAGACGACACTCTGCCTCAAAACCTGTTGATGTTTAGCTTTGCCTGTTAGTCAGAAGTGTCTTTACCAGTGAGGTTTAGGATCAGCTGGGAATAGATGTATAATTTACGCCACAGCACAATAAGCCATTTTTAAATTGAAATACACGTGTTCACCTGCTTTAGACTGCGTTGTTTAGCTTTCTCCCATGGGTGCAGCCTTGGCCTTTGGTACCAGTTAAAATCTTTATGAGAGGGGGGAAAAAGGGGGGATTTATTTTCTTTAGTTCCATCACAGCTTTTGTATTTCAGTGATGGACCATGATGGTACGTGGCAGTTGTATGGAGAAAAAAGCCTGGCCTCTCCACTGGAAGGAGCTGGCGGGTGAGCAGGAGGTGTGCTGTAAGAAGCATGAACGCATCCATCAAAATTAGTTTATTTCTAAATGAAATTGCCTGTTACAAAGCATACCTGTGAGTGAAACAAGGGTTGGAAAGGATGTTCTGAGACCCTGTTCACTAAAATCCCTGCTGCCAAGAGGAGTTTATTCCCCGCCCAAGCTGTCTAATTCCATGATTCAGTCAGCAATGGTATTTTGATGAGTCTCTTGGCGAAAGACATTTGATTGGAAAATGCTAGGCCCTTTTATTTTTCATTATTTTGTTTTGTCTTTCTAAACGCTTCCATGTGAGCAATTCTACTCATCTTTAAAGAATGCATGTAGGAAGAAAGATGTGTTTTGAAGCGTTTTGCTAGTATTGCTTGTGCTGGAAAAGGTCAACATGAAAAATCTCCCTCTAAAATTATTGTAGACTGTTACTGAAGGAAATGTGTATTATAGGTAACAAAATGGGGCTTTCTGTCCCAGCTTGCCCAGCAAACATATTTTCTAGAATGTCTTATGAATTCCTGGTGGAAGCCACGGGTTTTTGGGGGTTTAAATCCGATGTTACACCGAAGGCTCATGCCGCAGCCTCTGGCCTCAGGAGCCGGTGTGCCCTGCGCAGCGCCCACCCGACGGCGTGAGGGACGTTTATTTATTATTTTCCCCCTGTTCGTTCTGGTTCCGTGAGGCGGCCCTCTCACTGCAGGCCGCCTTTCCGCCAGCCCTGCTGTGCGGGCCCACCAGCAGCAGCCCCGGCTGCCCTGCCCGGGGCCCGCCCGCCCCCGGCCCTGTCCGGGCGGTTCGCCCACGGACGCTGCGGCCGCCGCGGGCCCCGCCGCTGCCGTCACGGTTTCCAGCGGCCGCGCTGGGCCGGCCCTCCCCGCCCGCGGCCCTCCCTCGCCCCAGGCGGCGGGGCGGGCAGAGGGAGCGGCGGCCGCAGCGGCTCCTCCTCCCGCCGCGCAGCAGCAGCACCCAGCCGTCAGGACGGGCGGCGGCCGCCGCGGCTCCCCGGAACCCCGCGGTAGGACGGGGCAGGGGGCGAGGGCTGCGGGGCCGCGGGCCGGGCCGGTGTCCCCGGGGCGACGGGGAGCCTGTGGCTGCAGGAAGGGGGCGGCAGGAGCCGGGGTGCCCGACACCGGGCCGGGGTGCCCGAGGGACACCAGCCCCGCGGCTGGTACAGGGGGAGGCCGGGGCCTGCCGCAGCTCCGCCGTTCGTGGAAAGCAGCTCATGGTTCTGAAGGAAATGAGGTGGTTTCAGACGAAAAAATAGTAGTTTTGCTCTTGTAGTTGGAGTTCGGTACGTTGCCTGTGCCGTTCGTTTATCTTTAACGTCCCATGTTGATGTTGTTTTTTCCTTAGAAGAGGAAAAAACCCAAGATGGTAGCCCTGTCAGCAGTTACACAATGCTTTTCCTTACCAAACGTTCCTTTCTACAAACTGCTTGTCATGTACTTTACTTTTTCTTATGCTACACATACCTAAAGCGCCTTAAAACTGAAACCCTTTAAACTCTTGCTATACCTTAGCCAGGTGTTTGACAGAAAACAGCTTAAGCATCTCATTTTTCAGAAGAGCAGAGTCCCTCCCTGTCCCAGTCCTGTTCCTGGAGGAGAGGGGCTGGGCAGTAGCTGGGGAGCGTCGCCTCAGGTTGGTTTTTTCCCCCTTTCTCAAGGTAGTGGTAGTTCCTGGAAGCCTCTTCCTGCTAAAGAGGAGCAGTTGGGGGAGAAACCTTCTGAAGGGAGCGACAGGGGCATGGAAGGCAGCGCAGCCAGGAATGGGGATGGATGCGCTGGGGCAGGAGGCGTGGAGGTGAAGGTGTGGGGAGAAAAAACTGACACGAGGGAAGAGAGGTGCTGGTGCAGTGCGTTTTGGTGAAGCAGCTGGTGAGTAGGTTGCTATGCATCTAAAAGCCTGGCTGCTGTAGGTGGGGGTTCGTTCCCCAACACCCCCAGCACACGGGGTTTCCTGCCGAGTGCATCAGTATTTTCTGTTACCCTGGGGCGTGCCTGGTAACATCGGAAGCTGTGCAAACCCAGTGCGTGGCTGCTATGAAGCTTGAGTGCGTGAGCGCATTCCCCACAGCTCGGCTGTGTCTGTAAGTTCCTGTTCTTGAGCACCTCTGAGAGTCACGCAGACCACTCTCCTCCCGCTGGGGCAGATGATAGCTTGCATGGGGCACTGCTTCCAGTTTTGCCCAGGGCCTGGTCCCCGCTTCATTTCTTCTGAGGTTTTTCTTTCTGAAAGTGCCCCTGTAGCTACTTCTGTGACTTTTTCTCCCCTTGCCCCCAAAGCACCATATAGAATACAGTGTACCCTATATAATAAAGAATCAGCAAGATTTTGAAGGGCCTGATGGTTTTATGTCTATGTCGACAGTGATATTTATGTACCTTTCTCTTGCCTGACCTCAGTGTGAGGTTAGGAGCTCAAACATCTCTGTGAATCTGGACTTAAAATTTCTGGAGTACTCGTCACACGCTTTTGTATGCTGTGTCACTTCTTTAGCTTGTTGTCTATAATCCCCAGAAGTTCTGAATCATCAAACTGGAAATTCTGTGAAATGTCAGAAGTCACTAAAAGATATAAAAAACCCACAGCGAGATGGAGACATTTTATGAAGGTATTTAGAGAAAAAACATTGTGAAGGCGGTAGTGTTAGGTAACAACTTAAAATACGTAATCCAATCTAGTACAGACAGTTAAACTAAGAAGTCTGTCTGGTTTGAAGGCTACAGGAGATGCTGTTTTCTAGACCTCTAGCAAGTTTCAGAAGATGGAGCATCCAGAGGGTTTGTTCAATAATGCATTAATCAGAGCTAAGATAGAGCCTGTCTTGGTTCTGTGATCTGCAATCTAGGGATAAAAAAGGAAGTTAAAGCAGAGATGTAATCAAAAAGAGCTGATGATTTAATGGTGGCTACAGGAATAGCACGGCTTTTGAACAAATAGAAAGTTTACTTTACTTTTAGCCAAGGCTCTGTGTAGGCATCGATAGAAAGTTCTCAGTCAGCTTTGAACTGCAGTTAGAGGCTTCACTTCAGTGGACAGCAGAGTAGCAGCACCGATGTACTTTCTTCATACAATTGTCTGCTACTTTGAAACATATGTTTCTTATTGGGTATATTAAAATTGTATTATATAAACAATTGGAAATAAGTGGAGATTTGTCAGCTGTATGACTTTTGTTTTGGGCTGTTTTGAAGAAGGTAGCAAAAGCGTTAAAAAAAATAAAAGGCTGCATGTTTATTCTCCTGTGAGCAACACTTTCACCCATTTGAAACTTGGGTTCTCATGCACTGAAGCTAAGTTGGTCCCTTTGCTTTTCCTGTTGCCGGTTTATTTGAAAGCAGGTGTGTTTGATGTGAATGCCAAATCACCTTCAGGCGGTTCCCCAAGCTGGGAAGAATGTAATGTAAGCCAAAGGGCAGCACTAAGTATCTACAGTGTATTGCTTCTATTGTTGCTCCATGTTTGTTCTAGATTTTATCAGAGCTCACAGCAAAATCTTGATAGGAGGTTAGATCCTGGCTTGAGCAAGCCTGGAGTCAGTTATGGGTCAGAGTGGAGACTTGCTGGTGTCCTCCTGAGAGACAATTTCATTACCTGCGTGTGATTACCAGGCATCTGATCCTGCCTACACTTAGCAGGTGTTTTTTGTGGGTATGTGTGAAATTGTATCCCTACTATTCAGCAGTCACAGGTGCTGAGTGTGGACCAGTGCTAATCATTAGATTGTAGGGGCTTAGACTGAATAGTCTTCAAATGTTGGATGTTTGTTGGTTTTGTGGTGTTTTTTTTTTTTAAACAAACACAACCCCATACAGTCCTGCTGCTTGGCTGTTCCCTGTCCGGTGGAGAGCATCACTGTGCTGTCTGACTGGCAGCAGTAGGCTCTTCTTCTAAGATAGACAAAGAAATGGAAAGAAGTCCTTCTTAGATGTTGCTTCTTTTTTTTTTTCCTTACACATTGTTTGAGATAAGATACTGTCTTGCTGAATAATAGGAAAGGTTAAACTTTTTTTCTTTTTTTTTTTTAATTCTTATTTACTACAAAGCATGGGTCGTTTTTTTGAGGGCATTGGGAAAGTGTTCGCCAATAGGTCACTCCGTTCTAACTTTAGCTCAGCTGTTGTCCTGAGGAAGTGCTGGACTTTATTGTTTCCTTCCTTCTTTGGAGCCATTAATAAGTATTTGTTTCATTGTTAGGAGAGGTGGGCCTCCAATTCAGGCTCTTAGATCCCAACTTCTGTCAGGCTTAAGAACTGTCAACCAAAATAATCCCATATTAAAGATCCAAATGGGTTTTAAACCTTCGCAAGGCCTCTTGTTTGTGCTAAATCTTACTATAGCCATTGAGTCAATATGTATGTGAAGTGATGCTCACTGTAATTTATGCATGTAATTCACATTCCCAAAGACCTCTTGCCTGTATAAAAAAGCATGTTAGATTTCTAACTTTGGCCTAACAAGTTGCTCTAAATTTGTCTGCTTTAGGAATCTTAAGCACTATGTGAATATCCCTTTTATTGTTGCTGGAGAGAACAACTTTAAGTTTGGAAAATTGCACTCCTGTAAACACTGCACCTATCTGTAGTCCAAATAACTGGTTATTGGTGCACTTGGAAGTGTTTTTAGAATACATTTTCCATTAGCTAGGAGAATAAATGTATCTTACAAATGTTAGGATTTTGGTGGGGAGAAAACCCTTCTTTTTCAGTAATAAGCGTTAGGGACCAAAGTTTGTTCATCCCACATGCAGACTGGATTTAAAGGTCTTGCTTGCTTTGAACTTTGCTGTTTTATGGTTGTTGTGAAATACCTGTCTTTCTAGTTAACTCTGCTAAATTGGCTTTTTCTTGAATAAGTTAGAAAGAATTAATCAATCAGCTGAAAATCAGTAATTCTTTATAGTCACCAATGAATGAAGTGTGTCCATTTGCTCACTGACAAGTAATAATCTTGCTAGTGTGGCTGAACAGCTGTGTAAGCCCTTCGCTGTTTAGAAAGCATGGAAGCCATCACCTTTAAGAAAAAGGTAATGCATTTGTACACTCCTATTTACCTCTTTTTTTTTTTTTTCAGCTGCAGAGTTCCAAGGCTGTCAGCCTGGTGCAGAACACAGAGGTTTTGTGCACAGCATAGGGTACGTCCATGCAGCTTTTAACTAATGTCCCATAGAGGTCCTGTAAGTGTGCCTTTCTTTGTGGAGTTGTCAGTTGAACAGCTTGGTGGTGTTTGGCTGCTTCTGCAGCCCCAAAAAATCTAAATGTAGGAAGTACTGGCAGAGGACCTAATGGAAAACTTTTGTCGTGCTTTAGTTCCTGTTGCTTCGCAGGCCTGGGGAAAACCCTCTGCTTTCGCAGCAGGGCCACTCCCCCCCGACTCTGTGCTTCAGGCTCAGGCACAGCAGCTCATTTAAAATAGGTGGTGTGAAATGAACAATTAGGTATTTTTCTAATAACTGTTTTAGAGGACTGAACATTATACTATTGTTGTAGTTCTGTAGGATTTCCCACAGAGTGTACTTTGTGAAATGGTCCAATTGGTATTTACCTATGCTGACTTGCACTGATGATGTAAAAATTTGTTCTTGCATGGTAGAACTTAAAATAGAGTATAAATCCCTGAGGCATTAGTCAGTTGAGAACATAATTCAGACTATTTATAGCATGACTTTTTCGCAACACATAATTTTATATGACAAGTTAAGAGTTTGAAATAGAACAACTTAATTCTATTATTTCTTCAAACATCTCATAAACCTATTTTGGTCTTATTTCTTGCTTGCTGTGTTGTTAGGGAAGTGCCTTTATCTGTGTTGTCATATCTGTTTTGACTGTCTGTATTGTAAATACTACAAAGAGAACATTGCAAGAGTGTGCTACAGAAGGAAATGCTTGGATCAGGGCGGAGTCGGAAGCCGAAGTGAGGTTGACCTTGGTGTGTCATGTTTTTTCTGCATGTGGCTCTTGAGAATCCATACAGCTCAATTAAGTTATTTGGGTCTTTTTGCCTTAAGTATATATGTAGGGACTGACAAGTAAACCCAGAGAGGTCTGTGGTCTTCCCAGAAAGTCACAGATGCTGAATGAAACTGTATGCTGGTGGAATAATTGTGAAGCTACGTAAGCAGCACCTTCCCGATGATGAAATGCTGCCACTGCATGGTAACTTTATATTACCTTTTTCCCTCTCCCCTGTTGTCTGCTGTTTGCACCCCTAAGACAAAAGTCCGTAAAACCAAGCACAGGAGTATGTTTCTTTCTGTTCACTTGCCATCTCTGTGGTTCAGTGCTGGTGAATAGTGTTACATTGCCATCTCTGGCAGACCCAGTGATGCAGGCAGCTAGAATATGAGGTTGGCCTACGTGCACTTTCCAGTTTTGCCCCTCTGCAAAGGATGCAGCCCTTGAATTGTCGGGGAGATGTACCAGTGAGAGTATGCTCAAGCTGGGACAAGCCTGTGTCATGAAGGAGACAAGGGAGCTGGGGCTTTTGGTCCCTGTTTGCCCGTGTAACACAGCAGATGCTGGTTATTGTTACTAGGTGTTTAAAGAACTTTGTCATAAAGTGGCTGAGTTGCCTGTTCCATCAGAATTAACGCTCTGCAGGCTTCTGAGGTGTTAGTTGAATGTGGTGTCATTTTTGTTTTGCTTTGTGTTCTTGTTAGCCAATAAAAACAAGCAACAAAAGGTACTAGTTGCAGGTCAGAGTGAGTCACCTGGGAAATTCTTTGTGGGCTAGATGATCTCAGAGGTCCCTTCTGACCCAAGTTATTCTGTGAAACGCAGAGTTTGTACTGGTGCAGGTACCGTCAAAGCAGTTGTTTCGCTACTTTGGAGAATCTTATTTTGTTCGTATGTTCTCTGTTTCTCTGTTTGTTTCTCTGTTATGTAGATTGTTTCCAACACTGTTCAAATTACTCTTCAAGTAATGTTTAACAGTATAAAAGTATAAAGTATAAAATATTTGAAGTGGGCTAGTCTTATATACAATTTAAATCATTGCTGGAGGTTTAGGAATTGCAGTGCAAATGTGCACTTCTGTCTAGAATCCATGACACGAATCACCTTGTGTCAACATCTCCTGCAGTGGTACGCCTGTAATGTCATGGTTTATGCATCTGTTGCTGAAAAAGTTAGATGAAGTTCTTATTTAACATTTTTACAGCTTGATTGTGGCTTATGGGTCCATCTTCCCATTCAGCTGTTCTTCGTTGGCCATAGTATCTCCCCCCTGCTCTACCTTATTTTGACTAAGGCTTGTCAGCGCTACCTTTCTGATGCTTCCCCTCCTGCCTCTGCTTACCCCACCAGGTCAAAAAAATGCTAGATTATCTTCCAATACATTATTTCTGTAATGATGATGATGGAATTAGCAGGATCATCAAAACGAAATGGGCAGTGTCCCTGACTCATAATACTAGCAAGCAGTTCAAAGGGTAGTTTTAAAAGGCCCCCTTATTTTGATTTCTTCCGGTTTCACCATCTATTCAGAGATGTGGGTTGTTGTTTGGGTGGGGGGGTTTTAAAGAAACATCTTTTTGTAGAAAATGGATGACGTGTTAGTACTCTTTGAATATACCTTTTGGGATGAAGACTAGTAAAGTTTCCTAAAGGTGAGCTATGAGTTCTAAGTTCTGTGTAAAAGAGCTTTCCTGAGTTTTGGCCGGCATGAACTCAACTACTACGTTAAGCCCTGTTGGAAGGGGAATGCATTCTACTAAATCAGGGGTTTTTTTGTAGTGAAAGGAAGGCTAGGCAGGGAGTCACATACATAGAAGACAATGCAAAACCAAATTATGGGGCTTTTTATCTGTCAGGGTGAAAAATACTGCACCTGGTACAGGCCTGTGTAACGCTGTGCTGCAGTGTGTAAGTCAAAGATAAATCTTGCTCAGGCTCAGGCTGGTAAAATAGCAGTTAGCTAGTATGATGCTGGCTGTGGCTTGTCCTTGTCTTGCAAAAGCACAGTGGTGGATGCCTGAGTTCATCTCTGATGAAAGTCCACAGCGTATTGTAAGGTGGTAAGTTCTGTTGGGCTGATTTCACAATGAGGGATCAGTCTCGGAGCATGTTCTGTAATTTATAGCTTTAGGCAGCCTTTTGTACTACATCCTGGTAATTAACCTGGAGTAGGAGTAAAGGCCCAGGGTTTAAATTTACTTGGTGTTCCCTGGGAAGTGGGTGTAATAAAAAAAAATACTTTGAACAAACGTTGGTCATGGTTTTTTAATCCTTTTTTGCCCTCAAATTATTGGGCTTTGCTGTAGCTGGAGCCTGAGCAGCAGCCACTGAATAACTTCTGGGAGTGGGCATGAACGCAGTGGCTGCGCTTATTTCTATTGCACCTTAAAACAGAAGTTTTCTGGCACCCTTAAAATTTTATTCTTTACTTCTGCCATCATTGTGTAATTTGTATTTTTGTTACATCTCCAGCTGTAGTCCTTTTCTGCTGTGGCTTAGAGGAGCCTATTTTCAAGAGTCCCATTTAAAGTATATTACAGATTGAATCTCTTATGAAAACAGGTCTGTTCCTTCTTAGCTCTGCTGAAGCAGCAGGAAAATGCTCAAGAGCCTGAGCGATTCATGGCCCGCAGAAGTGAGAGTGCAGTGTCTGTGGCAGGAGTAAAACTTCAGATCTTTATTTAGAATTTTGAGGTGGACCTCCAGGGTGAGCACTGGGAATGGGGAGAGGACTGTAACCGTATTTGTTCTGTATTTTGTTCGAGACACTCCCACTTTCCATGTGTGGTTTGGTTGCCTGGATTTTTTTCCTCCTCTTAGGCACTGCTGCTTTTATGGCTGAGCAAACACAGACCTTGCTGTTCCTGTATCTTCCCACACATTATTTGTCTAGCAGGGTGTACTTCTGCATCTTCTGTTCCCTGGCCTATGCCACCACTTTGTCAGGAGGCGAGTGCTGGTCATCACTAACAATTTTAGTAAGATGTGGATGTAGCCAAAGAAGTCTGGGAAGATGGGCTTAGAAGATTCAATGGAGACAGGCTTGTGAAGTGGCCAACAGAGACCTGATGAAGTACAGAAGAGGTGGTGATCAGGAAGTTTATGAATATAAGAACTTGGTGCCTTTGTGGATCTGGTTTGCCTGGAATCAAACCAGTGGGGAAAGTCTCCCCTTGGAAAAGTCCTGGATAGATGCAGGGTTTAAAAGAAGCAAGTAGAACGTTGTGAGAGAGAGAGGTGGGGGGTTTTTTTCAGATTGCTAATTAAGTTAGCCATTATTTCTCAACCTCAGCTTTAATTACCAAAAGTATCTTTTAATGTTGGGGTTTTTTCAATTTGAAAGGAATGTATTACATAGGATTAAAAGCAAGCAAACAATCCTGCTAACAAAAACAATGGCTAGCCCGTTTCTCCTCCCCTACCACACAAAACCCCTCAACCGTTTTTGCCTTAAATTTGTACCTAAAGCTTTATTGAAAAGGGGTCTTACAATTTTTTTATATCCTTTCTTTGTATTTACATGCAAAGCTAAACATAAATAAATAAATAAAAAATAATTATGGTTACACATGAAGGAAAAAATAATTTCAATGCTGTAATAATTTGTATATAAAAGACATACCTGTTGACATTATGCATACTAAGAATCTGGGTTGTGGTTTTTTAGTTTGTTGTTTGAGTGACTGGAGTAATAATTGCTCTTTTTTATTTTAGTACCATGGCTATGTTTTATTATGTAAAGCCAATTTCTGATGTAGCGGGGCTCTGCAATACCAGGCTGCCTTCTCTTGGGTGTTGGGTTTGGTTTTTTGTGTTTTGGTTTGGTTTTGTCCTTTTTTGGTTTATTTTGGGGTTTTGCTGGCCTCTGTCCACTTCTGTGCCCCCGTACCTGCCCAGAGGCAGCAGTGGAGTGGAGCTGGCAGCATGGGCAGCGCAGGCAGTGGGCTGTGCAGCTGCCCTGCCACCACATAAGCCGTCCCAGCGTGTGGCTGGGGCCTGGCAGCTCCCTCCAGCAATCAAACATGCCTTTGTGCAGGCTGTTAGGAGCATGGCAAAGCACCAAGAGGAAGCTGCCTGCTCTTTTTCCAGCAGAGGAAAATACATGTTTTGCTTTCAGCTCTAATCAGGAATGTTGAGGTTTTGCTTTTTGGCCTCATGAGCTTGGGGTCTTAACAGCCCTTATAAGGGTAACAGCAGGCATTGCCCCCAGCAGTTATGATTCCCTTGGGATAACAGTATCTTGCAAGTGCTGTTTGGATGGATTTTATAACTTGAATTTGCATCTACTTTAGTAAAGTGTTTCGTTTATAGTGTTCTGTAAATTTGCAGTGAAGTGCAGTGGCTTTTTCAAGATGTTCAAGCTGGAACATTGTCTCTCTAGAGCATTGAAAAAGTTCCCAGGTAGCTGCTGCCATACCTTTATGCTCTTTATGTTAGTATTTAGCATCAGTGAATATTCAAAAGTAAAAATGCATTATTTTGCTGAACTGCAGGGGTAACCATCAGAGACTTTTTTTTTTCCCCAAGATTCAGCTTTAGCATTAAAAAGTATCCTAATGTAGGATATGCACTGGGTACACCTGGAAAAAAAAAAAGAATTGAAAAATTGCTCTCCCTTACGACTGCTCTGTATGGAGTTCGTGCTCCCTTGTGTATATTGCACAGTAATTGTCTTGTATGCCAGATCTGGTGCTGTAGGTTTTACGCACTGTGTTTGCATATGAAATGAAAAATTACATAAAGCTTAGTCATGTAGAGAAGTGCTTGTATAATCAAAAGGGTGTTGTCTTTTCAGCTGTAGCAGCTGATCTGGTAAGGGATGCTACTTCTTTCAGCAAACTCTTCCCTCTTAAGTAGGAGAGTGGCTGTTTTATAGGTGGCGGTGTTATTTTGAACTTTCAAGAGTCTGCTCTGGAACCTGTTTAAACATTTAGGTTTTTCTTAATGTGGCCCTGTAGAACATAATTTGCTCTGCGTAGAGGTGGTAAAATAAATGCTAGCAACAGCCTTGATGTTTAAATTATTCCAAAACTCCTAGATAGCTCTGCAGTGAAAGATCTCATTGGGAACCAAGGCTGAAGGTAATGTGGGAAAAACATTTACCGTGTGATGGAGAGAGCATCTTTTAAGCATCTGATACAATACAAAAATTTAAGTGAGCCTTTACCCTTCAGACATAATCTGGTTATGAACGGTGGGTGTCATGTTAGCTAATCTGTAGTCTGTTCTACCAGCTGAATGTGCGGAGTAGGGCCATGAGGTTTGTAGGTGGCTTTCTCTTCCTGGGACCTTTCTTGAGACATTTAAATGTGGCCATTTGTGATTGACAGTTTACTGATTTAAAGCCTTATTTGCTTAATACACTTTTAGTGTGCTCTGTCATTGCGATTTCTATTAGTTTCTTTCTTTAAATTTAAATGAGTACATGCAGTGTGAAGTCCAAATAATTTTTAAATAAATTGAAGATTTCCTAGTTGTATTTTCCTTAAGAAAAAAAGAAGAAAAAAGCATTTTTCCGTTCTGGTGTTGCTATGCTCAAGAGTCATGGAAACCAGAAAAGGAAGTTAAAGTGATCATGCAAAACAAAAACAATCCCACAAAAACAGCACCTCCCACAACCCAAACCAAACACAAAACAAAACAAAACTCCACAGCTGAAATCCAAAACATGGCAAAACAAGCCAGGTGCAAAAGGTAGTGCTTTAGGGGAAAGAGGGGAAAGAAAGGGAGGGGATACTGCTTGCATGGCAGTTTAAAAATAGATTGGGAATTGTCACTAAAAATAACCTTGAAAAAGTTAAGACTGATTATGGATGTTTTTGTCCTCTGGAACAAGTTCCTTGAGTTACTTTTACCATCTGTTTAAAATAAGGCTTTCTGTGTGCTGGAAAACAACTCTCGTTTTGTCCTTCATTTAGCTGTCCTTCCTTTTGGACAGCTAATGAGGCTGCACTTCTGTGCTCCAGAGGCACTATCAACTTTGAGAGATAAATTTGTTCTGGTGATCTTATCCTTTCTGTCAGCCCTTCATATTTTATGGCAATGCTGTAAGCATGAAGTGTATCCTTTCCACTTCTTACTCTGACCTTGCACTTTTGCAGATGCTTGCAGTTAAATGCATTTTAACACCTCTCATACAATTACTCACTTGAAGATATAGCTGGTTTGTCAGACTGTTCTGTATGGGTTGCAAACTTCTGGAGACTTTAATAATGCAATAAAGTAAGCTTTTTGAAGTCATACATCCTTATCAACATAATAGACAAAGCAAGCAGTAAGTAGTAATTGAAACAAATAAGAAAAATAGTCTGAGGAGTGAATTTACAACTGCTTAGGTACCTGAACATGTTCATTGGCCTAGCAAAGGGAAAAGCCTGTGCAAGTTGTGTAGTTTACGTCTACATTTTGGTAACTGGCTGCTGCAAACATGTTGCCTGTTAATTTTATTTGGTGTAATTAGTGAAGCATGCCAGAAAATAACTGTTATCACATGCACTTTTCAGATCTTTGCCATGAGTTACCCTGGCTGTCCCCCAGCAGGTGGATATCCACCAGCAGCCCCAGGTAAGTTGATCAGATGAAGTAAACTGGTTAAATGGCTGTGGGTGATCGTATCTGGAATGGAAAGGTGGCGTGGACAAAGAACCGGACTGCAGAGGGTTTTCTTGACTCACTAAAATTTTTTATGCTCTCTTGTTAAGTCCTAATTTATCTTGGCTGGGGATTCTGACTTCCGTAATGTGGGTGCTCTACCACATGCTCATATAAGGTCCATTTTCATTCATCTGAGATGCAGCACACAGCACTAGGAGATGGTCATAATTTGACCAAAATCAATAAACGTCAAGGAACAGTGTCCTGTCAGTACTGAGTCTTGAAGGCAGCTGGTGAGAAAAATTAGTATGGGGAGAAATCAGTCACACAATTTAAAACCATATCCCACAAAAAATTAGGGCTTTATTTATGACATTGTCCATAATTCACTGTTCTTAGGCAGATGGTTGTATATGGAAGGAGTAGGGCTGTTAAAAAGGATATCAATTACAATACAAAGATGATGAAATGTGTAACTACTGCTTGGTATCAGGGTGAACTTTACAGTTGTTGGTAATGAAACTTAGAGTTGTTAGTATTGTTGGTAGAAAGAAAGGGCTGGAGCTATATGGGTGTGGTGAAGTGTGGAGTTTGGCAAGCTAACTCGGGAAGGGGAAGCAGTATACAATGAGAAGCCAAAACTAGCCTGGGAGGGTAAGTCCTGTTTCACAGCAGAATATTCTGGCTTAGACTGCTGTGTGGAGAAGTCTGCACTGCTGTCTGCAGCCAAGTTCTGTGACTTGTGTATCTGTGAATGTACTGTGTCATGCTCTGTAGACATCTCTCAAATTGGCAGCCTAAAAGGCATTAATAATATCTTCCTACTGGAAGACCCAGACAACTTTGTAATTTAAAGGAAACTACTGTCTATTCAAAATACAGTGTTTACAGTATGAACTCTGAAGTGTTAAAACTTTAAAATATCTTCAGGGTTGTTCTAAAGGGCAGCTTACAGATTCAGTGATAACCAGTGTGATTAGAAGTATCCAGTGAGGCTTTTCTTTACATCGTAAGTGTACTGCTGTCCTGCACCTCTTCAGTTCTTTTTCCTTCTCCCAAACTGCTACTCTTGAACAGACATCACATTAAAAATTTAAGTAAGGAGTAAGTTTAAAAAGATGTAGTTTTTTGTTTTAGCACAGCTGTTTGATTTCAGGTAGCAGTCCTTGGGGCGGTGCTGCCTATCCACCTTCAAACCCACCTGCAAATCCTCCTCCAATTGGACTAGAAAATGTGGCTGGCTATGCCAATCAGTTCAATCCCAACTACATGGCTGGAATGGTGAGTTTGCTTTCATTTAGTGTGTTTTACTATGACTTTCTGAAGTGCTCAGATATGTTTCTGGCATTACCACTGACAAGTTTATTGCTTGAGTTCTGTGACTGTCTAGTCTGTTTAGATGTTGAGCATTCAATATCATCTATTGAAGAAAGTGGTTACTGCAAACTATTTCTTATTTTAGGAAAGCAGACTGTGAGTTAAACGTTGATTTGAGAGCCTAACTTCAAGTGTCATGGACATAACAACAGTGTAACTTGGCTTTTGCTGTGCAGACAAATAGGGGACAGGCTAACACTACTGAGTATCTGTCCATTGTTAATGTAGTCACACTGGCAAATGCAGTTCAGATTTTGCCTGTTACCTGGGTTTTGGCCAGTCTGAATAAGGAACAAGGCTGTGCAATTTGAGGTACCGGTGACTTATTCCTGAAAAGAATATGGGATCCGCTGTCTCCTATAAGCAGTGATGTTTAACAGATGGCAGCAAAAACATTTTATGTTGACTGGAGAAAATGCACACGTTTCCAATATAACTTTTTTTTTTTTTTTTTTTTTGCATATAGTAGAAGTGAGTGACACTTATGACAACTCAGTCTTCAGAAATCTGTTATGCTGCATAACGAATGCGCAGTTTGTAGGAAGGCATTTGTGTTAGATGTCTTTCTGAGGCAGCGATTAAATTCCGTGATTTGGCAGCCTGCCGTCAAAATGAACAACAAACTATCTAGGGTGCACCACAGCAGCTAGCTTCTGAGAACACTGCAATCATCAAATGTCAGTTCTTCTGGTTCCCCTGTAGAAGAGGGCCTGGGTGTGTCACGTGGGGAAGATGATATTACATGTGGAGTGGAGTATCTTTGTAGCAGTTTCAGTAGATGTCCTTCCAAATGTAGAATGCATCTAGTGCATCATAAACCAGCCAGAGGTTGCTCATAGTAAATCCCTGCACTCAGATGGTGCTGAGGTCATGTAAAGCAGCCATGGACAAAGAAGGGATAAGCATAATTTTGTGTTGCTGAAGTAAGCTTTTAGACTAAGAGGTGGGTGGCTGTTGGTGCTCTTCTGTGTGAGTGGTGTCTAATGCTGGATGTAGTGGCAGGTATGGGTCTCTTGGTTCTGCTTCGTGATGAGTGGCAGCTGATGCAAGAGTCAACTGAATACAGGGGTTTTTCCGTCTTGCTTTCTAGCAAGACGTGATCAGTGCGAAGTTCTTTTGCGGATGCAGAACCACCCATCTGTGTTGGTGGGGAGGGAGGCTGTATCGTATTAAGTACAATATTGTAACGCAACCATTTGTACACCTTCCTGTCTCTTGCTTTATTGGCTGTCATTGCAGGCATCCAGCCTGGCAGGGACCTTTGGAGGGACAAATGTACCACAAGGCATATATCCTTCAACACCTGGGGGTTATCCCCCAGTCCCTCCTGGTGGCTTTGGGCAACCTCCGTCAGGACAACAGCCCTCTTATGGAGGGTATCCACCATTAGGAATGCCATCTTACCCACAATACCCAGGTGGCCCTGCACCAGGCCAGCCACCGCCTGGTCAGCAGCCTATGGGCTATCCAGGACAACCACCAGCAACATACCCAGGGCAGCAGCCCATGCCGAATTATCCACCAAACCCAGCTGTGAATCCGCTTACGCCCTCTTACCCGGGAGCTACTGGGCCTACGGTCTCTCCTGTAACAGTAAGAGCATTCAGTGTTTTGGTTCTGAGATGTGACCATGTGTATGTTTCTCTACATTTCCTTTGTGTGTGTAAGTGTAAAGCAACCCTAAAAATGAAAAGAGGTCACGAAAAGAAGTTTAACTAGAGAGAGATGGATCCTTTCCAAATGCAAGCAATACAGGCTCATACGACTTGAAACAAATGCTGTTTTGCCATATTGTCCAAGAAGAAACATTTGACGTGAAATCAAATTTAATGAAATTTGCCTTTCCTAATTAACAAAGTGCTGCCAGTTGTATATACAGGTTCATCAAACTTGAATTAATTGGCAGCAGATTTAATATTGGTGAACCTTCTTGACCTTTAATTTTCTCATAATTTGGCTATTGAAAGGAAAAAATTGTTTAAGGTGGTGTCTTTCTGAGTTCTCTCTGTTACTTTTTTAACAAAAAGAAGATTGGTAACAGTGGTCATCTTTCCTAGGTAGTAAATCACAGTATTTTACTGATTGACAATAATACACAACTCAACTTGGTCTGATTTTAGCATGGAAACCGAGGCACAATCATGGATGCACCGGGATTTGACCCTCTGAAGGATGCAGAAGTCTTACGGAAGGCCATGAAGGGATTTGGTGAGCAGTCTGTGGATTTACATTTCAGTTAAAAGCAGAATTGCAGCTTTGATTCAGCACTGATCTTTCTCCATTGTTATGTGTGTACCAAGTGAGCCAGTTCACATGGTATTGTCTTTGGTTATGAGAAGAGTTACTGGAAGTTCATATAGGCATAAACAATACCATGAGTTTGGCATTTGGTTTTGGAGTTCTTTTGTTATTCTTTCTGTTTTTTGTGATGGGAGTAGAGCTTCAAGTTCTGTGGTCATACACAAGAGGAGATACTGTAGGTGAATTCAAGGCATACATGCCCTTCAGTTGGGTATAGAAAAGGTAATAAATGGAAATGGAAAGCTGCATCCTCACATGACGTGCATGCTTATTCTGTGGTGTCTGTATACATTGACAGGAACTGATGAGCAGGCAATTATCGATTGTCTCGGAAGTCGTTCAAACAAGCAACGGCAGCAGATCATCCTGTCCTTCAAAACAGCTTATGGAAAGGTAAATACCTCACGAGAACAGAAGGAAGAAGAATAAAGAGCCTACCTTCACTGGAAGTCAGAAGACTTGGGGTTTGGAAAAAAAGATTGCAGGTTGCTTAAGGGGAACATGGGACACAAGTCATAGCCTGTTTAGGGTTCTGCTTTTACCCACTCTTGACTTGTTCATGGCATGTTTCAGATGAAACATGTAAAGCAGTTTCTCTGCTAAATGGATGCTTTGACTCTGGTCTGTGCAGTCTATTTAGTTGGACCTTAATGACCTAGATGTACATGTTACATTATGCTGTTTTTAGTGTTGTTAAGGGGAATAGCTTTACTTTGAAGATATACTATTGATGCTTACACATAAAGAATTCTACTTAAAATCCACAATTTTTGTGCTCACATTTGTCAGTTTTGGTCTTTATGGTTTTTTGCTTGTTTTTATTTCTCATTAGGATTTGATCAAGGATCTCAAGTCTGAGCTATCGGGTAACTTTGAGAGGACAATCTTAGCAATGATGAAAACACCTGTCATGTTTGATGCTTATGAAATCAAGGAAGCTATAAAGGTTTGTGTCAGAGATGAAAATTTATAAGATGGAGAAAATACATGAGCTGATAAAATTTTTGGTAATCTTTTAAAAGCTTGGACTTGCATTCCCTCCTCTCTGTCCAGATATTCAGCCCACTGTTTGACTGAACTGTATCCTTTTTCTTGGAGGTGTATGATAGTACAACTGAGAAATGTTATTCCCATAGGTTATAGGTAAAGACTATTCAATAGGATGGTGTGGTAACAAAAAAATATTAATAAAGAAGTACCCAGAAAAGGCAGAAACTGAGTTCTAACAGTTTCTGCAGTTCATTTATTACATAGTCTTGAGTAAGCTACTGAGACGGCTCTCTTCTAAGCCAGCCACTGCATGGGGTGTCTTTGTTTCTGGGTTTTTGCTTTGAGCTGTGATGGATCTGATTATAAACCCGCTCGACTTTGTTTCCAGTGACTTTACACTTAGTGCTCAAGAATAATTAAGAAAACTAGGTTCATAAAGATTTTGGACAGGGTGTACCACCTTCTTATCTTTTCCTCCACCTCGAAATTATATTTCCCTAGCCCGTGCTGAACCTTTTCTGAAGTGTTATGGAAGTATTGTGTACTTTCTCTTTAAAACAATCAGACTATTTTATAAATGTTTAGTTTTTTAAAATAAAAACAGGTCAAACATTTGTATTTCAAGACAATGTTTAAATGAAGGTGAAAAAAATACTTCCATTACTAAGTCAGTACATATATTTACATGTTCTTTGGGCACAATTTTCAAGTAGCTAGGAGGATGAAGGAGCATTAGCTGTGTTGTAATTGCAACTGCTATGTGTTAGTTAGTGAAAGTTACTATGAGAATTAACAAATTCATCTTCAGTGGTGGAAAAAATTTATTCTTAAAATGACTAAAATGGGGGGTGAAGGATGACGTTTTAAAATGAAATTTTCTTTTGATAATTATTTTCATTATCTGCCTAATTTGTATCTTTAATACATAGGATTTAGCACTTAAACTACTTTGACTTCTCCTATAACAAGATTATATTCTAAATTGTATTTTGTTGTATAGTTTTATTACATTTCTTTTTATACTAGGCTGTAGAAGCAAGATGAGAATCTGGAGTGTGTTTTCTCCTTATGCTTTTTTTTAGGGCGTTGGCACAGATGAAAATTGCCTCATTGAAATCTTAGCATCTCGCAGTAATGAGCATATTCAGGAACTCAACAGGGTCTATAAAGCAGGTTAGATTTGTTACAGTTCCATCAGAATTTTCTTCTTTTTCGTTCTTAATTACTGATTGACAGTATGAGTTTAGGAAATGAACAGAGGTGTATGATGATTCATGGCTGTGTGTCTCTTCCAGAATTTAAGAAGACTCTGGAGGAAGCAATAAAAAGTGACACATCTGGACACTTTCAGAGGCTTTTAATTTCACTTTCTCAGGTACTTGCACGCTAGGATTTTGGAATTTGGGTTTGTGTGTGTGTTTGTAGGGTTGGTTTTGGTTTGTTTTTGTTGGTGGTTTTTTTTTTAAAAAAAGGTCCACCAGTAACATATTTGCATCTTCAAATTCTTTTAGGGAAACAGAGATGAAAGTACAAGTGTTGACATGTCTCTTGTACAAAAAGATGTGCAGGTCAGTGGAAATTCTTCTTCATTTCTACGGTGAACTCAATACACTGAAATTTGACTGTGTGGCTTCTGCTTACTCTTAATTTTGGAGACCTTGTGACTTCTCCTGATGTAGTGCTTATGTTTCAGTGGATGGAAGTGATAAGAAAAGCCCTGACAGAGCGTTAGAGCCATGTAGCTCCCTTACAGAGATGGAGCTCTTGCAAACAGAGTCCGGGGGGGGGGGGGGTGGGGGGGGGTGGTATCTCTTTCTGTCAGCTTTCTGGCTTTTCCAGGTGTTGCGTGACTCTACATAAGTCCCGTGACCATTGTGCTGCCTATTATGGGAATGGTCCAAAGAGATTTGAGGTGATATGTGTGTGGATTAGATCTTAATCTGTGCAACACCTGCATTAGCCTTTGCCTGTTATTGAAGGAACTCTGGATTTTTGCAGCAAATAAGGCACTTGGACTAGTAACTCGCCCAGATAAGTTTTTTGTATGTTTTGTTTCACCACATAGCCAAGAGAAAACCCTGGATCATTTCAGTACACTGCTGTCATATAAATAGTAATCAGCTTTCTACGTAGTATGCCTCAGCCAAAAGACAAGAAAATGCCAGAACATCCTTAAAGGTGTAGAAAAACAGCCAGACGTAAACCCAGTTAGGAAGGACAGTCTTCAGTTATTTTTTAAACAATTTTCCCTTCTTTAGTAATCTGGAGCTCTTGTGTCTGAGCCCTTAGTGTCAGTAAGCTAGGAAGACTGCAGGCATAGCACATTGTAGGGAGGTTAGAACTCTATATTTAGTTGCTTGCTCCTGTTTTCCAGCAGTACATAGACTAAGAAATAAGTATAAAAGGAGGGCAGGCTATAAGGAAGCCAATCTGAAACTCAGCTTTTCAGCCCAACTGCTTTTCTGAGTAATGAAGTGTGAATTGCCATCTGTGTTCAGGAGCTATATGCAGCTGGAGAGAACCGTCTAGGAACCGATGAATCCAAATTCAATGCCATTCTGTGCACAAGAAGCAGGGCCCACCTCAGAGCAGGTAATGGTGTCCTCTGTGTAAACAGTAACTTGGTTCTGTTGTAGGTAATGATAAAAATGACTCCTGAAATCTTTCTCTCCCATTAACAGTCTTCAGCGAATACCAGAGGATGTGTAACCGGGACATTGAAAAAAGCATATGTCGTGAAATGTCTGGAGACCTGGAAAAGGGCATGCTGGCAGTAGGTATGTGTCGTCTTAGCCAGGTCATTCCTGGTATTCCACTACAACTGGCTCAGATGGTGGCATCTGTGACTCCAGCGAATGATGGTGTTCTTAGTAATAATTCCAGTTTTCTGCTTTTAATGTTGAGCTTTCTGTGAAGTCACTTGTAAAACAGGCCACTTAATTTACTTCAGAATGACAGAGGAAGCTTTTGTTTCGGGCAGCTGCAGAATTTAAATCTCACATGTTCAAGTGTGGAGGCAATTATTAACTGTACTTGGTATTGTTTTAAGAAGTGATGAGGACTTGTTCCAGCCGCTGAGTCAGTGAGAATGGAGTATGTGGGACAGCTTTGGAAATGAAGCAAAATATAGGCATTAACCTTCTAATTAGTTACCTCTACCTCTGTTTAGTAGAAAGAAAACTTCAATTTTGTTGCAAAGGGGTTAGTTTTTCCACATTTCCTGTAGTTAAGCTTTGCTAAATGTTTTTAAGTGCCTCCAGTATTTCTGAAGAGTAAAGGCTCTTATCTCAAGTCTACTGTTGTCCCTTAGGAGGTAATCATTAGTTTCCATGAGGTTGGGACAAGGCCTCAAGCTGTTGTGCAGTACTTTTGTTTGGAATGTTTTGTTCCAGATAAAATTGTGGAGTCTGTCATCTTTCGTCTCTCATCTCTTAGACAAGACTGCTTCTTTACATCTCCATTCCTTTTTCTGTTTATTATTGTGAATTTATTGTGGTATCTAGAGCCGCTCCTTTAAAAGTGTTGTTCTTTGGTGTTGAATATGTTAGTGAAAAGTGAGATACATATATATATATATATATATATATATATCGCCTCCTACCAAAATAACTAGGAAAAAAGTACTTTGCATCACTTGGAAACAAGATGGGAGAGGAGATTTGGCTCAACTGCAACAGATTTTTTTTTCGTGGAAGTTTGTAACAAAATCTTGCAAAACGGGAATCAGTTTTAAAAGCCTCATATTTTTTTTCACTCCTATTTTGTGCATATGTGAACTATGTAACTATTCTTACTCTACTTGGCCAAGCTGTCACTATAGTGGCTTTTCAGTGACCCAGACTAGGTCCAGCTCTGTTGGTGTGATTCAGAATTTATCACCTCAAAAAGTATTGTTAGAAAACCAAACTTAGGAAAAATAATATTTCCCAGTGTTTCTTGGTAAAGAAACTGTACTGTCAGAGTTAGGAAGTCCTTTGACTTAATGGAGCTTTGCAGTCACTTGACAGGTCCCCATGTAGATACAGATTCAGAATTGGGACTGTAGCTTGCAAAGAAGCCAGTGGCCCTTTGAGCAAGCATTGTCATTAATATTTGCTGAATAATTCCTTTATTGAATAGATTTTGGTTTAGTTTTTATTTATTTATATGTGTATATATGTATATACACATATATAACTATATTGGTCAAAGATGTTAGCATCATTTGTTCTGTGAACCTTATTTTCAGGAAAAAAAGGTTTTCTAATTGAATATATTTAATTTTGCTTTCTTTAAAGCTTTCTGGATTGTACAACTGGTAACTTACAATAACATCTTCAGACATCTTAAAGTGCAAGTGTGGTGTTTTAGCTAAATACTGTGATAAAGAAACATGTAATTCATTTGTCATTTGTTTTTGAATTCTATTATACTTATCATTGACAACTGTGCATGGTGAACTGCGCTCTCTCATCTACATTTTTCTATTCAGAAATGTACTTTTCCCTATATAGAATGTGTGTTGCTGTGAAACACGTATTTAGGTTTACCCCTTTGTTCTGTATTTTACGTGATTGCTTTTGATACCTTTTTGTGCTATAAAATACCAGCCAGGTGTGGTTTGTTTTCTCTGTACTTTGCCACAGATTGCATGATTGTTTACTTGTAACCAGCATAGGATCAATATATAGATTTTAATTCTGAAGAGTGATGGAGGCTTCTTTCATCATCCTGATTAACATGACAGTAACTTGATTTAGATTTTGTTCTTTAAGATTTCTGATGAACTGTGCTAATTAAATATAAAGTCCAATCATTATTAAATAAGCATGTTAAGAATTTTTCAGGTTTCCTGGTGAACTTTGTGGCTAAAAAAACCCAATAATGTAACTAACTTTAAACGCAAGGGTGAGGTTTTTGTCGTAGGCGGCTTCCCAACTTATATTGGGGCAGAACTTGAATTTCTCATACCTTTCAGGTACGTGGCCTAAGAATTCTTAAATTAGGGAAAAAGCCAGGAGCACCACTATGTGTTCTTTCAAGTCTTCTGCCCACTCCCCATCCTCTCTTTTTCCCTTCATAAGCAAGAATCTGGTCGTTAGACTCTTTTAAAGATTAATTATGGGCACTTCATGCTAGATGGTTTCTAGTGACAAAAAAGTTGGCCTTGAGCCATGAAATGCAATAGGCTCTTTATTGCAGTTGCTGTTTGGATTTAAAATCATTTCAGTGACTAACTGAAGGAGCGGAAGCTGCGTTGTATTGGTGTATGTTTATGTAAAATTAAAGCATGTGACTATCCAGGGTAAGCTCAAAAAATGAATGTGAGTTCTGACTGGGGAGGAGTACCTGATTTCTGTAATACTGTTTCTTTTTGCAGTTAAATGCCTCAAGAACACACCGGCTTTTTTTGCAGAGAGATTGCAGAAAGCTATGAAGGTAGGTGCCTGTGACTATATACGTAAACTTAGGGTGTGGGGTTGGTGGTTTTTTTGGTTTTGTTTTGGGTTTTTTGTATGCCTGTACAGCTCATACATTCAGCTGAAGGTATGACATTTTTCAGTGGGCAGATGACTAACAAGGTGCAGTCATTATTATGAAAGGCTGGGAAAATCCAGCTAATTTGATCCACTTAACAAAGAGATGCATACAGCCATACCTTAAACAGAGTAACTTTCACTTGGTAAAATACAAATATGCTTAACACTCACTGAAATTGATACCTTTTAAGTCGAGAGCTCTAGCTGAAAGAAATAAATAGGCCATTAAACTCACCCAACTTTCCTGACCCCCTGTGCCTCTGACAGTACCCCCCACTTCTTTTTTTCTAACTGTTCTTGTGCAGAGAAATGACTCTTAGTGTCCTACCAGTAACTTTAATTTATTAAAGCATGATAGGCTGAACTCCGTTCAAGCTTATTGAAATCAGTGGGATTATGCTAATAAACGGTTATTTATGGGGTGATGATTCATTTTATTATATTGTTTTTACTAGTGCTGTATCATCCAACATTTCCACACATTATTAATACATTGTATTGTTGTTTTGTTTGTTGCAGGGAGCGGGAACAAAAGACAGAACTCTAATTCGAATCATGGTATCACGCAGCGAGGTTGACCTGCTGGACATACGTGCAGAATACAAGCGGATGTATGGCAGATCTCTCTACACAGATATCCATGTAAGACTTGGAGATTTTATCTTCCCTGCTGTGACATCCTTTCTGCTAGTAGAACACGGACCCTTAAGCTGAATAGCTATTAACTGCGCTGAGCGTAGGGCTGTGTTTGGTTGGCTGTGTTTGTCAGGAGAGTGGAGGCTGAAGTGCCAGAGAACAGACAGCGCTTGCTTTTGCTTGGGGACCAGATGGGCTAGAGAGGGGAAGGAAGCCAACAGACAAGGAAGGAAAGGGGTATTGGTCCGGAGGGGTTTCAGAGACCTGGTTTTAAGTCTGGTCTCTCTCCCAATCTCTGTATATGATCTTGTCAAAACCATTTAGTCCCCCAACTGAGTAATGAATGGTGCTCTACCTCGTGCCTGTGTTGAAAGAGTGCAAAGCTCCTGATAGGCTTTTAAGAGTCGGCTGCCTCTTTCTCTTGAAATTACAAGATTTTGAAAATCAACTTCAGATTCTTTAGCAGTTTATCCACCCTACTACTGCTGTTAACAGCTGTAGCAACAGTCAAGAGGATTCCTTGCCGATGGAGAAGGCAGGCAGAGCTGGAGGAGAGTGAGTGGTACCACTTTTCATTTACCTTGTAGTGAAGGTGCCATATCTGTTGAGCCCCTGTTTATTCCTCCTGCTGTCGCTGCTGAGGGCCTGCAACTTGGTGGTGTTTGGAAGGAATCCTTGCAAAGACAGTGAAGCCAAAAAGTCTTGATGTGAGTCTTCTGCCAGCAACAATATGGTCTTTCTGCCCATGTGCCACAGAGGATCACCTAGCAGAAGTTTTTCCCAAGGGTGTAACTCTGGAGTAAAGATGTGCTTCTGCTACAGTAGTTACATGCTGTGTAACCACCAATGTCTGAGTAAAAAAACAGTGAGACATTGGTGGAAAAGCTGGAGACACACCCTCACCCCCTTCACTCTCTTCCTCCCCTGCGCTTTTTTTTTTTTCTTTCCCCTTCTCATTTGATCTGACATTAAAATAATTCTACCGTTCAGAAACAGGCCATACCCATTTAATGGGCTGAACTTACTTTAAAACTTTGTTTCAATGAGTATGGGGCATGCTCGTCCACAGTTACATGTACGTAAGCTATACTTTGTATTTCTATAAAAGTAAAGCTGAAAAAATCTTTGCAAAGGAAGTTCTTAGTTCCTTTCTTTCTTCTTTTTTTTTTATTAGTGCATATATAAACAGAAATGTTTTATATTTTGTAGGGAGTGCTCTACACATGCACAGGATTTATCCTGTTCTTTGAGGTGTCTTTTTGTCACTATTGTAATAATTTTGATCTGGACAAAATGGTTTTCAGTCATACCTGAAGATGAAGGACGAGATAAATGCACTAGCTGAAGCTGTTCTGTGTAAAGGATTGTCAGGCCTCATCAACCAAAACTAGTTAATGAGCAGCTCCCAGGGAACACTCCTTACTCCTAAGAGCACCAGGCAGAATTCAGCTGGCGGGGCCTTTCGTCATTAACTACGTGTGTGAGTGCATCCATACCGACATTCACTGCCCACAACATGAAGGATGTTCTCTAATTGTGGAAAAATCTTTTTGATATCAGGGCATTGTTTTTAATGTTTAACATAATAAAGAGTAAACTTTCAGTTGCTGTCCCTGGAAGAATATCCACACTGACTTCAAGGAAAAGCGCTTCTGTATTATTTTTCCCATAGTTTCATACCTTTTGCTGGAAGACAGCTTTTTAGTCAGATTTTTTTATTGAACTGTTCTCAGGTAGGTAGTTGAACCTTTACACCAAACTCAGTTTGATAAAGAAATATATTTTCTATTGACGCTTCTGGTTCCAGTTACAGAAGGAACACATTTTACCGTGTACTTGTATATGTGTATTAGACTGATTTCTAATTAGCTTTTTTTTTTTTTTTTTTCTTAAGAGGTTAACACCTGCTTTCCTTCAGCCCTGGATGCGTTATCTTTTGGTCATTCATATCATATTTACAATGCTTACATTTCTTTTCTTCTGTTTCAAAACACAAGTCTTTTTAACTTTTCTTTTTCTGGGTTCCTTTCCAGGATGATACTTCAGGAGACTACCGGAAAATCCTACTCAAGTTGTGTGGTGGAAATGACTAAATGGAGCATTGAGCTTTTCTTAAAAAAGCTGCTATTTCCATTTTTTTGCTTTAAAGCACCTTCTTTTTTTCTCTGCAAAAGTAAATATAAAATGACCTGTTTCTCCTAAAGTAATTACATTTTAAAAGGAGTGCATATATCTTTTCTTCAGTTCAAAAATAGTAGGCAGTACATGCCCCCAAAAATATGAATATCATGCTTCTGTGCCATCTGCTCAGGATTCTGTATAGTACTTTCAGCAATCCGTGAATGACAGGTCATTATTTCTTTTTTGCTTATATTATACTGAAATAATATGTTTGGTTTATGGAACAAAAATCACAGTTGTATGATTGAAGGTTTTATTTTCTATAAACTTTACGTGCCATTTTAATGCAAGTTTTATATATATTGTATGCAGAGTTGATTTCATGCTAGCCAACTCCCCGATGTGTGGAGAGAACAGCCTTGAGATTTTGTGTCTGGTTAGGACTGTTCTTTAAAGAAGTATTGTGACGTTCAGTTTTCTTTGCTTGATTGTTTTTAAGGAAGTTGTGTTTCACGTTTCATTCTCACTATGGCAGTTGTCACAAGGCAGTAATAAGGTTGACAATAGTAAATGTTCTATGGTTTATGTTTTAAGGTTTCTTGATTGTGCCTTAAAAGTATGTATGTAAGAAGAGATTATGAAATTAAAGCTGTCTTCTAACTTTTTGCAGATCATGTGCTTGTTGGTGTTCATGTTGATTTACATGTGAGTGATGACTCAGTTTATGTAACTTAGTGTTTTCACAGAAGTTCTCTGCTTGAATCCACAGAAGTATTCAGAAATTGTTGTGTTGACAAGAGTTTGGGACTTGTGTGCTCTTAATAAGCAATTATCTGTACATGATATAAGTAATCTGTACTTATTGCTCAGTATTTTCAGTTTGCATGTTATAAGTTCTCTTACTCTTGGAAGTCCAAATTTTTATTCTCAGCTAGCACGGCTGATGTTTCTTCAGCTTGTTTTTCTCAAAATAGAAACATGTAAAGAAAAAAGAAGTGCAAGGGGGGAAAGGTTTGGAGCTAGGTCGGTGAAAATAGACTGCTTGTTAATAAAGAATGTGCAGACTTCTCTTATTTCACACACACACGCACACTCTGTCTCCATTCTGTAAAGGTCAGGCAGGTCCTTTTCCCTAGAAGTTGTGTTGCTGTTTGTCATGGAAGAAGATGGGAGTGTCATAGGGGTGGATATTGGAATTAATTCTGGGTTGCATTGTCACTACAGGAATGGCGAAGAGTGCAAAGGTTTCAGAATAAGGTGGCTGTGTGGCCAAATGACAAATTTCTGACTAGGGTGTGCAGGTAGGACTCCTGTCGCCGTCAGTGGCAGCAATGTGACTACGTCCAAAGCCAGACCACTCCATACGTTCAGTTTTGTCAATCTAAGTGTCTGTTGAGAGGAAATTGGAGCTGAACGTGTATCTTCATTGATTTACAGTGATAGCAAGGGTTCGCTTCGTCACCAGGGAAGGAGCAAGCTTTTGAATTAAGGGAAGTTTGTTAGCTGTGCTTTGGTCCCGGACCCCACCTAATCTTGTTTTCTTACTGAGGGGGCTGTATTTGAAACGTGGTTTTGAGAAAGTAGGGCTGCTGAAAGATTTAAAATACAAAGCTTTGAAATAGTGTCTAAAAGCAAGTACCTGTTTATTATAAAGCACAGGAACACGTAAGGCAAACTACAGCTGAAGATTGTTCATCCCTGCTCAAATTCTGGAAACAGAAGCTTATTAAATGAACAAAAGTGCAACTATTCACGAAAACTAAACTGCTACATTCAGCTGTCTTCTGTCTTCACGGTGCTCAGCTGGTATCTGTATAGAGAAGAGTTGAGATAATTTTTTTTGGTTATAAAATCAGAATCAATCTTTGTGAATAAACACAGTTTAAAATATGAACCCTGCTACTTTAAACTGGGGAGTTGTCACTTTGATTCACCGAATCACAGAAGAAAGGTCCTGTCTGCAGTTCTTGAGCCATTTGGCAGTAGTTGCAAGCTCAGAGTGGTACTTACTATAGGTGTGCTGCAAATACACTGAGATTGACTTAGGACTTTCATTTTAAATTCATTGTAACACTTCACTGGAATACTATTCATTTTTAAAAGAAATTATCATTGCAGGGAAGTAACTCAATTGTTCGTTATTAATTGTCCCTTACAGAAAACTGGAAGTTTTAATGAATAACAGAGTTGGTGTCGGTCATGGTGACCAGATCCATACAGCCACCTGCAAGAACTAAAAACCAACATAAACTCTACTGCTGTCTACTTGGAGCCCACTTTCCATCACCTAAGTGCTCTATACTATGTGCCCATTACCTTTAATGAACAAACAAAACCCCAAACACTGACAAGTCTGACTTCATAAACATGTCTGTGGGTGCCCATACCTTTCCACAAGAGGTTTATTTTCCACCGGGAATCTCTCTCACCTTGTTAAATGCACTATTGATACTTGGGCAGAGTATGAAGAGGACAGAGCACTGTAAGAAGCTGTGTAGAATAGGTGGCGTGATCTAACTGGTTTCTGTTGTGGTTTAATTTATTCCACAAGTGTTTATCCAGGAGCATGTTTTGTGTGAGGGGCTTGCATGTCAAAATTTGATTTAACGTATAAAAATGGTAATACTTCCAATAACTTTTTTGTATGTTGTTGCCCTGCTTTGTTTCATGTGTGACACATGAAACTATAAAGAATCACAGGATCTTAAAACTGGAAGAGACCTTGAGGCTGCTCAGTCCGTCCTGCTGTTCTAAGCTGTGATGCTTGTTTAGTTTTCCAGTGCTGGGGAAATGACAGTTGTATCATTTCAGTGGTTTACTGTCCTTGTAAGAAAGCTTTACATTGTGCTTTACTTGAGTCTTTCTTGCTGCATTGTTTCGTGTTTTATTCACTTTTGCAGTGGGGAAGAGAACACAGCTTTCATCTTTGTGGCAGCCTTACTTGTCCTGGTGGGCTACTTCAGTATTCTTTAGACTAAACATCCTCAATTTAACCACCTTTCTGTGTAGCTCATGTATCTAGCTCCTTGGCTGGGTGTTTCTTTATTTGATATTTGGAGGTTTTTTCCCCTTTTCTTTCTCCCTCTCTCTTTAGTGTTTGTTGAAACCTGGTGTTCGAAACTGGACCTAGTATTTCAGCTGAGACCTTAGCTGTGCTGAATTGAATTAATTACTTCACATTTTAGGGGGAGAAAAGGTGACACATTTGGTAATAACGGATGCAACACCGCTTTCAGCTTATGCTATATCCTACTCGATACTTACCATCAAAAATGTCTATAAGTGGGGTTCCTGGAGCAATGGAGATATTTGATGTCGTCTCACTGATGATGTTGAGGAGCGATTTGACTTCCGATTCTAGATGCTCCACTGTTTTTATTACCTTCTAATGAAAATAGGGGAGAAAAATGGAGAGAGGTGGTAGTCAAAGGGTCAAGTGGAAGGAATTGTACCCAAGGTGTTAGCAGAAGTGCAAATCTAACGTCCCATAATGCTAACAGCTAATAGAATTGATACGGCGCATTGCAGATTTAAATATTTCTTCTGTTATGCTGACCTCTAGTGGCGTGAAGTATTAAAACGTTTCACAGGAGCTACAGAGCCCGTTTATGAAAGTCACCTGTGATTTGACTTCTTGGAGGGTACTGCGCATTAACTTTTTTTTAACCCTCTCATTTCTGAGCCGCCATCATACCCAAGAAAAGAATCTGCACGGAAGGTGAGAGGAGCTGACGGGTGGAAAGTAAGAGGGCTGGGACTAGAGCAGGGGAGAGGTAATGTTGCCATTTGAGAACCAGCAGTGTGTAGTTTGGCAGCTACCCAGCTGGAAATAGTTAGCGCTGGATATGTATCTTGTGAGTACTTAAGCCACCAGGGAAAAAAACTTAAAAAGTTCAAACTTTGCAGCTTTCCTAGAATCTCAGTCATATGGTTCATTTAGCCCTCGAGTGTCTGCAGGAGTGAGCAGAAACTCCTCTGTCAGGCTTGGACTCACCTGCAGAATTCACATGAGCAGATGTGAAACTGTACCGGTATCAGTTCTGAGATTGTTATATTAAAGGCACAGTTCTAAACTTTAGAAAAGGCTGATATGTGATAGTAATTGGTTAATCAGTTGTTTGGAATTCGTGAAGATTATATGTTTTTGTAATAATGTAATAATTTTGTAATAATGTAGAATGTAATAATAGTTAAAGCACGACATCTGAAAAAAATAGCCAAACTTTGAACAGAACAAAATCAAGAAGAGACAGTGTCTATAAACATCATTCTTCTTTCCTTTCTTTGGTCAGGATGGGCAGAGGTCTGGTAAGGTCCAGGAGCCGGCACAATAGCTCTTACCTCTTCAATAATATCTAAACGTTTGTGGATTGTATCATGTTCGTTACACCAGCTTCCTCTTCCCAGACTTCCAGGTAACACACTGATAGGGTCTGCAGCAGCTGGAAAAAAACAGCCACAGTTAGTTGACAGGAGCTTTTTGATAGCAGTCCTTACCTTTCTGACTTCTGAAGTGGCATTTTGCATGCTAGACATCGCTGTTTATGAAATCACATGTAGGACCCCCAGGTAGAAACTCAACCTCTCTCCCAACAGCTACAGCTGTATCCCAGTGCTATGAATGACTCCTTGCATGTGCACGCTGTCATGGTTGGTTGGAAGAAGGTGTTTTCTCTGGCCGGGTTGTTTTGTTTTTTGTTTTGTTTGTGTGTGTGTGTGTTTACACAATCTGTTTTTTTCCTACCTGTGTAGGGTAAGGTTATAGACTGTAGCTGCCTTTACAAGTGTAAAACCTAAACATTAGGAAGGTCTGCCTTTACACATCAGTTCCTCTTCTTTCTTCAGATTTTCTTCAGAAGCAGCTGGTACAGCAAAGCTTTGAAGAGTAGCTGGGTTTGTCCACTTATGCCCTGAACAGATACAAAAGCTGGTGATTCCACTGTGCCACCAACTTGTCCGTAGCAGCCTGATACTGCAATGGGAAGGGAAGCAATAAAAGTGTGTACAGCTGATGCCGTTTGCTGACCGAGTCACTCATATATGCTGCTGTATACAAAGTCACTTATCTCTGTCAGTTATCTGTAGTTACCTCTTGGTACTCATGAGCTTTCTTGCTCTCTGAACGTTGCATTCTGCTGGGTGCAGTCCGTGAAAGGTCAGCACGTGCTGGTGTCTGTGCTTCAATGGAACCAATTTCATTTTCGGTGCAGCATTCAGTAACATTTAGATTTTGGTATGTGTGCATAGAACTGTAATGGAGTATTGTGAACCCCACTAAAATGATAACATATCTTGCTCCATGTAAAGTTAGGTCTTGTTCTTGTCTGAGGCCTGAAGAAACTATTGATGATGAGAAAGCAGCAGTAACTCATTCTGTTGTCGTTTGGTTGTAACAAAGAGGAAACCGTGAGCTTCTGTTATAATGAACAGTAAGAAACCTAAGCGACTAGTTCTACCTTCAGTACTGTTGTGCAAGAGCAGCGATTTGGAACTGCTGCAGTGCTTCGTCGCAAGTTCACGCCAAGATTTCTGGGGTGTAGGTACCAGATGACGGCAAACGCATGTCAGTAAGGGTTGTAGCCATTACAGTTTGGTGGGATGAGAGCGGTACTCTGAGTTGGAATGGTATCCTTGAAGCTGGAGGGCGGAGGGCAGAGAGGAGAGCTTTAGAATGTCATCTGATGTCCCAGGTGTTATTTAGAGACGTAAGAGAGAACTGGTGGTGGCTCATTTGCAGTGAGATTTGGATTTGGGTTGTTGTGGTGCGTTCACCAGGAGGTGGCGCTGTCGGGACAGACGCCCGAAGAATGTCCCTGTTCACAGAGCTGCCGAGATGTGGCAGGCACTTAAACACTGGATGCTTTGCAGTTGCCCTTCCCCCCCCCCCCCCTTCCCTGCTGCTAGTGGTGTTTTGGGAGCGTTGTTACCTTGTAACTTAGTGGTCAAGTGAACCCTGCTGCTTCTCAAAATGTTTGTGTATTTGCATGGTTTTTTCCATCATGGCTGGAACAGTACTGAGATACTGAAATTCTCAGTTAGAAATAGAGGTTACAAAGCAGCGACCAGTCTTTTGTCTAGAAACCTTGGCTTTCCTAATAGTAGAATAATAGCAAGGTAACCTCCATTTTACTGTCAAAGATTAATAAAATTTCCTCCTTTCCAGTATTCCCATCTCGGCTCTCAGGATCAAGCCTGGTGGCCCAATTCAGCTGTGTGCTGAACTGCCCCCCATCATGTTGGAGAGAGCGCCGAGGGCAAGCAGAAGGCATGGTGAGGAAGTAACTGTGGATCAGTTGTTGACTGCTGGGAACATTCCCAGATCTAAGTACAAATGAACTGTGAAAAGAGGCAGCAGAAATCATTAGGTGGACTAAGAGCAAATGGAAGAATTTGAGATTCCCCCAGGAAGTTATTTTTCACCATATTGACCTAGCTGTGGATGACTGGATCCCAAGGTTGGATGGAAGGTTTGGGTGAAGACCAGCACCGGTTGTGTGCAGTTTTTAAAGGAGCTTTTGGCCGCAGAAGTTACATGCCAGGCTTGTTTAGTTCTGTCCATTCCCTAGAAATGGAAGCGTGAGAGGGTTAGCGTTGGCCATTTCTCCTTCTCTGATCATGCATCTTATAGCATGGTGGCCCATTAAAGACAGCCTAGAGCTCGTGTGCAGGAGAAGCAGAAGTAGCTGTCTGTCCTGTCTGAATGGGACGCTGACCCAGAGGCTCTCTGGCCTTTCCAAACTGCCTAATGGCACGGTGGGGACGCCTGCTGGCACCGTGCAGGGGCTCCTTTCACCTTTCTCCTGATACGGGACCTTAAATCCGCAAAGTGACTTTTTGAAGCAGAAATGATATAAGGTCTTACCCAAAATGCTCCTTTAATCATTCTTTTAGCTTAGCCCTTCCGTCTGAAGGAGGATTCTGTTTAGCGCAAACCTCAGCATTGTGCTGACTGCTAGTCTAGGCAGGTGTACGTAGATGGGGAGGTTCGATGTGATGGATGAGTGTCACTTGATTTCGGTGTGCCATCGTAGATATGTACAGCCTACATAAGGCCGTTGCATCTCACTGTGAGGTGTGTGCACATGCATGTCTAGAGAGCTGGGTAGAGGGGTTGCTGTGAAATGCAGGACTTAGCAGTGCTTGGCTCCTTGGGCTGGTTGGTTCCTTTCTTCTGACATGGAGACAGAGAACTTTCCAGCACTCGGAGCACATCACTGCGTTATAAACTGTAGCGGGCTTACTGAATGAGGAGGACGTGTCCTAATTTGATGAGGCTGTAAGGTGTTACTCAGAACCACAGGACTAGTGCAGTGCCTAAAAAATTTGACTAAGAGTCAAAGCCTAAGTGTCTTGGAAGCACCTGACAGCTGTTGTTAGTGAGTGATAAGAGTTGGTAGAAACCAAAGTGTGTCTAGTTCCCAGACGTCACAGTACGGAGCTGTCTGAGGGCTGACCCAGCAGAAACCCTCTCAGCCAGGACCTTTCGTGTCTGTGCCTGGTTAGTGACCTTGACGCTGAGACAGACGCGCCCTTGCACTTGCCCCTTCGCCAGCAGGTCGGAATGGGGTACTTCAGGTGGGTGGTTGCTGCTGCTGCTGCCCGGACAGCCAGTACTTTGGTCAGCGTAGTTTGCATCTGTTTTCTGAGCCTTGGCTTAAGGCTTTGGCTACTAAAAAAACCTTATTGTAATTTTGTTGTCTGGCTCTAGCTCTTAACCCACAGCCTTTATCTCTGGGATGGGCCGTTCACAAGTCACGTCCGGTCCCGTGTAAATATGGCACGTATCTGGGTCACTATGGTCAGACCGTCCAGCTGAAGCAATAACTTCCGTGTGCTCAGAGAATCACATGTTGCTTATGAGTTGCTGCCCTTCTCGGCGTTGCAGTTGGTGAAAGAAAATGACGTGGTCTGCCTTTGGCACCGACCTTCTCCGGCAGCATCGCAACCTCACGTAATGACAGCAGTCGCCTTGTAAAGGGAGTGAAGAACGGAAGGCTGCAAGCCATGTAAGCAAAAGGCTGATGGCCTTTTAGGATACTTCCACGTACTTGCTCTCTTCTTGCTGAAGAAACGCTTTAAAAATTTAAATTAGAATTTTTACTTGCTCATGTGTCAAAGCACATGCATAAATGCAGGAAATTGATAGTAAATTTTAAAGCTAACAGCCCTTGCAAGTAAACTCTTTGTATGCTGTATAAATTACGTATTTAAAATGAAGGGGTACTTGCAACTTCACTCTTGCTGTCAGGAGGAGGCATGTTTCAATGTCTTAAATATCTGATTTGAAACTTAATG
Source organism: Falco biarmicus (assembly GCF_023638135.1). Taxonomy (NCBI): domain Eukaryota; kingdom Metazoa; phylum Chordata; class Aves; order Falconiformes; family Falconidae; genus Falco; species Falco biarmicus. Next base: position 46,162,599 of record NC_079296.1, on the reverse strand, counting down.
GATTACTTGAGGCAGATATTTATTCTAACATTTCAAAACGGCAGAGAGAACATTACCTTTCAGTTAATCTCCCGTATGCAAATTCCCACCAGATGCTTCCTGTGAGATGCTTAGTTCAATTTTTGATGTCCATTCTGTTTGATATACAGGTGGTAATTGTCCATCAAGAATCAGAACTCTTTTGTTCAACATAAAATGGCCCGTGCCTTTTTTTCCTCCGATTTAAGTCCTCTGTGCTATGTTGATGGTGCCGGTAAAGCTGGGTGGTTCTGGCGGCCCTGTGCTGTGAGAGTCAGAGACCAGCAGATGGAGCAGGAAAATGGAGAAGCTGGGTTGGTTGCTAATAAAGGTGTGTTCAATAGATGAATATGCTTAACGTTGGAAAGAAGTAGCACGGTGAAGAGTAAAGTTCTATGTATCATGGTCAGCCTGACCGTAAAAAACTTGATCTTATAGCAGGGGACGGAACGAGCGACGAAGTCAGAATTAAAACAACTTTAGCAAACAGGTTAAGAGCAAAGGCCCTAGTTTTAGAATACCTCTCAGTTTAGCTCCTCTGCCTCCTGTACATTTGATATGTTCCCCCAGCCCCCCAAATGTTGCATCTACAGACTCCCCGAAGAAGTCCCCTTCTACGACCACCAGGATTCTGTCTATCCAGATGCTGGTAAATGGTTCATTTTGATCATCCAAATAGTTGCTGATATTAAGCATCAGAATAAACCTGAGCAACTGTCTCTTCACTGTCATTTGCTGCTGTTAATAAGGCTGACAACCGAAGTATGCCGTCACACGGATCTGGTAGGTCTTTGTAAGTATCTTTCCTAAAGGTGCCTTGCTGGTCAAACTGAAGTTACAGGCTTGGTGTAGAAATTACTGGGTTGGGTCCCTTGGTCTGTGTTATTGGGGAAGATCAAGCTGAGTGACCATAATGTTCTCAATTGGTCTTAAAGTCTATAAAATTCCTTTTGCATCATCCTATGATAAGTGTGGTTTTGCAAGTTAACTGGGAGTGTTATGTTTAGTAGGGAGGGGTAGAACAAAGCAGGCCACAAGCCAAATGAAAGGCAAGTGAGATTGAAACAGGAACCAGATGGCAAATAAGGAAGTGTGAAATCGTGGATAGACCAGGGAGGATAAAGGAGAACATGTATAACCCTTCAGGAAAACATACTGTGCTGTGTGATCTTGTTTGCACTGTCTTAGGTTTAGCAGTATCGTTTTATTCCTGGAGCGTGTTGCATAAAGTGGCCAGATAGCTTCTAATGAGAAAATGAAGGGAGTAGTAATGGATTTACGTTCCAGTAGGAAAAAGGTCATGAACTTGAGTATCAGGTTCAAATAATGAATCCAATAACCAGTTTGGGAAGAATGCAACAGACCTCTGAAGGGATTTGCTGATCTTTGCTTAAATTATGCCTTGTCTAAATATAAATGTTGGACTCCACTTGAACATGTGTATATAATTTTGAAGTGTTAGCTCAAGAAATTACACAGCTTACAAAGATGGTTGGCACAGTTAACTTGCAGCTGTATACAGGAGAGGTTCAATTGCTTTGACCTGTACTGATACTAATAGTATTAGTGCTTTCAGACCTGAGTTAAGTCAAGGCTGTTAGTCATATTTAATTTGGGGGGGCTCTTCTTAAAGGTATCACATGTAGTTTCCAGTTATGTCAACCCTTAATTACATTGGCGTCCTTAAATATGGAAGTACCGGATTAACTTTCTGTACCAGTATGGGGTTTATTACCACCAGTGTGGCCAAATTCCTTTTAAGCTGGATTCTATATAATGTAATCTGTATCAAATTTTATTGTTAGGACACCAAAGGTAATTTATTTGGATAGAAAGGGTTGTACTGGAAATGCTTTTTAATGTGCAGATTGTCTTCAAATTCTTACGTGCTCAGGGGCAGAGCTTTAACTGGGCATAGAGCTGTTATCCATAAAACACTGTCTAATGCTTAACTGCGATTCAGGTACCTCTGAACCTCTTTCTCGAGTTTGGAGCTTCTAGTTGCTTAAAGATAAGGGAATTCTTACCTTTAGTGATTGCGGTAAAGACTGCAGGAATTATAATAAATATCTAAAATTTCTTAGCTTCTTATATACTGTCATAGGTTACTATGCTTTACACAGGAGGCAACTGCAGGAGTTTGCTTGTATATGTGTGCAGATACACACACACACATATAAATACGTATACGTACACACACCTTTATGGGGCTCTAGCTTTTATGGCAGAATGACATTGCAATGTCCATCCAGGGCAAATGTGGAATATTCAAAGTAGGAGATGGAAAGCAGGGTTTGTATATTAGACAGAGAACTGACAGTAAAAGGCTCTTCTAGAATTTGGGGGGACAGAGGAGGACTGGTTTGGCTTGGCTTGGTTTTTTTTTTTTTAATCATTTCAAGAAGGTACATTGAAAGTTTTTAATGCCTGATTAGGGATTAATCTGTAGTTTATGCATTCACTGTATCTTCAACTGCTACCAGAATGCCGTCTTGGAAAGATTTCAAACATGGAACAAAATCTAAGGGATTCCTTGGCATCCAAGATTCATGAGCCTCTGGTAATAATGCAAGTATCCGAATTAAGTTTCTTCCATGAAATTAATTATTTTTAATATTCACTTTAGAAGCTAAATATCAGAAAGTCAAAGTTCCAAACTTGCAGACCTGATTCATACTCTGTTTATCAAGATGTGGAATATGCTCTATGGATATTATTTCAGATCCTGGATCAGTTAAGATTGAACTTATTTTAATTCTTTTTGGGGTTTTTTTCCTTGAAAGAGAAGAACCAAATAGGAAATCTCATGTGTTGCGGGATGTATTGCGTTAGTACAGGTGGGTCAGGGTATCATCCTACCAGTTCTCACTCCTCTAACTTGCCTGTCCCATCAACCTACATGTGAGATGTCATGTTGTGATGTGTTCTGGTCCTACTGTGACTCACTTGTCCTTGTGAAATATGCAAAATCAGAAATGGGACTTGACAGAAATTTCCCTGACTAGGAGATGGCTGCCACCTATTTCTGTGTAAAACTACTTGGTTTGGAGGAGGATTTTGCTGTCGTGATCCCTGTCATTCTCACTTCACAAGGGAGCTTCAGCTCACGCTTACCCAGCAGCGGAGGTCGAGAGGGAGTGTGCAAGACCAGGGGCAGTTCATGCTGCCGTAGGGCATTTTTTATTTTATTTTTTTTTTCCCAGGCACAGCAAAATCCACGGCCCCTGCCATGGCTATCTACGAGATGCAAAATTACTACTTGAAAAAACATTTGCTGCTGTGTTACCATATTTGTGATCGTAAGAAGCACTTAAGTTTTGTATATTTTCATTCAAAGGAAGGAGGATAACAATGAAATGTTCCTGTGAGGGAGCTGTTAGCTTGGAATATATTTCCAGCATGCTGGTCTTCTGATCAGGCAGCCAGGGAATATTCTCTTGTGCTTGCTGCTGTAATGGAAAATGACTACAGGGAATTGGGGTGATGAGAGATATAAGCTGCATAATTTGCAGGTAGTTTGCTTTAATTAATGCTGTAACTTACAGTGGGATACCCTGATGCTTTGGGCTGCAAACAAAAGTTTCACTTTAGTATGTATTTATTTCTGTGTGAATTTGTTTTGGAAACTAAGTCAGAGCGTTAGGAGGGTTATAGCTAGTAGCTGCGTGGGACAGACTTGTGTGTCGAGAAAGGGATGAGCTGTTTTAGGAAGAAGAGGAGCCGTGTTGTAGCATATGTTAAGAATGTAAGTTGTGTAGAGTGAGCGTGCTTAAGGCTGGTTTGGGAATGGAGGAGGTGAGATAACACAAGTATTTGATTCCACCGTCAATTTGAGGATGACCACTAGTATCAGGGTATAAAGAGGTTTTCAATTTTATGAGGACGTGGCTTTTGGTCTGTGTTTAGTAATAAGAGCTATATAGGGTCACGGGGAGTGTGTGAGGTGAGTGTGACTTATTAGTCAGCTCTGTGGTTGTGTAGTTTGCATATGAGTAAGTTATGGTAGTGGAAAGAAAGATGATAGCACAATAAAATAATATCCTTGTAGGTTTTTTTCCAATACTTAAACAAGTCTAAGAACTTGCTTGAAGATACATTTTCCTCTGACAGAGAGTTCACGTGTGCTGCAACAGCTCAGGAAGTAGAATAGTGATATGTATATATACACACACACATAAACATACATACTACATCCTGGCACTCGTGGCCAAGACTCACAACTGCTTTGACCAGAGCAGATCAGCCACGTTTATAAATACAGCTGCATCCTGCAGATGAACAGCAGGAGTCCTGTATTTCTAAACCCGGGACTTTTCTGAGTTTGGTATTAACCTTTGCTTTACACATGGAGGATACAAAGGCCATGGAAGTTAATAAAAATCTGTGAAAAGGCTCACTTCCGTACAGAACCCCTACTTCAGGTGCCTCATGGCCTTAAGAAACAACCTACATCGGGGTACACTTTGTGACAAACTTCCTTTCTCCTTCCTTGTTGGAGCTCAGAGAGGAGTGTTTGCAAAGCCTGTAATCCTTGCACTGGAGACAGCAATGCCGGTAGGTGTCTATAAGGACAGAAAATCTCCGTAACAGGGGGTATAAGTTAAACCACTACCAGTTCATAGTAGAGAAATAAGTCCAATATGAGTCCAACATAGATAGGACATCTCTCATAAATTTTTATTGTGGATTTAATTCTACAATGCAATAGTTTAATCTCCTGGAGGCAAAACACTGTTCTGTGAGAGTGCCAGTGGTCAGTTTGGGGCAAAAGGAGGCTGTTTTGAAGGGATATTTTTTTTTCTCTCCAGTTTCTAGGCAGTGGTCTAGCTTATAGATCTTCTCAGCTTTGATATAGCATGTGGATGTCAGAGGATCCAAATTTTTCTGATAAGTCATAATATATTAGCTTACACTTGTTTTACTTTAACTTGTAGTTAAAAAGTGAAGGAAAGTTCAGCTGTTTAAAAAGAAATCTTGCCAGCCTGGAGTATTGAGCAGCAGTGCTTCCACGGAGCTCTCCTGTTGCTCTTTCCCTAGTAGCGTGCTCAGCGTTTGGTTTGCTCAGCTAAATGGAGCCTATCAGTGGGGCCAGCCTGCTTGCCAGGTACTTGGTTACCTGAGGACTCCAAGTCACCTCTCTGCCATGCATAAATGTGGAGCAAAGGCTTTGCTGTTGGGGTGCTGCACCCCTCGGAACAATTTGCCTGGAGGTTTTTGTAAGAACGGAAACACATTTAAATGAGGCATGTATTGAATGCGCTAGTGCCCCAGGCTACATTGTAAGCTACACTTGAGCAGCACCCCACAACCTAACCCAGCAAGGACAGCTAAGAACGAAGAACTGTGGCCACGAGGCAGGAGCACGTCATTGGGTCCAGAAGGGCTCCCATGCCAGCCTCTTCTCCTGGGCTGTTCAAAGGCTGAGCTCCGTGAACAGGAGATTGTTCATAATAATGGCTGGATTAAAACATAAATTCTACATTGGCCAGCCCCCAAACCATTTTTAAGATGAAGCCATGGGGATTGGGAGGGAGGATCTGTAAGGAAATCAAATATTAGGTTCCCTGACTCAAAGGTAGCAAAGGGAAAGTGGGGATGACTTTCTTAAGCCTGTCAACCAGTCAGGGTACTCCCATGGCCATGACACACGCAAAATTTTCCATCTGACATAAAGTACGCCATTGGGACAGTGAAAATGATTCGCTGAGTGCGTAGCATGGCATGATGCTGGGTACTAGTCTCCACGGCAGTTATTATTCAAGTACTATTCTATTTAGCTGAATTTTATCTGAGTTTGCTAATGATTTCAGCTTAAAACCGTACTTTTGGGGGAATAAATAAAAGCATTCTTCCAGTCTTTCTTTGTTCTTCTTTAATTTCACTTTTTTTTTTTTTTGTGAAGCTCACAAAACTGGCAAGAGGATAGTGAGTACTTGTGGAGTAAAAAGCAAGTTAGGGTACCCTTGCTGGGGTGTTGGTATTTCAGTTCATCACTGATAAACATGACAAAGCCAGTGGGGTAGGAGGGAGTCGGGGCAAAGAAGAATGACTAGGTCTTGGGGGCAGAAGGGACTAACAGTTTTTCAGGAAATGTTTTGATTGTAATGGAAACTTACTACTCTGCCATGAAATACAAACATTATGTGTTGTCAAGAAGTAAGAGCAGAGGGAAAATAAAGCTGGGCCTCAGCTAGCAGAAAACACGTAATACAAACAGGCTGGGAAGCCAGGTTTGTGGTTACACAGGGACTATAAACCCTTAAACCAGCCAAACCGAATAGCTTTCAGTCCACTGTCAGCTACAACATGATTACAGGTTATTCCAGCACTAATCTGTTGTTAATGACAGTAAAATTCAGATGCAAGCTTATCAGATGTTCTGTGTTAGTAGTCCCCAAGGCGTTTGGGGAAGGTGTTATGTGCCTCAAAATCTCAGGAATAAGTAATCCAAAGCAGAAAAGAAAAAAACTTGGTGCTGTTAGAGCAAATCTAAAAAGAAAGGTTTAAATAATAGAAGATCTTTTTATATCAGTCTTGAACTTCGATCTCACTGCTGAGTAGATTAGTACGTATGTTAATATGGCTGCCAGAACAGTAATTATGGAAATGCAGGGCGCTGGCTGCAACACCTGAATGTGGTTCTATATTTCTGAAAATACAGTAATAGTATCTCCTGTGAAAAGTGAAAAATCTCTACCGAAGCCATATGCCTCCAGGACAGACTTTAATAGCACAAAAATGGAGTTTTTCCTGTCAAAACCAATATTCCCACAGACGTTTGACACATACCTGTGTCACCTTCATATAAAACCCACAGAGTAAGCAATTCTTTACCTCCCCCTCCCGTTCCACGCAAAGGCTTTGACCACGCTACAGTGAAGCTATAGTTTCTGCTTTGCAAGCTCAGAATCACTTACCTAAGAGATCTTGCTCCTGCAGGACTAAAGCAAACGCCAGCGCCCAAAGGAAAAGCATGGTTTCAGCCTCTCCAAGCTCTGCCGTAGTCCTGGTGGAGAGCCCTGCAGCCTCGCTCCCCAGCTTCGTATCGACTCCTCCGTCCAGCCGTTCGTGCTGAGGTTTAGCCAGAGTTAGGAGGAAATATGCCCAGGCTGAGCCAAGATTCTTGAGCTGTTCTCTTCTGCTTCCCTCCTTTTAAAAAACACCCTTCCAGCTCCATGCAAAGTCCAGTTACCCAGGCAAGCTGGCAGTGGTCCAAGCTCCCCAAAGTGTTTTTGGGTTTTTGCCCTTGTATTTATCTACACAGGCTACAACTGGAATGTGCTGAAGAGCTTTGGATCCTGTAAATACAGCGTGGGGCAAGAAAAGGAAGGGAGAATGGAGGAGGAAGGGTTGCTGGATGTTTCCCTGTAGGATTTCATCTAGGGCGGGGAAAGCAGGAACACTGGAAAATACAGTATCTTTAGATCTTGTGAGCTTACAGGGCTTTTTCCATTATTTGTTCATTTTGAAGACTGCAGAAACGTCTTTTTCTGCGTCGTGCCAAGTATAGCAGTGTTGTGGGAGGTGGCAACTGTCTGTGGTGCTTCATGCTTGGATGGTACCATAGGAGCTCCTGAAAGTCTGGACAGTCTTTAGTTTGACAGGTTTTTGGAATATGTTAGCCTTGATAACATCACGTGCAAAAGTGATGCTGCTAATGGTATTCTGACAGCATATCTGATTCTTAGCAGGATCTTTAATTAAACAATAATTGTTTTGTAGATGCATGGATGCTGCTTGGGCAATCGTCAGTCTTTAACCCCACTAGACTGGTGTTCAAAGACTTAACATTATCTCCTTCCTGGTACTGATCCTCATGTTTGTTGAAGTTGTTGCCTTTTTTTCAAACTTTTTGCAAGTAAAAGGTGAAAGGCCATTAAGGTGCCCCACTGAATCCTAAAGGCTGCTGTCCAGGATAAACGGTGTTCGAACTATTGAAAATAAAACCTGCAAACTAGAATAGATTTCCTCAGCCTTTACCACCTCTCTAGCAGGCAGAAAATCAAGTTATTTGACTAGGATATCTGAAAGCGAGCCTGTAGAGACACTATTGTAGAGTTCAAAGTACGATCATCCTTAGTGACTTCCAAGTTGTAAGCTCAATTACAAGGCAAAATAGCCTCAGTAATAAAGATTCTGTGATTGCAGTTTAGCTGGTAACTTTGTTGAGGCACTGAGCAAAACAGGGCACAGAACAACCTCGGTGTGTAGCCCTCAGGGCTGGTGCTAGTAAGCTAACATTTTTGTGAAATAAAAATGAAATTGGCTATAAGAATTAGAGTGGCAGTGTTTTTCTGGGTGTTTTAGCTTAAATCACCGTGTAGTAATACTGTAATCCATACAGGTTCTTATTTTATCAGTCCTGCTGAAAAATCACATCAATTTTAGTTTTGTTATAAACAGGTCTTTAGAGAGGAACCGTGACCGGTAACAGCGAGTGCACTCTGGTTTATTCTGTGTTTGAGTATGAGGTGCTGTAGGCTATGATTTTCGAAGCAAGAGATTATCTGCGTTTTGCCTGTGCTTTGGAGAGGAGGCTGAGGGGCCGAAGAGTATTTATGAATAGTTGGCTGCTGTTCTCTGAATGTGCTTGCCCTTCACCTTTGTACTTTCTTAAGCAGAATCACCCAGTGCATTCTCTGTATGGCGAAGGGAGCCTGTTTGTGGATGCTTTTCTGCATGATCTCTGCCGTCCTTTATACCATACTATTACAAAGCAATAAACATTCATTAAATAAGTTTTCCCTTCAACACACTATAAAAAATAATGTGATTTCCATTCCAGACCACCTCTGCTGAGGTCACTTGCCCCCTTTACAGCATGTTTCCTCGAGGTTCCTCCTGAATTGCTCTCAGGCTCCTGGAGCAGTTGAGTTTCTCAGAGGCACTTGCTGCTTATTTTTACGTGTTGTGTTGTGTTTGACCATAGTGAGGTGCTGGTCTGATAACCATGGAGAACTAAACAAAATAGTGAGGGATTTCTCTGGTATCATACTCCCAGGGATTGGTTCTGTAATGAGAGAGAAGTTTTTTCCACTGCAGGGAAATGCAGCCAGAAAGAATACTTCTGCCAAGCAGGATTCTGGTTTCAGTAGGACTACCTGTCCTGAGAATTTTGGTGATCTTAGTTAATTACCTGAGATGACTTTTGTTATTTCTAAATACTCAGAATGAAGCTACAGATGAGGACACTTTAATTAGCAACACGAAGTACAAAAAGTCCAAGGTGTGTTGACAGAAATCATTAAATGGCAAAGTAGATTTTTCAGTGAAAGACAGAGGATTTGAGAGCAGCAGAAAGAGTGTGATACAAACCTATTTGTTTTCTCTGATGGTTTGATTACCATCAGAGAAAGCATTCTTCGGCACGTTTATCTTGGAAATGTCCATATATGAGAATATAATGAGATCATATGAATATAGGTTTGAACAAAACCCAGCTGTCGAGATGTTCCCAAGAAACCGGCAGCCAAAAAAAGCATACCAGTGAACAGGGATGTGAATTTTCGCCAGCCGGCAGTCTGGTGAAAGGGAGAGCAAACATAAGGATTAAGTCTATTTTGGGAGTAGGGGTTTTTTTTGTACAGGCTTTCTGTATCTCTTTCTTGGACTAGTCAAATGTTTGGCAAAAGCAATAAATAAGTCCACAGTGATCCCACTGAGTGCGCAGGGAGAAGGAACAGAATAAACAAAGGCCATGTGTGCCAGCAGAGGACATATGTGCCATTTGAAGGAGATCATGTTGGTTTGGGGCATGGAATCCTGCAGCGCGGGCTGACAGAGGATATAGCTGAGCATACACTTGGCAAAATTTGTAGTGCGTGTACTGCAGTCCCTTGGGACTTCCAGTGAGACAGAGACAAAATTAAGTGGAGATTACTTCAGGGAACAAAAGTATGGCAGAACACCCACCCTTGTGGGGAGAGAAAAGCACCTTATACTGAAGAGGCGGAAATGCAAGAGAATGATCTCTCTCCTGGATTTAACGCTGGTGGATGATGAAATAAGTGCGGGGTTCGTGTGTCCTGCCTACCTGCCCCTGGGAGGAGATTTGTGTCTTTAGGGACTGTAGAAATTCCTTGGGTTCTTGTCACAAGCTTAGTATCTGCCAGCTGCTCATGACCAGAAGTTCTTGCTACTTGGAGGCTGTGAACACTTTCTGGAAAACGAGGCTTGGTTCGTGATCTTTTTAGAAGAAGTCAATTATTTTCACTCTCTCAATTTAATCAGTTTCTGGCTGCTGGGTTGGAACAGTGGTTGGATGGATGCGGAATCAGAATTTTGTTACCTGGAGAGGTTGATTTCCACAGAGGAGGTATTCCCCTTGTGGACTGCTTCTAGGGGAAGCAGAAGCTCGCTCTGCAACCAGTACATCTATCTGGTGAACAGATGAAAGGCCTCTTGCGGTGGTGGCTTCACCAGAATGAAGTAGACATTGCCATTCAAAGCTTTTGATAGTAGTGACTCTTGGCACCACGTCCACTGAGCTTCTGTGTGTCTATTGTTCATGGGGCAGCCTCAGCTGGTGTTACAGGTCTTGTGGGCTGCGGCCTTCAATGTGTGAATACCTTCAGGTTCTGCGTCAGTGCGATCCCCTCTCCAGTCTGTTATATATTAACTTGTACTGGCGTTTGTTATCTTGATTTGCAAGTGACATCAAGAAGTGTGAAGTTCTGCTATTGTCATAAAGGCATAATCTTTGACACTGCTTAAAAAAAAAAATTAAAATCACATGGTTGATGGTATGAGGTACTGTCAAGATCAGCTCTGTCTCTAATTGTATCCTCCCTGGAGAAGTTAACAAACTTATGTGTCATGGATCCAGCCTTCTTCAAAACAATACGTTTTGTACTACGCCTAAAGGCAACAGTGAGTCAACTACAGGAATTTTCTCTCTTGTGTCATCTCGGTGCCAGCACACTAGGCTGGATTCTGTTTGCCAGCATTAGGTAAGCATCCGATGGCTTCAGGCTGTTTTGCATCTGTGGCTTCAGTTTCCTGAGCAGTCATCTGCGAGGAAACTGAATCAGAAAGCTGAAGGAAAAAGGTGGGTCACATGGAATATTAGTGAATGACGATGTTTGTTTTGTATTTTTAACCAGTTGTTAGTGCCTTTCATGCGACAGATTTTGTGCATTTTATGAAGCCTGACCATGCCTCAGAAACCCCTGTGAAATACGGTACATGGTGTGCCTGCCTGTTTTAGAGCAAGGAAAACTTTGTCCTAATTTAGCTGGATTAACTATATTCCCAGCTAAATTAGTAACTCGGGAATAGACTCCCCACTCCCAGTCTTATATTGCACACATGGTGATCTGATAATATGTGCTATATTTTTCTGTTACAGAAGGCTACATCCCTTTTCTATCGCAACTTTACATCCACCCATTTGCGTCACATAAAAATGTGAAATAGATCTGTGAGTCCGTGACAGATAATATTCTAGAAAATAATACTCACGGGGGAAGTACTTGATTATTCCCAAATTAGAATTACTCAGCTAGTGTCTTGAACATATTGCAAACCACACCAATTAAAGGAAATAATTACTTGAAATTGGACCAACGTTTTTCATTCTGTGAAGGAACAGCTAATATCTGAGAAGCTATGAATCTGTTGAATAGCACCTTGCTGAACACAAGTCATGACAAACAGCAGTAAAGCAGAGGTCTGTGTTACTTAACATCTGTGTATTTTTCTCTATTAAGCCATGTATCAGCCATGTATATGAAGCCTTTGCATACAAGCGATACATACCACATGAGGAACTTGTGAAGTGGAGATATCTAAAGAAACAGAGAAACAGCTGGAAATAAATCCCATTTTTGATTACTAGTCAGCTTGTTCTCCTCTTAAGTACCGCAAGGTCACAGACATACGCAAGGGAAAGAATGCCTTGCCAGAGAGGGAAGCCAAGCTAATCACTCCACTGCCATTCATCTGAATATTTACAGTACATGTATTATTTTACAGCCAAGGCAGTAAAAATCCCAGGTTAAGGGTCCTTTTAAAATACTTGTGTTGGGAGAAATCTAATACTGTAGCAGGATGGTAGTAGTTCCTTTGTTATTACAGGTCCTTAAACATCTTTAGCTGCAATTTTTCTTCAAGCGTGCTTCCGACCCATGCTGCTAGGCAGAAACCGAACAAGAATGTGTATGAACTTTTTCATCCTGCTGTCTGCGTGGTTAATCACGTGGTGGATCCTGTCCAACAAGATTCCCCAACAGACAGCTAGCTATTACTGTATGGTACTGGCTTCTCACCTTTTGAATTCCACCTACAAAACTGTGTTAAAAGACAACTTAAATACATCCCTAATGTTACTGTTTACTAGGAGAATTTGTGGTAGTTGCCATAGGGAAATTGTGTAATCATGAATGAGAAGTGCCCATGAAAAAATGTATATTAAAAGCTGATCTAAGGCATGAAACCCCTTGTGAGGGTATGAACAAATTAGTAGACTAACAAGATTAGCATGCACCACAAGCTCTGGAGGAAGGACATGAATTCAGATTGTTAGAAAACAGATGTGGCTTTTGGATTCTTGTCCTCCATCCCTGATTTTGAAATTTTTTTCTAATGAGATCCTTGAAGTGTGATCAGTTCCATATGTGTTTAAGGGGGAGGCTGATGGTGGTTACACCTGCTATTAGTTTGCTGCATCTGCATGGATATTCTAGTTAGTGTTAAGGATGAAACAAATAAGAGCAAGAATTATCACCTGAAACAAGGTAATTGCAGGAAATCAGGATAGCATGGAACCCATTTCCAATGCCAGGTTATAAGACACCCTACCTTGCTTCAAGAGACCAGTTGGCTCCAAATATGTTAAAATATCTGTTACAATACTCTGTCCAGATGTAGTAAAATGCTTTAAATTATCTGTCCCAACTGTTCTTTAATTCAGACCCACCACTGGAACTCATTGCAAGAATAACAGAAATATATATATATTTTAATTCAGATACCCATCTATGTAATTTTGTATTTTTATTTCTGTAAGTGCTTTCTGTTTTTTCCTTCTTGGATACTACTCTTTGCTATCTACACAATAATGATGGGTAATTTTCTGTTTCACAGTGGTGACTGCCGAAGGTTTCTTCTAATTAACATTGAAAAAAGAAGAAATAGAAGACTAGAGGATAACAAACGTGGAAGGGGAGCAGAGGGCTCATTGCGTGTGTTCAAGGAATAAGAAGCACCAGAAGTGAGGAGAGAGAAGTCATGTAAATCGTCAGGATGCTGTAAACAATTCCAAAGTAATCTCTTTTCTTTAAACTATTGTTCGGGAGGTGAATTAGGAGAAGCTGATAGAACAAGAGACTGTGGTTTGAATTGAGAAGAAATTGCACCAGTCCAGGGTGTAGAAAGGGTTCTGCTGGTGTTAGATACCAAGACTGGGAAACAACCACTGGGAGGGACTTGATCGCTCAGCCTTGATGGAGTCAGTGGAAAGAGAGGTGGGACCGGGCGGAGCGGAGGCGAGGTGGCCAGGGGTGGCCCGGCAGAAGGGCAGGGGAAGGAGCGCAGGGAGCAGGCTGGCTATCACGGGCCAGCGTCACCAGGCAGCCAGGGAACTGCCTCACCAGGTGATCTTTTCCCGGCTGCACGGCCCCCAGGTTCCCCCAGGAGCTGCTCTGTCTCCCACCCACCCTGTCCTCGGCTCAGGTGGCTCCTTCATTTTGCCCTGCTCGCAGTGGCACCTGCAAGAGTGGTGACCTCACCTCCAGCACGGTCGGAGCTGCCACCGGCAGTTCAGCGCTTTAAATAAGCGCAGTGGGAGTGGAGGGAAGAGGATTTAGATCGAGGGGAGTCTAGGTCAGAGTAACAGACACCAAACCGTTACGTACCTGACCTTGGCTGTGCTTAGGCTGGCGGAGAAGCAGAGGAGTTCACGTAGGTGCCGGTGCCCAGAGGGGCTGGTGTATGGCACCCCGGCGAGGCGTTAGTGTTCGTTCAGAAATTGTCACCGGTTCATCACTGCTGTTGGATCTAAGCAGTGACATACAAACACTCCAAAGGTTTTTTAAGCCTCTGAAAGCATCACGTAGTAGTATCTACAGACTGCGGCAAATCAGAATTCCTTTGAGAGTAAGTCTGGGGGGGGGGGGGGGGGGGGACGGACGTGCTAATTGTGTTTCAGCTCACATTCACTTACCATTTGAATGCTTGGTGAGCTTTGTTAGTGAAAATAAAGTTAATTATAGTAGTACTTTGAAATTATACGGTGCTGCTGTGATGTTCTAATGCCGTCTGAAATAGCAGAAGGTGATGCTGCCGATCACAGGTGCTGTGCTCTGCACAAATACGGATTTTCAGGGCTTCAGCTAGTGCGCTTTTCCTCTGATGTGAACATCACCGCGTGACCGGTGCTTTAGACCCAGAAGGACAAAAAGCCTGGAGTCAGTGATGACATAAGGTATCTCATGCTACCCAAAGATAACTAGATACAGTCTTTGCTAATTAGTATCATTTTGTGAGATGGATTCAAATAGATTATTGGATACTATCATGCATCTGCAATGCTAATTTACTGCCTCTGCATGAAAAATGTTATCCTACAAGTTGAAATTGAGTTAAGCGGGATATCAGAGAGCTAAATAACCCAAATTGTTATGCTGGTTCTAATCAGTTATTTAGTCGCAGTAGTAGAGAGTGTGCATTTTTTTTGTAACAGCAAAGCACAAACTTTATGCTGGAGTTCCCTATTTTCGCTCAGCTGTTGAAAGGTACTGGTTTGGCATCTTAGAATTCGAGCTTTTATGGATATAAATACTCTTTTGGGGAAATAATTTTTGGACCTCCAATGTAATGTTTTTGCTCTTTGTCTTGAGAAATAGTTCATCCTTTCTGCAAAATGCTTACCTGATAAGCAGATGCTGTCCCACATAGTAACTTTACACAAAGCATACCCAGACTTCCCTCTAGCCTTTTGCACCAGCAAATACATTCTTTGAATTGATGCTGTCCTTTCTCTCAGCCACTATAAAATACAGCTTGAGGAAGCTAGATCTGTTACCACCGATCTCAATCTACCTTACCAGTCTTTTCTCAGCTCCCTAAAGATAACGAATGGGAACGTGATGTTGCACTACCATGGGTCAGCTTCTATCTGACAAATAGAAACACTGGGGAACTCTGGTCTGCTCTGTAAATATTGGTTTATACAGAAACTGAAATGTCAGTTAAATTAGTATGTTAAACTAGAAGGAAATGTGAAGCTTTTTGGTGTCTATTCCTTTTTCTTTTTCTTTTTTCTTTTTTTTTCAAGTTGGTAATTCTTTTTGAATTGTCTAGATTTAGTTATCCATCTGATTATTACAGTGGTTTACCACCACATTTGCATCGATAGATTGCGTAATCCTAAATTATCATTTTGGTTTTCTGTGTTGCTACTCTCTGAACAACTTCTATTGTTTTTCTTGGCCTAGCTGCAGACTGTCCCCACCCTCTTCCCTTCTGCGACTGATCAAATTCTGCAAAGAATTCTCCGCTTTGGATAGACTGTCGCTTCCCACCCATGCTGTTCTCACTGAGGTTGGAAATGTTATTAGTTTTATTTAGTGTGGGGAAAAACTTGGCTAACCCTTCAGAACCATCTTTCAAGTCCTGTAATTCAATGAAGTCTTTATTTACAATGGTAATAGCTATTTTTCCCTGTGCTGTCCAAACTGAACTCTCTCTGGTTACAAGAGAATGAAGCACTGTTTTTCCATTTTCATGGCAAAATGGTCCTATTTTATTTTTCAGTTTGGGCAAAAAGCAGCATAACCTTGTTTAGAAGGTTTACTAGAAAAAGAAGCAGCTGTTACTTTCCACATTATGCTATCTTTTAATAGCTTTTTTGCCAGGGACTGAGGGAGGAAGGCAGGCAGTCATATACAACCTGATGAGTGTGAAACTGTTATTCTGAGACTTGGATATTCCACTTCTTTCCAGTCCTAATCATTGATTTTACACACTAAAACATGAGCGCTGGATTCAGTCCCACCCCTTTTTCCCTATGTGCTCTTTGTCTGGGAGTGTTTTAGAAGGACAGCAATTCAACACTTCGCGTACCTCTGTCCTGAAACAGCTTGGTGAGTTTGTTTCCAACTACTTGGCTCAATGGTCCCAAAAATCCTTCTACTGCTTTTGCGTGGTCTGCAGGTGCGAATTACAGATCGGGGGCCTCATTTTGTGAGGAGCTGAATTCACATCAAGACTTCAGTGCATCAGTCTGGATTCCCAGACACCCCAAAAACTAGGCACTGTGATTTTCACTACTTTTTAGTTCCCTTTGCTGCCCACCATTGCACTTCAGATGCGTTACGAGCCAAGTGGTAACTGCACCCACCTTCTCTCTGTGCTTCCAGGCACTGGTGGAGTTGGCCTGAACCTCACTCTGCAAATGCTGGCAGCAGCTGGCTGTTTTTTTGTCTCTTTGCTTCTGGCAGCAGTGTGCTGCCAGGTTGTGGCCACGTGTAGCATGTGCCACCTCCACACATCCATCACCTGGAAGGGCAGGAGAAAGGGCTTTTGGGTGGGAGAGATGGGAAAAAACGGTGAAACTGGAGCTTCATCTGTACTGATGAAGTAGGGGAGCATGGACCCCTCTGCCACACCAGGGTAGGGGAGGCTCCACCAGCACAGCTCAGTGTCCTAGAGATCCCAGACGAGTATTTGAGCATTTATTCTGACTTTCCCATATAAAGCAGATGGTAATATTTCTCATGGTACTCTGTGAGGAGGGTTAGGTCACAGCTTGGGTTAGATTTTATGATGCATCTGTTCTCTGTCTTGGATGTGAAGACTTTGTATGCTGTCAGCAGAAAGCAGAGGGCACTGAGGGTCCGCTGACACCTCAAAGGCACACTGGGGCAGTCCCCAAGCACTCCATCAGGGCTGTGTTCCAGAGGAGAGGAACCACAGGAGGACCCCCTGCTCCCATCCCCACTGCACAGCCATTCTGCATCTGGAAACGTGGCCCTGCCTTTGCTAGCGCTCTCAGGGCAATACAGAACAGATTCGGGTCGCTGTTTGGGTTTTTTATATCTGTTGCCACAGTCTTTTCCCTAGATGATCTCTTCTTTCCTCGCTGTACGATCTGGATATCTCTGCTTTTCTGCTGCAAGGACGTATGCCAAGAGAAGACCTGAGCGAAGTAATCGGTCTCCTCTGTGCTTTAGTCACAAAGACCGGTGTCCCTTGGTGCTGCCTTAGAGGATCCCTGTGGGTGACCACCACCACAAAGCCAGCATCCCTTTCCTGCTGCCTCTGCCTCCCGAGTGCACGCGGTGAAACCGCGGGCCCTCCAGCGTGTCTGGATCATGCCCCACAGCTAAGCGGTAAGTAACGAACTAAAGCTTCGAGTGTCCTGCTAACAGAGCGTCACCTAAGCATAATCCAGGCCCTGACTCAAATTGACAAGGACAGGTTGGCCTCTGAAATAATCTCTTTAAATAGCAGCAGCCGTCTCTCTCGGAGGCACTGCCCTCCCCCAGCAGCGCTGGAGAGCCGCTTACGGCACGCCGCCCACTGTTTCCCACCCAGGCACTGCAGGGCTGGCACTTCTCACAGGCAAGTGTGTCCCCTGCCCGCAGGCTCCCAGCTTTGCTTTGCACCCGGAATTACAATGAACTTTGCAGCGCAGTTTCTCTACTCCAGGGTGTTAAAAAACAGAACTCCCAGGGACTACTCCAGGGAAGATGAAGACTACGATCCTTTCTGGCAAAGGTTGGAGAATATTGCTGTCTGACTTAGAGCTAGAGTGCCTCTTTCTCCCCCTCAGGGGTCATGGTCAGCCCTCGGGGTCCACCCAGGGCCAGGCCCACGGACATGACAACCCCTGGACCCCTCCTGCCTCCTTACGGTGTCGTAGTTGGAGTTTTGCTTCACCTCGTTGTTTATTTAGTGGCTGTGCTATATAGGTAATGCTTTCTTTTTCCTTTCCTTACTTTCTGAAAAAAAAAAAAAAAATAAATTGTTTGTAATGTTCCAGTATCTCCCAGATCTCCCAGGGCTCTGTGAGTGTGAGCTGTTCTTGGAGTCATCCACTAGCAGCAGTGGAGAACTGAATACTTCAAGCCTGCGGAGTTCAGCTTTCTTATTTCTTCATGAGTATGGCATTAGAAATAACCTTAGGCAGGCCGGTGGACTGCTGAAAATTTATGGTGGGATAGCCTGTATCAGATCCTGTAATTACAGGTATTCCACGGTTGTCTTTGTTATGGTGTTTATGGTCTTCTTGAATTCCTGTTTTCAGGCTTGGATGGTGCAGATGGAATTTGGGAGATGTCTAGTGCCCTTGCACAGCACAGGCTGGGGTGTGTGCACCCGCGTGGCATGGTTATGTTTGCATAACTTCACTCTTAACCTTTTCCTTAGTGTTTTCTCCCCGAATTTTATTATCTGGATAAAGCTAGCAAGATCACAACCTGGTGTTCCCAGATGTGATATAAAGAAGGGGCCATTCTCGTTTCCTGCATCCTGCCAATAGTCACAGATGTTGGTAATATTTAAAACATAAATTGTTTCAGTGGGCTTAATGCTGTTAATAAACCCTTATGAAACACCAAAGGGGAAGACAAGATTCCAGTTCTACACTGAAAAAATGGGTTGCCCAAAGTCACGCGCGATGTGATGTGTTCTGCAGCGAACTGAGAATCTTAAAGCAGTCCTCTCGTTACAGGAGCACTCTTCCCTCTAGTTCGGGTTATGCTGTTTGTTCTTTGTTACAAGTGAATTATGGAGATGTGTAATCACCAGAGAACCTCTAAACTCAGAATACATTTAACTTAAAGAGGAAAAAAGTTTAATTATGTGAAGAGTTTTAACTGTCAAACTGTGTGCGGTGTTTGGCAGTGGTCATTTGACGTGCACAGCTGTGAACATCCTATAAGCACTGCTTAGAGGGATGGGTCTGAAGGGCACTTGGAAGGTGTTGAAGCAGAGGTACCCAAGAGGGCTGCCATTCCGAGTTCTGGCTTCCAGGTTACTTTTTCTCATGTTATCTGCTTGGCAGCTGGCACCCAGTTGCCATTGCCAGCAGTAAGCAATGACACCTCCATAGTGTGTGTGGAAGCCTGGCAATGGATTATTGACCACAGATGAAGGGAGATATAGTACTAGGCTCGGGCTCTGGCAAATCTGACTTACAGACAGTAAGGGGATACTTTATCAGAAGTGATGAGGCAGCTTGATTGTTCCCTGCGTGAGCCTGAGCTTTCTTTGCCTTTGTTGCTGCTGTAACACCACCTGGTTTTGTCAGACCTGTGACATGATGTGGTAGGGTTACGAATGCCTGCTCAGCCTCAAGGCTTGCTTATTCTGTACCTGTCTATGTTGGATGGTCGCAGTGCATACATCCCCTAACATTTGTGTCGTGCGGGCTGGTAACTAAGCCCTGATCTCTTTGTCTTTAAGACACTCTGCTAAGTAGCCCTGCTATGAACTTCCTGCTGGAGTCTTAGGCAAGTCACTCGATCTGTCTGTGCCCCAGTTTCTATCAGTGAAGTTGAGCTAATGATTACTGAATATATATTTCTGCTTAGGGCAAGGTGTTGGTGATTCCTATGTGACTTAGGAACAATCACTTTGCCGAGGGTTTGTGTATCTGAATGTCAGAGATACATTTTAAATTTCCATCCCCTAATTGCCGCTAGTTGGAGTGATACAGTTTCAAACAGATGTCTCTAAGTACTAGTACAAAATAATGGTGATTCAAGAAAGTAATATTTGAGTGCAGTATTGTCTTTGATCTTTTTTAACTGTATTGTCAAAGAGAGATCTAGCGTGTTCCTTCCCCATGCCTGGAGCAGTTTACTTGCAAGACCCTGTGGTGCTGTGGAGGATGCTCAGACACTATACGGGGCAGTAACCTAGAAATACTAGCAGTGAAGATAACATCTGTTAATGATGTTTCTTGCTATTTGTATCTCATCGAGCTTCAATTTTTCTATCATTTCTCTTTCATAAAGGCCCACTTAAACAAGCTGCTGGGATGCTTTTAAAAATTGCCACTATTGAAGCATTTGGATGTCATTGGGGACCGGGGATAAAAACATAGAAGAGGAATTGGGATGGAACAGGAATGTTTAGGAGCTATTGGGAAGGGGTATTGCAACGAACAGGGGCAGTGTCAGCAGGGTGGGAAGGCTCGGTCATCCTGAAGGGTCAGAGGAGATGGGGCTGGGGATGTGGAATAAGAAGGATTAATGGAGCTGGGGAGGTTCTGGGTAAAAGAGGGATTTGGATGAGGGAAAGGGCCCTCTCTGTCATACCCTGGGATTACCTCTTTCTCACTCCTTTGAGAGGAGATCCCAGCCCTAGTGAAATCTCAGTCATAAGCCAAGCAAACTGCTACCTGCAGCAGGCTGCTTCCCTTGTCGCACAGACACTCCCCCACCGGTATGTGACTCATCTCTGCTCAACACTGAGGAATGAGGCAGAAGTGACTTTAAAGGGGTTACTTTCTGCTGTAATAAGTATTCTGAACTTGCAGGCATGAGATCTGAGCCCATTTATCCAGAAGGCAGATGACAAGTACGTCTAAAACTGTATCTTACCAATGTCTGTTGCTTGGTGTGCTCCAGGAAGGTCTTCAGGGAGCCTGAAGACGATGACAGCACATAAATAGGAGCTTATGAAACCTCCAGCCTCAAAACGTCATTTTTTTTAAAAAATCCACATACAGAGAAAATATGTCAAAATGCCGATGCGTTAATTACAGGCTAGCTCCAGTTCACTGGGATGGTTTGAAGTGTATTCAAGCTTAATGCTTTGCCAGTTTGCACTGTGCCAGTGATCAGCCCAAGTCTGGCACTGGAGTTTGAAGCCCCTGTCATGGCGCAGACCTGTATGGATGCTAAAATATTCTATGGAACTTGTACCATGCTGTCAGTCCCTCTTCATGATGAGTGCCTATCGTGGGGAATGCAGACGATAAAAGCTGCTGCAGAAATGACAAAGAAATTCTGAAGTTTGAGTCTTAGGCTAAAATGCCTTTGTTTCCTTTGTGACACTTGAGTTTCTGTCTGTGAAGCAGCACAGTAACATGGGAGCGTGTGCCCATAATTCCAGCTTCATTTCTGCCTCAAAACATGTTGTTGTGACTCATATTGTAAGAGGTGTAAAAGCTGCCAAATGGGCCAAATGCTGACATCGGGTATGTCTGCCAATCAAAATGCCAACACTGGGTCAGACCAAAGAGCAGTCGACCTTTGTGCCTTCTCTATAGTGGTGGCCAGTAACAGGAGCTTGGAGAAAAATAAAAGCCACCTAAGATGCTTCCTCTTGTACGCTTTCATGTCTGCCAAGTGCGTGCTTAGGGGCTGCCTGAATCAGCGATTCCTTCTTGACCGATGTGTTTATTGGTCACTATTAGACCTAGTTCCGTACAGTTGCACAATTTTATCCTTCACAGCGTCCTGTGGCAATGAGTTCTGCAAGCTAATTATTTTCTGTAAGAAGGGAACTTTTAAATTTTCTCTGGTATTTTCACATGATCTCCCCCTAACACTTATATTGGGAGAAACAGTGACTAATCCTTCCCAGTTTGTTACTCCCTGGACATCTGTGACTGCAGAATTTTTGCTCCTTCAGTTTTAGAAGCTGAAGAGATTCAGTATATCAGTTTAATCTGGTTAGTCTGTTTCATGGATCCTGAGGAAGGCAATCTGCCTGTGCGTCATCTGATGGGGGCATGTCAGTGTCCCATCACTGCAGGGTAACTGTGTGGGCATCTCTTTCTCCCTGTAAAGAAGGCAGCAGTTTGTGGTCTTTAGGTATAGCATGTACTGCAACTGGGGTTTATCCTCCCAAAATCTTATTTGTTGTTTTTCTTAATTTCTTAGTTTATTACTGTTTTTCCAAACTTGTTTTCCCCGGTGCTATTTAGCTCGACGAAAATTATCAGTATATTCAAAAAAACAGAAACAGAAAAATTATTCATTCCGAGTTGTTGCTTTTTAGCATTCTGCAAGTACATTTTGGCACACGCTGTCTTTGCATTGGCTTTGAGACTTTAAACTATGTAAAGCTATCTGCTTAAACAAATAATAGTATTTCCAGTTCCTTAATTATCTATGGAATGTCTGCATTTGGATCTTCTCTTATTTTTTACAGTTATGCTGAGCAGCTGTTCTCGAAAAAGTAGGTTTATAAACAGTATTTTCATGTTTGCTTTTACTAATCATTTTAAGGGTAAAATGTTGCAATTTATAACCACCTAACAAAGCTTGCCAGCTGCATGTTTGTTTTAAGGCTGGAAATAGACAGACTTTTTTATGAAAACTTTCCTAGACAAACTCCAAAAAAGACAAAGTGATCCATTTGAAAGAAGCAAAGTTTTGTAATGCCAGGGTTTGTATTTATATTGGCTCAGATTTTCATCTGGTGGGCATGGTCACTGGAACAGGAGTTGTATTTTGTTACTGTGCACGAGCAGTAGCATGCTGTCTTTTTTGTGAGCCCTTGCATGCTTTCCTGCCTGCTTGGACTGTTCCTGCAAAAGCGATGCATGCTGAGCTGATCTCTGCCAGGCACGTCAGCCGTGTGTGAGGAGAGAAATGCGTCTGACCCGACGAGGTTACTAGTTGCCTGTTTGCGACGGGTTATCAAACCCCAATCCGCTGTCTACCTTGGGAGCTGGGGAGCTCTCAGTGGGTCTGTGGCACACCCAGGCAGATTCAATAGGGAAAAAATGTCATCCACTAATGTAAATGAAAAATACGTACATAGAAGGAGAATAAAAAGTCATCTGAAATAAATACAATACATACGTATACAATAGAATGTTGATATTCCTTTTGTAATGAGGCTGCTGACCTCTCAGAGGCAAATGGATGATAGTTTCCATATTAAACGTTGCGATGGTAATGTTTCAAATGTTCTCTAAACATATCTCAAGCTTGAAGAGCCTATATGTATTTTACAGCTGTTAGACTTCTGTTCTTTTTTTTTCCAATGGTCATAAGGTGTTGTCTCCATCAGGGTCCTGAGCAGCTGTTCACTGTTCATGAAAGCAATGCTGCAGATCAGAGACTGAGAATCTGATTTACTTACCTCCTTTGTAGGGCCAAAGAAAAGGAAATCCTAGACTAGGGCCAAAAATCAATATCTCGTTATGGCCTTTCTATTTGCAGGTAAAAATATTTCATGGCGCTAGTGTGGTGAGGCAGTACACTGGAATTTGTACTTACTAGCAGAACCCTGGTTCATCAATGGACTTTTTGGGGGTCATCTTTGGCTGTTTTCTTTTTTTATGGACTTTCTGTAGTTGATTGCAACAGATGGAAGGAAAAAGTGTGACTTTATTTCCTATTTCATATGCCAGTCAGTAAAAAAATTTTTTACATAGAAAAATTGCAAATTTTTGATCTGCCTGTATATTTTACCCTACACATACCCTTTTAACCCACTGCCAGAAATATCATTTATTGCTAATGCTTGCTGAACATTTTAGATAATATGCCCAGGGATCATGTGCATATGGTTTTCTATTTTGGAGTGGTTATGGTCTACTGTGGTACGGAAAGTGTTTTTTTGGGGGGAGGTAGGATACAAACGCCTAACAGCGATGTGGCCTCTTAGGTGCTGATAGCTGTTGCTTGTGCCAGGGGCTGTGCTGTAACAAGTTCACCGGGACACAATTGGATCTGATTCTCATCTTTGCATTAAGCTAACTGATATGCATGAGAACTAACACTGGAAACTTCACATCTTGATAAAGTGTTCCAACTCTCTAACCACAAAGGAACAGAAATGCAGAAAAGCATGGAATATTGCTACTTGATAAGGTATTTAATTTGAAGGCAGAATGCCTGCTCTTTGGGTGTATCAGCTTTAAGGTACAGTATTGGGAAAATATTTTAAATCACAAGTTTCAATATAAACAGGTGTAAATACTTTATTTATTTATCTTAGAAAATTATTGTGGTTCTCATTAATTTTGGAGAGTGAAGACCTTACAGCAAAATTTGTCTTTTTTGTGTCCTGCGAGGATACACAGAATTATTGATGCTACTGGTATGTTATTTGATTCAAATAACAAAACCTTTTATGTTGCCCATATTGTTATATGAAGCCCTCAGTGAAACAATTGGAAGTGTAACAGGAAGCAGAGCTACTGGCACAGATTATTTGGATCACAAAGAAAACGGATGGCTCTGCCACAAGTGGGGCAGCTGCTCAAAGAAGCAGCTGTTTCTAAATATTTTAAAATTCTTTTTGGAAATTATTACAATGCATATTACACTGCTGATTGCTGCTGTAAAACTAGGGCAACGTTTGCTTTAGCTATCCCTGCTGATGAATAATTGTATAACTTAAACCCAAATTATTTTGTGAAAATGGTAAGTATTTTTTGTTGGAGATGATGCTAAAAACTCAGACATAATTTAACATGCATATTTTTTAGAAAACCCTTTCTTCCAAATAAAATAATAAATAAAACTGAGCTGGTTGTGTAGAGAGGCTTATACCATCTGTGTAATCATAACCACACAGCAGGGGTGGTAATCAGCTCTTCTCCAAATCACTGGTCTTCTGCTTAATGCTCCTTTTCCCCCACATTACTTTCCAAATTCCAAGAATTCCTAGAAGGTTGGCATTTATTTGTTAGTAGGGCTGCAAGATCCTACACTGCAGTATGTTATCCCCTGTGAACTCCTGAATGCTGTGGGACATAGAGTAAGGCAGCTGAAGGTAGGAAAACTGGCAAATTTTTGTAGCAGCGTTGTCTCTCCAAAGTTCCTTGGGCAATGAGGTTTGTGTGGTATCATGATGTCATCTTATCTGCGGGTGTTCTTATTTATGAAGTGTTATCTTGCAGATCAGGAGACCTAGTTCTTTGCCTCTGTAGTAGGATATAATTGTTCTCCCTTATCAAAGTAATTTCCTTCCTGTCAGGAGGCAGTCGATGGCTGTCAGGAGTATGCTCCGCAAGTACGCAGGAGCAGAGAAGCAGACCTCTTGTGTGCCACGTAATGACATTTGACGCTGCTATTAATAGTATAAGGGAATGCTCCGCAGCAGCTATTTGCCTTTTTTGAAAAACACAGAGTTGCGTACAGCAAATACAATTCCATTTATTCCAAAATTTCTGGAAATGCTGAACTGGGATCATTGATGATTGAGTACTGACTACTGAGGAAGATCTGGGCTGCCCAGACAGCATGGATTATAGCTTTCTTGGTCTCTTGGGTATGACGGTTTCCCAGTTTGTCCGCATGCCAGGTTACCTGTGGCTTTTCTAAAAGCTGGCTGGTTACAGTAGCTGTCAATGCACCTGCGAGAGAGGTAATAAGACAGGAATAATGCAGTCTGCCTATTTGAGACTGGCAAAGGACAACTGAGATGTGCATCCTTCATAAATGCTAAATGTCAAGTCTTTCATCATCCAAGCTTTCCTAACAAGTTTCTTTTATTTTTTTTAGGGATGACAATAAAATAAAGAAACAAGATGCCCCAGCACTTTGTGATCTTCACTGTTGTAAAGATGGGAAGATAAGAAATGGCCTTATTGGGCAGAAGCCAACCTCTATCAACCCTGAGAGACTCAAAGATTTTGTTGAGGAGGATTACCTGAACGGGGACGTGAAGACCTGGGAAATGAAGATAGTGAGCCGTAATGAGGAGTTACTTAGGGATGCCCTTTCCCGCATCCCTCAGTCAAGCAGTAGGAGCAGCCTGTCAAGCTGTAACAAGCTGATTCGATTTGAAGATATTAGTGCAGCAGCTTTCAAAATCCAGTGCGGTGTTCAGAAAACCCCTTGCATGGTAGGGAGACTTTATGGCTTTGCATTCTCTCAATGTTTCTTTTCTTTATAAAAGTTGATCAGAAATGAAGGCAGAGTATGTGTGAGCTGCAGGGTATAGATCTGTGTAAGATGACTCGTGTTCATATTAGTTGCTGTTAACTGTCAATAATAATCCTCTTCTTACCTGTTTACACTAACCTAAATCCTCAAAGATGCAATGACAGAGGGTAAACCACATTAGACGTAAACTTAACGTAGTGTGGTGTTATGCTCCTGGTGAAAAACTCTTGTGACAAGGAACGTGAGTTGGAGGCGGCGGACTGTCAGTGTTTGAGTAAGCAGGCTTGTGGGAGGGTCTGGTTTGGAACTAGCCCTCATATTTGAAGAGTTTGAAGGTACAGGTTTTCCCTCCTAGCCTGGTCAGCCTGGCAAGGCTGTATACGTTCTGTAACCAGGTGGTTCTGCCACATGCATCCTCAACAAAACGAGGACATTAAAATATAAACGCACAAACATACGCACCTATCAATCAGTGTAGGTATGAAAATGACTGAGATGCTCCCATAAATGCAAATCACGCTCTTGATGAATCCCTCCCTGTTGCTGACCAAGGCACCCCGCCAGCCTCACTGGCCTTGGGCTGATTTCTGACCTGCACAGGGAAGGGACCCTGGTGTCTGAGCCACTGCTTGGGTTAACAGTCCCTGGAGCGCAGCGGGTGGCTCTGTAAGGCAGTTTTCCTGGTTCCCAGACGGTGCCCACTGATCCAGAGACATCATAATTACTTTTGATGATGGTTTTTTTTTTTTAGTTTAGACCTCCCAAAATAAGGATAGCTGTGGGTTCTGTTGCGTACTACTGAAGAAGTGCGTCTTGTGACAAGGGACATGATACAAGACCGTTTGGGGCTGCACTGTGGCACAAGAACCTTGCAGGGCAGTCTTGGCCAGGGTGTGGGGAGAGAAGCTGGATGTGTTTTGCGTTCATGCACTTCCCATTCAGAGTGACTCGGGAGCAAACCGTCCTGGCAGCTGTACCTGGGGTTTCCTTCGGAGTGGACAAGTCTGCTTGGAGCCTTGCTTGGGAAAGCCGGGGCAGGGGGAGTGGGCAAACACGTGTACAGCATGGGTGGGCAGGGGCCAGGGCTTGGGTGAACAGAGGCAGCGTACCACACTCTGCACATTGCATCGTTTGCCACCAAACCTCTGAGAGTGTTGTGCCTGAGCACAGACAGTGCTCTGGGTGAAGGTGTCAATATTCTGCTGTTGTGGAGAGACTGTCGTAGGAAGAGAAGATTTGCATTTGTGTTGCAGGTAATGAGCACTGCACTTCTCTGTGTTTGACAGCTCTGGTCATGTTAGATGGGTTAAATCTTGCTGTACAAAAGCAGGTCTATGGGCAGGGAGAGCGAGTGTGTCACGGCTTAATTTGGAAAGCAGAGCTAGCTGGCTCCGTACCCTTTGGTGGCCTGGATCATCCCTTCCCTGCAGCTCATGGCATTGTGCATTTCTGCCAGACAGTTACAGGATACTGCCTCTGCACATCTGCCAGTGTGAGGCTCGGGGACCCTTGGCCATGTGGGTCCTGGAAGGACCTTGTTCACACCTTCAGCTCAGATGGATCAGACCAACAGCTCAAAACTAGTAAAGTCCACCTTGGCCCCATCCCCTGAGCCATCTACGTGCTCCAAATGTATGAGCACTTTCACTCTGAAAATTAACCAACCAGCTCATCCTGATGTAGGAAAAGGCAAGACTGCACCACTGAGTCCATCTTTTGTTCCTGCAGACATCCGTGTCACATGAAACATTTTGTAAACTGATCGTGCTCCTGCTCACAAGTAATTAAGATCTCTCTGGCCAATTCAAACCATTTCTTCTCACGCAGCTTTGTCCCTTTTGATGGTTTTGGCTGGGGTGGAATTAATTTTCTTCATAGCATCTAGTGTGGGGCCGTGCTTTGGATGCGTGCTGGAACAGGGCTGACAGCGCAGGGCTGTTTGGTTACTGCTGCGCAGAGCCTGCCCGGAGCCGAGGCCCTTTCTGCTCCTCTCACCGCCCCACCAGCGAGGGGCTGGGGGGCACCAGGAGCTGGGAGGGGACACGGCCGGGACAGCTGACACCCGCTGACCCAGGGGGTGTCCCATACCCTCTGGCCTCATGCTCAGTGTGTAAAGTTGGGGGGAGTTGCCGGGGGTCTGCTGCTCAGGGTCTGGCATCGGTCAGTGGGCAGTAAGTAATGGTTTTCATTTGCGTCACTTCTCTGTCTTTGGGTTTTTTTCTCTCTCTGTTATTTTCCTTTTCATTACAATTTATTTTTTTATTTTATTTAAATTGTTAAACTGTTCTTTTCTCACCCCATGAGTTCTCTCACTTTTACCCTTCTGATTCTCTTCCCTCATCCTGCTGGGAGGGAGAGCGAGCAAGCAGCTGTGTGGTGCTTAGTTGCCAGCAGGAGTTAAACCACAACACCCCTCGACTTAAATAGTTCTTTTCTCTTGGGTTTCCCTGCCAGATTTATGCAGCATGGTTGTATCCGCTTTCTGCATTTACTTTGCCGAGATAAACAGGCTAACTTTCCTTAGTCTCTTTTTATGAACTGTGTTTCTAGGATGATCAGAATGGTGGAAGATCTGTATCTCCACTTGTTTTAGTGTGAAAACAGCCCATGACTGTTGCTGTTGAAAGTAATGTTCCTGCAGAAGTCATATCTTGGTATATGTTTCATGCACTGGTTCAAAAACAAAGTATTGAAAGCACAGAGCAATGTCAAGAAAATCACAGATCACCTTTATTTTAGCTCGTCGCTGAGAGGTAAGTTTCCCTTTCAGGGGCAGATGTTTGGGTTAAAAAAGTGAGCGTGACTATAACCCATTCAGTTAATTGAATGGAAAAACACTTTGTGCGGTGATTCCTGATCTGCAGGTAAGACCATGGATGGAGCATCTTGGATCCTTATGCAGGAGTGTGCCTGGAGCTGAGATACGGCATCGTGAATGATCATACCAGATATCCTAGTGGTAGTGCGTATAGAAAAGCAAGGAATCAGCATTAAATTGCACGCTTGGTTTGGTTACTGCTGTAGGAACCTTAAGGGTTGCTTTATGTTAGCTTTGTGGATGCCAAATGGAGGCTGCGCCGTGTGATGTACATTAGACCCAGTACCTGTGGTCCATAGATAAGAGCACGGTGACAAAATGGAAAACTTACAGGCTGGTTCAATAAGTCTTACAAGGTCACGCATCAGGTCAGCACAGCTGAAAATAGCACCGACACCTCCTTTGCTAGAAGTGATTGCTATATTTAGGCTACATAAAAAAGCCTTAGTTGAGGTAAGCAGAAAAGAGTAACCTAGAGGTAAAATATTGAATATCAAAATGAAAGAAAAATGGCCTGAAGTACACCACCTCTGTGGTAAAGAGTGACTTAATGACACATATTTTTAAATGTCAGAGACTTAGAAACTTTATAAAGTCACAGGATTTATCTCCTTAAATTCTTTTTCTCATTGTTCACTCTGGAGTCCAAGATTGTCTACAAAACCAAAAAATGGTAAAACTAGTACAACGTGAAGAAGCAGTAAAGCAGTGTTTCCTGTCCGGTGTTCCTGTTCTGTTTTGCGTGGGCATTCTCCATAGATTAGGCTGTTTAGGATAGAAACGATTATCCTATTAGAGTACTAAGCACTTTCCATTCTTTCAGTTCTGCGATTTGCAGAGGAGCAGCAAGTGGTAACTCCTGTTGCAGGATTTTCAGAAGCAAAATAGAGAATCTGGCCCCACCTATGGGTGAGGAATTTAACATCAGCACATCCACTATAAAGCCTTGAAACATTCATCTGAAATACTTAGTTTAGCTGTATACATTAAAGCAAGTATCTGTTTCAGATACATTCAGTTTACATAAATTCGCTTTGGAACTCCCACAGTCTGAAAAATGTGTCAGTACATATTAACAATGTACACTATCCACCATATGCATGACACTGTCTCTCTTTGTGACTTATCATAAATGAGGGCTTGATTCCCTAAATCCCCAGGTCCTCATTTGCTTTGGCAGGCAATGGAAGAGATAGAGCCAATTACGAAATAGAGACGCTGTAAGCCTGGGGAACTGGAACCCACAGGCTTACTGCAGCGCTGTTTCATAAGTTATCGTGTTTGAAACTCTTGTTTTAGATAATATGGTAACAGGAAATTAATATGGCGATGCATGCTGTGAGTTTCACCATTTGAAAAAAAAAAAATTTAAAAAATCATGGACTTGGACACTGCATCGCATGTACTATGCTTGCTAATTCCTCTCTGCTCCGGGATCCTTTCTTTTCCAAACACTGAGCATTTTCAAGCAGCTGCTGCTTACACTTGCAATCCTGGGAAGTATTTTTTTATTTCCATTGTTCTTCAAAAAATAATGTCTTTTCTAATGTCATACTGGCCTTAGAATACAAAACGGACAATACTCAGTAGTGAATTGGTGTCAGAAACTGTAGCGGAGCCGTAATGGGACTCAAAGAGGAATTTTCTAACTGCTTTTGCGTCTCTTAGGAGGTGAGTATTCAATATCAGTTCTGGCAGGTGCAAAAATATCAAACCATAGGGTGATTTTTGAAATAAATAAGAATACTTCTTTTAAAATCTCTATTTGAACAGTAAGACCACAACAAGTGCTATTTTCAGAATTCGTAATAGCATGGGGTATGTATTTCCCTGCTGTGAGTTTGAAAAAGACTTCCATAAACCAGAAGAATCGGGTAGAAATACACTGTCATGTATTTCTAAAGAAATAGATTATGAAATTTATTTTTTAGAGCTCATACATAGCAGCTGAATGCATGTCTCACCAAGGAGCTGATGGGGTGTGGAAGGTTCTTCTTTTACATACATCCCCATAACGACATTTCTATACTCCAGTATTCTAGGCTATCCAAGCAGTATGGAATGGACATCTATCTGAAGAAAGAATTCCTTCAGTACACAGGATCTGTGAAGGAACGAGGTGTACTTTACCTTCTGACATCATTGCCTCAGGTATAGCAAAATGTCAACAGTCAAAAAGAAATAGATTAGTTCTGGTTCATAAAAATGGAGCAGCATTAAAGATACGTTTACGTATAATGTCCATGGAATCACAGCATTTCTTGCCTTTTGAACCATTGAGCTGAACAACATAGATAGTCTGCAAGTATCTGAATATAAAATACTTTATATATGCTTGGCTGATCTGCTGGTGAAATACTTAACAATATTTCAAAGAAAAGCTTGCAAAATGTAAACATTGGTGGTTTTCTGCAGCATTTAGATGAAAGTGTTTTAATGTGTACTATAGTTCTGACATGTTGAAACCACCAGACTTTAAGTGATGATGAAATTCAGTTACAATGGGTCATGAGAAAGATCTAGATCACCAATTAATTTTGCAATGAATTTCAGTATCATTAGGTGAATAGCTCGTTTATCATTTGCCGTAGGAGGTTATTGAGTCTCTGCAACAATAATAATTATAATTGGCATGATACAGCAGCCCAGAAACAGTGGTTATTCCTGCACTTCTGTACTAATATGAATAAATACTTCTATTAGGGAACCTGAAATGAAAAAAATTTCACACAGGCAGGGAAGAGGGACCAGATATCAGCTCTGAGAGGTCAGACAGCAGCTCTTGGATTGGCTGGAGTTTTGCAGCTAGTTCCAGTGGGACAAGAGTTGAACCCACGGGAGTGCAGGAGCAGGGACTGATCTTGTGCTGTCTCTCAGCTCGGTTTGTAAGTCCTGAGATCACACCAGACATGCATATGCTATATCAGAATATGATCAGCTAGTAAAGGAAAATAAGTAAGTCAGACCATTAGAATGATCCAGGATCATATGGGACAACTTTGTGACACTATATAATATGCAATAAGCAACCCTGTTTTTTAGGATCAGCAAAGAAAGGGAGTGATTGTGGCCTCGGACAGTAACTTTTCCATGGCTGTTGCTTACCACGCCTCAGAGCTCCGTATTCCAGTGTTCGTCATCATGTCAACCAGCACGTCCCCGGCCAGAGTGAAAATGTGCCGTGAGTACGGTGCCATGGTTATATCCTATGGCACTACCGCTAAGGATTCCCAGATGCACGCAAGAAGGTTGGCGCAGGAGAATGGGTACCTCTACCTCGAAGAGTAAGTGGAAAGTCAGGCTGTTTAGAAAGATCAGATTAGATGCTCACGCAGCTCTGCAAAAATAATTCGTTTCATTAAAATTTGATCACAGGTCATCAAAAAATTCCCCTTACCTGGAGTACGGACAGTTACATACATATTCCTAGGCACAAATCATGAATCTTTTTATGACGGGGGTGGAAACCGAAATGAAATGCTCTTCTTTCCCCCAAATGAGGCAAACTTCCTATTTAGGAATTATTTGGGCTCCTTTGATAATGGATATATGTTAACTCTTTGTGAGCCCTGTCAGAAAGCTGTAAGACTAGCATTCAGTTTTGGTCTCTCTGTTTGGAGTAAGATGGGTAAAAGCTGATCTTTAACGCAAAGGGTTCAGTGGCATAGTGTAGAGCAAGAGAAGGTTAATGCTGGGAAATTTTTGCCTATCTGTTTTGAGAAAACTGATTCTGCCGTGAAAAAAGATGATAAGAGGCTTCTTCACACATCTATTTAAAGTAGCTAAGGATGAGTGTAAATTTAAGTTTGAACTATTTGAGGTCATTGGACAAACCAGATTTAATGAAGACATAATTAGAATAAGACAGGCAAAAATATTTAGAATGGATCCTTTTTCCCTTTTTTTCCTTTTCTCTCTGCAGTCTCTTCTGTCTTTCCCTTCCCTTTTCCTTTTTCTTCTTCCTTGCCTTTTTTCAAGTAAGCTTTCCAAAAGCGTGGAGGGGTGACTCATTAGTGAGAGGTAGCCGAAGGTCCCTCTCATGCACTGAGCTGGAATGTTCCACTCCCTCCCCATCGCTGCCCCTGTGCAGGCTTTATCCACGACTCCGTGTTTGTACGGCACCTGCTGCAGTGAGCGCCCGTTCCCCTTCGGCTCCTGGGCACCTACCGCACTAAACTGGTGATCGTGAGGGGCGTTTCTTGGAAAGAATATCCCAGAATGGACGGAACGGAGAAAGTCCTCATTTCTTTCCTGGTTGGTTGCTTGGGAAGGAAGTATTAAAAACTGTACCCTTCAACTCCACTGTGAGCTCTGCCGACAGCAAGTGACCCACAGGGCTGGCTGGTGTGCTTTGCCTGTTGCCGCGGGCACAACCTTGTCCCAGACTGAGACTTTTAAGGAAACCTGAGGGAATGAGTTTCCCTAGATCCCACTGAATTTTAAACCCATTCAGGCTCTCTGAAAACCAAGCTTTCTGTAACTTTGTGATTTCTGACTGTCTGACAGTCATTTGTTAATCGATGTGTTAACTCTTGCATCAGCTATCACGTTTGCACCTAAGAACTAAACTGTTGTATTGTAATTTCATGTTTAATCTTCCCCTCCTCCCCAAATAATTATTCGTGTTACATAAGGTAGGTGTTCTCCAGGTTCATGAAGCTCCAGGGACAATGCACATAAAAGACTTCAGCATCTGGCAGGGAGGCACTGTAAATGTACACATTACTATGAATAATGCCGAAGCACTCTGATTTATTTCAGGTTTCAGGTTACAAGTGGCAGGTATTTTAGGTTACAAGAAGCAGGGTTATTCAGTCTGTTACCGTGTTTAAGTAAAACCTTGCAGATGCAATTTTTCACACTCTGGAGAAAAAAAAAAGAGGGGTGGGGTGGGGAACCCCCACTACAATTGTGAGCCTTTTCGTAACAGGATGCCTGTAACATATTTCGTTAGGTGTAGGCTGGGAGAGCTTTCCCAGGGAGATGTACGCACGTACGCCTAGCCAGTCTTCTTCTGTCCATCGCTACCTGCCAAAGCTGTCTGTAAAACATCAGTTCACCTCCTGTGCTTCAGAATGGAACTTCTGAAATGTAGTTTTATTTCAGTGTAATTCTAGCTTGCACAAAATCTATAGCAATTTCATCCCACGATCTCCCTAACCAATTCATTCTTTCCTTCCTGAAGTCAATGTTACATGACTGCACGGGTAGTGTCCTGTAGCTGGGTGTGTCGGTGTCAGTCCTTCCCATTTCTTGAGTGCAATTAAAATACCGTGCTATGAAAATGGTCATGCAAGAGCTCAATTAGAGGAAAGAAACTTTTGGTCCGACTGTGCAACTTCCTGCGAGATTCCAGGAAGGAAATGTGATTTTCCAAGTTGGCATTCAATCATTAAGCCTACCTAATTGCTCCTTAGGTAACATGGGATTTTTTTTAATAACCATAGATGTTAAGGACCTCGTTATAAATCAGTGCGACTATTGCCTATAAGTAACACAGTACCTCTGGGATGATGTGGGGAAGATTGATTTGTGAAACAGAGGAATAAGAGTGCTACAGATTGAATTACACACCTTCCTTCCTTGTGAGGCCAGTTTTTTCTTGTGTAACTCCATATCCAAATACTGACCAGACCTGATCCTCGTTATTTGGGATCTGGTTAGTCTGTTATTCTAGGAAGGACAGCTGATAGCTTTCGAGCCCTCTGTTTGGAGAATGGGGGAACGTGGTACCCAGTAGCTGACATGCCAAAATTTGTTGGAAAACCAAAGCCTGACGGCCCACCTTTGATTGCACATTTCAGAAGGCAAACGGCCAAATTTCTAGCTTTGGCTCAAAAATGCTTCTTTAAATCTACAGTCTTTAGATTTATCTGCCCTTTTTCTTGGTTTCCCTTCAATGGTATATGATACTGAAAGAGATATGTTTGCTTTCAGAAAGCAAAATTAATCAGTCATAGGGCAAATAAAATAACCCGTATTACTATAAAAAGCTGAAGGCTGATCAGTGAGCTGGTGTTCTAACTAGGTGTTAGCAAGGAAGGCATGATTATCTGAAACGTTCATTCAAATGGCTAATACACCTCCCTGCCCAGAGCAGTCTTCTTCAGGCAGAAATTTCAGTTGATCGAGAAGTTTTACTTGTAAATTGAATGTCCCAGGTCCTCGTTCATTTTTGCAGGTCCCCATGGTTTCCCACATAACCGTGAAAGAGGCAGCTCTGCAAACTTAGTCCTGAATCTTATTTGTGAATAAGGCTCCAAAACGGTTCAGGAGACCAGCGATATATTTTGTCACATGTAAGAAGGAGGAGAATGCTACTTCAGTGTCTTGATAAAGCCAGTAAATTCAAGGGTTCAGTTACCCATTCCACTATGATTTCTTGCCTTTGTCTTTAGCTGTGCTACTGGAGTGTAAGTTCATTCCTCCCATCCTTTCTTGTGTAGTTATATAGACTCTCGCCCTGAGGATTTTGCTGTGGTTTGCTGTATATGTGAGGTAACTCCCCAGGAGGGCCCTGGTCTCCACCTTGCAGGCATTCTGTGTTCTTGCAATGAGCCTCTCTGTGCATGTCTAACAGTAGTAAAAGCACAGCTTCCTAGTACCCAAATGTCCTGGGTCAAGTAAATCAAGTGAAGTCATTGGCTGTATAATTCTTTTTGCTTATCCGTTTGCCAGAAAAAGCAGAACACACAGGCATACAGTGATCTCATAGTTTTTTTGTTCATATATCATTCTATGTGTATGTCATTGCTAACTTTTAAATAAAACGCAAACCAGCTTTTAGAAATAGATCCAAGTCAATTGTGTGACTGTGCAGTGGGCTTTTCTTCAGTCTTTGACTCTGCTTGTCCTTATCCTGCTCATTGTATTACCTTTGCCTAAAAGTGTTTTACCAGTGAGTGTTTTGGCACAACTAAAGGCCCTTCCAGAGTCACGTGAAGATATCAGATATTGGCGCTGGATTGTGGAAAGACTGAACTCTAGCAATCTGTTTGCTATTTTTGAGGTTGAACGTAGTGATTAAATTTCATGAGAAGTCCCATTTATCACAAACACCAAATTCCTATTGTAAAGAGAAGGAAGGAGATTTCCTTTTGGGACTTTGCTTTTAGTTTGGACCGCAACACTTAAAATTTATGAAGCTGAAGGAAGCAATGGCACAGAAGCGTGACTTCTGCCTCGCCAGCTCCCTAAACACCTGTACTGGTAACAACAGAGATAAGTGCTCCTCGGCCTGAAGGCTGTTTGGGGGGTTTGTCAACAGCAGGAGTTTTCTCCCAGCAGGTAACAGCACACCACGGTCTGTCCGATGGCAGCGTCCTGATGTGTT
Source organism: Falco biarmicus (assembly GCF_023638135.1). Lineage (NCBI taxonomy): Eukaryota > Metazoa > Chordata > Aves > Falconiformes > Falconidae > Falco > Falco biarmicus. The sequence continues at coordinate 46,126,628 of NC_079296.1, read as the reverse complement.
GCCTCCTCCCGTCGTGCTGGCGACGTGCTCTCACGTGTATCTTTTTCTGCTGAATGGTGTCTTTACAGTAGTAGCTTGAACTGTTGTTGCGTTGCCACCTGTGAACCCTGCTGAGCTGTGCCCTTCCTTCCCGCAGGGAGGATAGTGCTGTCTACCTGTCGGGCCTGGGAACCGTGGGGCTGGAGGTGTACGAGCAGGTGCCAAAGCTGGATGCAGTGATTTTCCCTGCAGGAGGCCACTGTGGCTTGCTGGCAGGGTCAGCTGCTGCACTCAAACACCTCAACCCACATATTTCTGTAATTGTAAGTTTCCTTTCACCTCTAAGTGTTGCATTTGGGCAGCTTTTGCACAGCTATTCTTAAAAGGCGCTGGTACCTAGCGATAACGCTGCACTGGTACCTGTGATACACTGCCAGAGGCTGCATTTGCTGGGGACAGGGACTGTCTGATCCTGTGGGCTTCACCTAGGAGAAGAGCTTCTGAGAGCCTGGGAAGCCTCCTGTCCCTTGGCTCCTCGGCTGGAGTTAAGAAAAAATATGGGAAGATTCTTCCAAAGCAAATGAAATTTGCTTTATTTTGAAATGAAGCTGTGTTCTGAAATAATTTCTTATGGGAAAAGTTTGGTCCTAAATAAGCCACAGCATAAGTTTAGTGATAGCACAGTTATTACGCAGTTTGAAATTAATTGTTAATTTGGAGACGAAACATTATGTAGCTGCTTTTTTTTTGTGTCTACTTTGGTGGTGACTTCTGTTATAACTGGATCAATAAAAAAGTGACAGCACTTGTCTTCCCCAGGGCGTCGAATCTGAAAGTTTCCCTGTATTGCAACAGTCCTTGAAGGCTGGCCACCCTATTGAAGACCAGGCTTGCAGTAATCATCACTTTTATGGAGGTAAGAAAATGCATTCTTCTTTTGGAGGTAAAGGTTGTAACTGACTTCTTCAACTGCATTATTTTCTCATTAATTCAGTTCAAATATATTTTAAAGGAAATCTCTGAAGAGTCAGAATTTAATTCAAGCTGTAAGAGCAACTTCTGCCACATTTCCACCACCACCACCCTGGGGTACAATACTATTTCCAGTGCACGTGAAGTGTTCAGGTGAATACTTAGAAATATGAGAAAAATGAGAATTAGAAATAATAAATAGAAATACGACCATTGTGCTCACAAGCAGCATCCTAACGAATGAAAATCAATGGGAAAGCTCTCGTGTAAAAGACTAGTTTGTGAAAAGGCAGGAAAATACAGTACTTAAATATTTAGACTCACAAAACTGTTTTCAGAACAATAGTGTTTATAAATGATGTAGTTGTTTCCACATCATTTGCTCAAAAACCCTCAACTGTTAAGCAATCTAAGAATATCCTGTTTACCTGGTGCTCGACGCTCTGGAAGCTTTGTCTTAAATGGGAGTTTAACGAACAAAACACTTCTTAACTTTCCGTATGCTCTGCCTGCCTCTACTCCTTCGCTAGCTGTCCTGCTGTAGCTAACAAGGTACTTCTTGCCTTCAGCCCTTGTTCGAACAGTGAAAAGCGTGGGGCTGCAGGGTCACTCTTGCAGTGCGACTATGCCAGTGAAGAATTGTCATCTTCTTCAAGGGGTCCAAAATGGCAAAATCTTCCTGTGAGATTTGGTCTTGGTCACCAAACACATTTTTGTCATGTAAAAAAATCAAGCAACTGAAGAGCAAAAAACAGCAGTGTGCTGTGCTCATTAAGGGCAAGAAACAGGCAGGGCTCTAAAAAATGTTGAACTTGTCTAAAGCAGCCAGCTTCATATTTTTGCCTTTTGAAATCTGCAGATGTGAGCGGACTCTGCTTTGGCAGCAATTCTTTGCAGCTGACTGGGAAACTTGTGGATAAAGTTGTTGCTGTGAGGTAGGTGAAGAAAAACACTGAAACGAATAGTACTGGGTGAGCATTGCTGTGTATGGAAAACGTGCTGCGCCACCAGGCTATGGTGGTCCTTCACATACAGTGGAGAGCAGGTTGGCAGGAGCTTTCATCATGCACGCTTTGTGAGAGCGTGGCGGTGGTGGGGTGCCTTTCCTTCCAAGAGGGGCACTAAAGACGCTGAACCCAATCCCACATATCACAGAATCATCGAATATCTCAGGCTGGAAGAGATCCATAAAGGATCATCGAGTCCCGCTGCCTGCTCCTCGCAGGACTACCCAAAACTAAATCATATGACTAAAAGCGTTTCCCAGACTGACCCCTTTGGCCAAAACTTCACCTGGGGCTAGTACCTTGTCATGCTCCGGGTGTAAAATTTGTCCTTGTGTTCTACAACACTTGAAGGTAGCCTTTGGCAAAAAAAAATAAAATTAGATCTTCACAGGAGGGGCAAGTTGGATGAACATACTTACCACTAGGGTTTAGCTAGCACAGTGGTTCTAGTGAAAAATGCCATCCTGCCTTTCAGTTAGTAACAAGAGAGGTGTGTGTTCACCCCCAGCAGCACAGCTTTCGGTAGCACCACCCTGGGGTCGTGTGGGCCTGGCACGATGGAAGGAAACCAGTTATCCATAAATGTATTGTCTTCTGCTTTTGGTAGCTCTTCTGGGTTTTTGGCACAAGTCTTTTGCTTTCAGGGAGGAGGACATCCTCATTTCAATGCTGAGATTGCTGGAGTACGAGCGAGCCACGGTTGATGCGGAAGGGGCCATTGGACTTGCAGCGCTGGTTGCGGGGAAGCTGCCTGAGTTGAAGGGTAAAAGGTACGGTAGCTATGGCAGACAGGGAACTGTGGCCAAAACACGGGGTTGAGTGCCTTGGTTCCAGGAGATGAAGAGAAGCTACTTCTTTTAGGAGTGACAAGGCAATTCCTGCCCCTGTGCTGGCAGTGGGCTTATCTGCGGCATCGACTTCAGGCTGCAGAGACCACTCACCAGTCGGAAGACAATGTTGAACAAGACAGACCTCAGCCTGGAGAGCTGACAAATCTTGCCTTTTCCTGTGTGCTCAGACGGCTGGGGGAAAGGCGGTTACACGCAGCTCCATGAGGCATGGTCGCATCGGCCAGGAGCGCATCCTGCTCTTAGCAGCCTGCTGCCTTCTCTCGTTCCGCCTGTGGAAGTCAGCCCAGTCTGTGGTGGGACAGGAGCTGGGCTGTATTCTGTGATCGCTCAGTGGCACCTGCCTCCCGGCCCCGAGAACTGCCCCAGTAGTCAATGGGATTACCCTGTGCTTAGCCTTAAATGTGTGGCTAAGTGCCTTCTTGCATCTGGGCTTGAGCACTCAGTACTTAAGCGGATTGAGCCTTGGCGCAGGACCTAGTCCAGAATGTATTTAAACATACAGGCACTGAGGACAAAATCAAATTTCCAAGCTCAGCGTTGTACGCTAACACAGTGCTGAGGCAGTTCTTCAGAAGAGGCTGACAGAGTACGCACAGAGCTGCAACGAATTTCAGTTCGGCACAACTAAAATAAAAGGGGAAAATGCAATGGTTTGGATTAAAGAGGCCAGGTTTGACTCTGCAGAGCGAGATTATCATGGGCTAAGCGTGTGGCGCTTCACTTGATCTTCAAACATTTCTGCACCCATTTTGCAGGCTTGAGATGGAGTTAATTAATAGTTAACTGTTAAGAGGCTGAGCCTCAGAACTTCCAGGGAAAATGATGTCACGTTTTTAAAGTTTGAAACAGACGTAGAATTCTCCAGCTAATTATCCAGCTAACAAAACTCAGATCTCCAGGAAATGCAAAATGAAAATGAAGTTTTAGACCAACTAACGCAGCCAGCTTCCAGGCCCCCGCTGCCTGCCCACAGCTGATACGGAGAGCGGGGGCCGCTCTGACATGTGCAGTACTTATCGATCAAAGGGCTAGCGGGTCTTCAGCCGATATTGAATACAGGGTCTGCGATTTATGGTTCCTTTGCATACACAAGAGCTAATCAAAAATCCGATTTTTCTCTCTGTTTTCAGAGTGGCAGTTGTTATATGCAGCGGAAACTTGGAATTACACCTGCTGCAACAGTGCATAGCTCGTGCCCTGACCCTCGATAACAGAGTGTGCAGATTTTCCCTTGTGCTTTCTGACTGCCCAGGAGACATTTCAAAGCTACTGGAGATTTTGGCTCGGGAAGATGCAAGGTAGATGTAATAGTAGGGAAATCTAATCACAGAATAGCAAAAAGATTATTAAAGATTTGGACAAGCTTCCAAATGTTCTCTGAAGGCATGTCTGTAAGTAATTAATTAATCAAAGGGGATTTTCTTGTTATATTTCAGAAAAACTTTGTATTTCACTGATTTCTGTTCCAATGCAAAAGCACCTTTGCAGCATAGGGTAAGCGTCTAACACAGAAAGCAGCAAAGATAGTTACTGTCCAAACACTTACAGAAACTGTTTTACAATGACAAACGATTGTTGGGATCTCTAATTTATCCCTTACTTGATCTAGGGTTTTGGATATCAAACAAGAACGCACGTTTGCGACGTCTGAGCTCTTCACTACCGAGGTAAGATGAGATGTAATTTCAGTTTCTCTAGCAGTACTGGCCTCCCCTAGTTTATTCTGTTTTCCTACATCTTTATACGATGATGTTGAAGAAGCTTGCATAGTGACTTGGGGAGCAGTGTGATAGATAATTTCTTCTGCGTTATATAGCACTTTGCTTCACTAAACACTTGGTAGGCATATAAATAACACAGGACCTGTTTTACCTGCTATTGCGACACTGTGGGTGAAATACTCTAGCTGTTACCATTGCAAACCTTCCTTGCCTGTGTGGTGGAGTGCCGGAGGTGGTGAGTAACCTGCAGCATCCGTCCAGAACTTGAAGAGCCAGCTGTGTAGGCTGGCTGTAATCATCTGAGATCGATTTGCCTTAAAGCGATGTGGAGAACACCCTTACTCTTAAGGAATCCTCATTTTTACTAGGGCTGCAGTTTTGTACCTTGTCCACCAAGAGCACAGAGCAAAAATCGTTATTCCTTTGTTATTTGATACAGTAACAGAGAGGAGGTGTTCTCAGGTAATAGCATCACTTAAAAGGATCGTTTGTCTCCTGGTATATCCCGTATTTCAACTGGTTTGGCAAAGGTGTGGTTCCACTGATTTCGTGCTACTGCTGTTCGAGCCCAACCTGACTTAGTTTGTGAAATCATAGGTGGAAGTCACATTAGGGATCTTTGCTAAACAGGCTTATAACTGGGATCTGGTGATGCTATTGAGCAAGCAAGGTCTTTGATTTTGGCATTTAAATCTAATTTCCCACCTGCATGCAAAAACCTGCTTGGTATTTTCACCTGTGGATATAAAGAAATGGTTAAAGATGACTATAGCAAAGGACTACGATGAAGTTCGTGAACGTGTTTCAGAACATGATTATTAGCGGTTTTCTGAAGTGTCTAGGACTAGAACTATATTGTTCCACAATGTGCCATAACGATAGGCCAGCTGACTGGTTTGGGTAACTTGAAGGTAACGTGATGCTGCAGGGGGTAGACAAGTCCCTCTGATTCAGTGACTAACTTGTGACTCTGAAAGTTGAAGGCTAGATTTGACAAAGCCTGTAACTCTTCTCATGTTGTAATTTTTTTTAATGTTACTAAGTAAATGAAACAAAATCCACTGTCTTCATTTTTGATTGAGAATGTTAAAACAATTTTCCAGTGCTCTTGCAACCTCTCCCAATGAGGGAATTTTATCAGAATCTGCAGTAAATACAGTCCCTGAACGAGAAAGTGCCACGCGCGCTTGTCTGCACTTGAAACACAATGTATTCACACTGACTGCCCGCTTCAGGAATCTGACCGTGTTATTCAGGAATTCGTGTCCCTGAATAATTTAATTGGATGCTGGATTTGCATGATGGCTTTTAATCAGTCTGGGAGAGGCTATCGGATAATTAGATGTGAAGTGCGAAGTATTATTCCAGATTTATAGACCGCGGTGGCTTTGAGGGCAGCTCTGCCTGGTGACACCTAGTGAATCATGAAGTTTTTCTTTGAAAACTGAAACAAGGGTAATCAAAAAGGGTAAAACATTGAATTTACCTTTAAGCATCAAAATGGATTTGCTTTAACCAGATATAGAAAAATGTACATTTTTTCATAGTAAGGCTAATACACATTGGGGAGATTTTGCTTTTTTCTTTGTTGTTAGGAAGAGCTGAAGCCCTGTGTCAGCAAAGCATTCTGAGCGTTTGCTACTAAGCAGACCTGCAAAGGACTTTGTATCATTTTCATCAGTGTAAATCACAGCACGTTAAGCATGCATTTAGATCTGGATCAAGTACCAAAATTATCAAGTGTGTGGAGCTGGTGGTTATATAAGAAAGGTGTTACAGCTATACCCACTCCACTCTAACTTCAGCACATACTTTTGACTGTGGATATAGACGAAGCGTCTGACAGCACAGGGCAGTAAGTGTAGTGGCTCACTTAATACACTAAATCAGTCCTGTCAGGATTGTCATCTCAGTATTTAATTGGCCTTTTAGATTCACTCCTTAATTTCCAAAGGAGAGAAACTTGTTTTCTAGTCATTGCTTATCAGGAAAATAGAGCTTTTTATTTATCCCCTCCACTCCCCGTCTAGTGAAATGCCTTACTGGGTTAGTGTTTATTCATCTGGTGCATGCTTGGAACACTGTGGGAAGATCCTTGCTGGTAGTCTGATTTCATAGAGTAGTATGGACTTTCTAAAATGAAGCTTTATGTTCAAACTACACTTCTTGAAACATAACTTTTGGAACATTTTACTGGCAAAAATAAGAGGGTTTTGGGTTGTTTTTTTTTAATAAAAAAATGGATTCTGGCTACATTTGATTCAGCTGATTGTTACTGAAGTGCCTTGTGCAGTGGGATCAGCTGGTCACATTCTTTGGAAACAATATGGGAGCTTCTTTTGGATGCTGCCTGCTAATACCTCCAGTTTAGATTCTTCTTCCTTGTGACTCATGCTGGGTTTCTGTCTTGCAGAGAACCACGCCCTGATTCACTCTTACCTGAGCAGTTAGGGAATGGCTTCCAAAGTCCCGATATTGAAATAGATAACGCTTAGCAAATCGTACCGATAACCAGTCTGGTAGGCTTCACATTTTACAGCTATTGAAGCAGGTTAGATTACCAGGAATATCTAGACAGAAATAATGATCAGAGCTAAGGAAAAAATCATCTGACAAACTGGATCTAGAGATCTAGAGGATTGGCCAGTTCGTAGGAGGAGGCTGCAACTTACTGCTGTGAACTTTCCCTGTTCTCTATCAGTAATATCCCTCAGATTCCATGTGGGACAACTTATCGCTTAAATTACTTCCATCTGTAAACCTCTTTATAACCATTTAAATCCCTTTAATTTCATATTATCATTGACACAGAGAAGTCAATGAGAAAAATCAATAAATGGCTTAATAAGATAAGAACTATCTTTGCTCTGAAGCCATGCAAGGCTCTGCTATAGATCAGCAGCTTGCCTGCTTAATGGGTGTCTCGTATTTGGAATCGGGCAACTCAGCTGAAAAAAAAAATAATCTTTGAGCTCATCAGGTTTTAGAAAAGTCTTCTCCTCACCACTGAAACTGCAGCATAATCAGACTGGCAGGTACAGGAGGGTCCTGGAACAGAGCACTGAGGGGCTGCAGGGTGTTGAGGTGCTCCAGCAGCTTTGCAGGGAAGCCGCGGTGGTGGCAGCAGTCCCTCCGACCTTGGTCCTTTTTGATGTTATAGGCTGGGCTGGGCTGTTCACTTCAAACCTCTTGGGAGCTTAACTCTGCCGTGGTTTTAAATAGCTCAGAAAAGATCAACTGTAAAAAGAACATCCATCACATTACTTCTCCCTCTGACTGCGCAACAAAATCCTAACTCATTAATTGAATGTTGCTTTTTCTTTACGATAACGTTACATGTTGTCCCAGCGGTGCTGGGTTTCCTGCCTCACTTGGTGTGGTGTAGTACCTGTTTTTTCCATACAGTTTATCCACCTCAGGCCAGAGCTCATTGAATTATTTCAGTCTGCTCTGGTCAATTTGAGTAAATTCCTTTGGGCCAGCTTGCATTTTATGAAGGGCTGAGGGAGAGTATTTTGGATAGAGTTCCCGGTTGCCAACACATTCCATGTTGTTGTCCTGTGAAGAGAGCGCAGGGGAGCGCGCAGCTGTCCAGCTACGAGAAGGATGCTGTCATTGCCAAAGCATTTCCTGCGTGACCCTGGGCAAGGCACCGTTTCCGTGCTTCAGTTCCCCACCTGCCAAAAGGAGACACTTGCAAGTGGGAGGTTCAACAATACAATTCTTCTGAGGCCCTCCAAAAGAATGTGGTTATTTTCTTTAATGGCATTCCGCAGCAGACAGGCGGTACGGAATAGCCTGCCCCAGCTGTAGAAATAAGAACCTGACTCCAGGGAGGCTGGGAGCAGACCTGTTGGATTACCGTCTGACTTCTGAAATGTGACAGTAACTTGTTTGTGCTCATGCTCACCCACCTGAATGCCAGAATATGCCAAAAGATAAGGGCTGGGGTTGCACAACCAAGTGACAGCTGTGGCAGCTGTTATGCTCTTTCCCAAGCGTTGCATTGCATCGCCCCGACCTTGAGGGCTATCTGGCAGCTGATCCCCAAACCATGAAATGAAGTGCTGTTGCCAAATCATCCGTGATGTGCAGTAACCCACACTGGGTGTTTACAGAGTAATTCGGAAAATTACCCAGTTAATATATATATATTTTTAACAGAAACAAAAAGCCTTGCTTGCTTTATAGAACTGAAACCAGCGTGTATAAATAAATCCAGTGGTTTTCATGCAAACAAACCTATGCTGTTGCTGAGTGTGGTGTATCGTGAATGTTAAGTTACGTGAATACACCAAGACCAACAGCGCAGAAGAAGGTGATGATGAGTATGGTTTCTAGGATTAAAGTGGGATCCAAAGGTTCAGCGGATGAATCAGGGACATAAGGAATTGCAGTACCTGGTTACGATCTATCTTTACATGGAGCCTGGAGAAAGCACAAAAGACTGGGATCTTCTGATTGAGCCTCGCTGCTCACATTTCCTCTGCTCTCTAGTGTTGGTTCACCATGCCCACCCAACATCTTCATTTGCACACACACCCTACAGGTAGCAGGCATCAGGGAGTTGAGAAGCACTCTAAATGAATTTTTTAAATCTAGGAAAATACGGTCTAACAGGTTAAGCACCCACATGTGAGATTTGCAGTTAAAAGGGACAGAGGTGCCTGCTCTTTTGCCCAAATTATTCAGCACAGAACTCTGCAAATTTCTTCTTTTGTGAAGTTATGAACTTTCCTCTCTTTGAAATTGAATTAATCCTGTGAATATTTTAATTTGCGTATCTGGGTTTTGGTGTTGCCCTGAGTAATAACTTGTGATCAAGTTTTGCCTTTATTTTTTTCCAGCCTTCGTCTTGCTCCCTCAGTTATTTCTAGCTATTAAATAAAACCCACAAGAAACCAGCGTTCAGTGAAGGCTGTTCTCTCTTCCATTGCTTGAAGCCCTATTATAAAAAACCCCAACAGGCTAACTAAACCCTTAGTTTGGAATCAATCTTTAAATTACCTGCCACCAAGAGCAGAACTCTAAATGCAGTGACAGATCCATCTGGCTGGTTATTTTAACGGTCTTACAGGACCAGATAATTTCGTTATTATTTTTTAATCCAGCAAGGATGGAATATGCAGGAGAGAAATGCATAAAATGTACTGGGTGGTGGTGGTTGGTTTTTGTGGGGTTTTTTTTGTTTGTTTTTAGATGCAGAGAAAATTCTACTGTGCAAACATGGTCCTGCAGTCCTTGAAGTTCTGCTCAGTCAAAAAGCCGATGTCTAGTACTGAGGGCTTACGGGTTTGAAACAAATTTCAAGTTTTCTCTAGTTGTCGTGAGTTATCTTGTCTGGAGTATGAGAAATACCAGGCAATAGGTTTCATAAATTCTTCTTAAATAAGACCAGTTTGGAGCCCTTAGTTCATCCGTGGCTGTGCAAGCTCCTGTAGCTGGTAGTACTGGGGTGACTGTTCATCCCAGATAGATGCCATCCTCATATACCTCCCCACGAATATGAGGGTTGCCCTGTTGGACACTCGTGTAACTTATACTTCCCAGGTGAAGCGAATGAGAGAGCAGAGTCTGTGAAAGTAAAATTGCAGTGTAAACGGGCGTAATCTGAGGAAGAAAGCAAATTCTTGCCGCCTTTGCTGTGTAGACCTGTAGCTGCTCTAAAGTACAGTGTGATTCCCTGTCTGCTCCTGCTGTAGGCAAATGTTCTCTGTTCCTCTATTTGGCAAGTGTGAAAAATCAGGAAAATTTCTGGAGTTTTTTATTATTACTGCTGGTTTTGCTGTTACTTTTTATAATCCACTGCAGCGTATTAATGGCTGTATCACGTGTTGGATGCTGTGCACGCCCAGAACAAAAAGACAGTATTCCTCCAAACTGTTTACAAGCTCTCTGGCTCCAGTCTATCCAAGTCTGTCTGGCTTCAATCACTAGCAGAAAGAAAAGGGCAGAGGGGAGGGGAGTGAGCTCTGTAAATCGAACCGCTTTCCCATGCTTGCTCCCAGGGCAGAGCAGCCGCGCGCTGCCAGACATGCAAAGCTGCAGCTGGCAAGTCCGGACGGGTTCCAAGTGCAGCACTTGATTTGCTCAGGACAAACAGGCGCGAGTGCAGTGGAAGGGCAGGAAAGCTGCTTTTCGTGCTTATGGACTCTGTGAGGGGTGGGTGTGCGCTCTTGAAGATATGGCTGCAAAGCTTTAGGGATTTTGTAGGAAGCAGGGAATGGATAATGGGTGTTTGGTCCCTAGATACCCTTTAGATACTTTTCCCAGTCTTTGTGTTCTCTCCTCTTCCCTCATTATTAATTGTCCTCTGTGACTGCCCTTCTCTTGAGACTAATTCCCATTTTTTTCAGAGGAGGAAGAATTTAGCATCTAATTTGTGTTCCAAATAACTAAACATGAATAGACCTATGCTCAGGGTAAGAGGTGAAGAATTACAGAAACAGATCAGAAATGTGGCTTATTTCATGATGGATGTTTAAGAAGCTGTAGCCAGTTTTCTAATGAAGTGGGCTCACGGCTGTTCAGAATAACCTGGAGTTAGTGGTTTGTCTTCTCCTTCAGCAGTTTTGGTAAAGGTGTATTGTTAGTTTAAGCTCAGCCCTGTAAAAATATAAATTCACACAGTTCTTATTTAGAAATGTCCTCATAAACATATTTGAGTAGACACAATTTTTTTTTTTTTGCCTTCCTGCAGCTCTGACAGGAGCATTACGCAGGGTGTCTGTCTCTAGTAGGCCACCGTAAGGTTACCACGGCCAGGTTTTTTTTCTGTTTTCTGTAGATTTGCCTGTTAAGATAAACTCTCTGTTGTTGCACCGTGACTCATCTTGGATCCTTTCCTCGCTAGATTTCCAGGTTTTTGTGAGGTCTTTTTTCCACGTGGCACTTTAAATGCCAGCGTTAATTCCAGCAGGGTCAGCGGTGATTAAGTTTGTAGTCTAAAATCGCAAAGTATCACTTTCCTTCTGCACCTTCGTATTGGTGCCTCGCCTTTGGTAGTGCCCAGATTCTCGAATGATGCCGTAGAGATGTGAGTATGTAGAAAGAGGGATTAAAGAAGAATTGAAAAAAATGACATTGCAGTTATTGTCTTCAGTGGCTGCATGACAGGATTGTCAGTAATACTTGTGGAGGCAAGTGGAGAATAAAAACAAAACTATTAAGATCAGGTTTTCCTGGGTTTAGTTGGATTTAGTAGCAGAACCATAGCCAAGGACTAGAAGCAATGCAATGAGCAAACAAAAAAATCAGAATAAAACAAAAAGGTGTGGGAGGAGATGCAGCCCGCTAGGATACTGCAGAGATGGTAAAGGTCTGGGGGATAACTCCATGAGAGAGAAGAGGAGGAGAATATAAAAAATGTGAAGGATGTAGGTGTTGGAACAAACATTGCCCAGAAACATGGAAATGCGGTGCAGTAAGAGCCGGAGATTGGTGAGGTGGCAGCAGCGCCACGTACACACCCCAGGGAACGGGAAAGAGAAGCTGCTAGCGGGTGACTTCAGGGAGGCCAGCAGCAGACAAGTATTTTGCCCAGGAGCCAGCAGAGGATCAGCCTATCTTAAATTTTGAAGGCAATAAAGTAGGGCTGTTGGAAGGTTTTAAGACGGCACGGAAGGGTTGGAAGAGCCCCAGATGTCTGCAATGTCAGTTCTCTTACCTGTGTAGACAGGGGGTGCGAGGTCCAGAGTTTTTTACTGTTGAACTGATCGTTTTGCTTTTACGAGTGTGTTTTAGGATTGAGTTGGAAATGCCTTTGTCCAAGATTGCCGCCATGCCGTCAGGAACGATCCTAATTCTTTTCCCAGGTCACCTGCACGGTGGAGACCAGAGACAAGATCCACACAGCCCAGCTGCGGAACGCGCTTTTGGAACGCTACCCCACAGCTGCCTGGACCGAGCGGTGATGGGCACGGTGGCCCCGGTCCTCCAACAAGTATCTTACAGAGCCCTAATCTTGAAGCATTCAGAACAAATATTATCTTTCAAAGCTGAACAGTTAGCAAATAGTTTCAGGATATTTATTTCCTGCTCAAAAAGTAGTGAATGGCCTTGGGAATTTAGTTAAACTCAAAATTTCAGCTTAGCTAAGGGAAACTTTTAGTCTCTGCTGGTGTTGGAATTCATTAATTCATTATCGGCTGGTGGTCTGGATGTTGGCTAGTGCGTAGGATCCAATGGTGTTCAATAAATGAGCAGGGAGAAGGTGTTTTTCTTTACATCTGACTATAGACCTCTCAAAGGTCTTTTGATTGTGATCCTGCTAGTTAAAGATATGCAGCTTCTTGTGCTGGACTTTGCCATACTACTAGTATAGGAATTTTCCATTTCCAAGCCAGAAGCAGTTCTCCATTTGCTAAGTCTGCTTCAGGAGGTATGTACTTGTGTGTGGGTGTAGGTTTGAACACACTTTTGTTCTGATCTTTGCTATCATGTGAGGAAAAACTATGCTAATAAAATGTGATTAACATACAAAACCAAAACAACTTGGAAGATAAAAGCCAATATTGTATTCTTTTTTTTTTTTTCCTCAAAGGGAAAATGATCCTATTTATAAAGTAAAGTTCCAGAATGTTGCAGCAATAAAAAAAATAAGGTATTCTGAGTATAATTAGACCTCACATGCAGAATACAATTGTAATCCTTCTCTCTGCTTTTGGAGTCTCAGTACAAAAAGGAGCATATAAACTGGCTTGTGTTGCTTTTTATAAAGGGGTCTCTTCACCCATGCGAATTTTGTGATTAGCATTCTACTGATCATCTTAGTCTGCCTAAAACAGACTCTATCCACCTCGCCTGACAGATTAAGTACACTGTTAAGAGTGAAATACTTTTAAAGACCACATGTTAATAGCCAAAGGCAGTGCCGGGAGAAGAGGAAGCCTAAGTCTTAGGCACATGGCTAATGCAATTAACAAAGAACACGTTGACCCAGATACCATTTTCATCACTATGGGCAGAGATCCACTAATCAGGTAACAGAGGGGGATGGCAAGGAATGTAAGAGAAATTCAGGCCCACTGCCGAGTGTGCATACAACAGTCACTTTTTCGCTTGGGCAAAATTCAGTTTAAGGCCAGCTGCGACAGAGCTCCTATAGACCATTCCACATGGTTAAATTTAACCAGGATTGACCCAAATTTTTCTTGTAGGTATTTTAATGAGAGGTCTTAATCCTGCCTCTAGCATATTGAGTTGATAATTAAGTTATATTAAAATAAATATGATGTAGTTAGCAGTGCCCTAGAAAAGCTCAGCTGAACATCCAGCAAGGTCAGAGTGAGCATCTCCACGGGCTGCGTGGGATCAAATCGTTCCAGTTCCCACAGGCAGAGCTGGGTGAGCTGTCGCTAGGTGTCCAGGAAAACCAGCTTTTACTATAGCTTTTTCAGGAGATGCTGCAATCTCATAGTGATGCTCCTTTATTGTCATGCTATGATTTATAAATTGAGCTTCCATCTTCAGTCCTCCTCTGCAGTTTGGAACGGTCTGCGGGGATGTTTCCTTCCCTGGTGCTGCAGTAGGACACTTTTGGCTCTAAAGCACCACCAGCAAGTCACATGTGCGAGAGGAGATACCCTGGGGCGGGCGAAAGCTGTCCGTAGGCTAGGAAGGGCATCATCCAGAGAGCTGGAGCAACCAAAACAGAGGGTTCCTAGGGACTAGAAAGAATGAACTGCATATCCAATCTTACGCAGATCTCACTTTTATTTTACTTACTACTTAGGGATATCCAGCTATATCTATAAATTAACCTGCACCTGCACCGTGGGACGAAGGCAGCAGCATTCTGGCTATCTCTGCAGTACTTTTTTCTGGGAAACAGTCTGTTCCTTCTTACTGTGTCTCATGAAGGAGCAGGAGTAGAGAAGAGACTCTCACATATGGTGGGCAAATCATAAAAGACCACTGACTTGCTGTGGTTTTGGAAGGACCATGTTGGTTTGCACGTGGAACTGAAAATTATTGATGCCCCAATGGTTAGTGTCTTTCCCTTCCTGCCATCCAGAATGATGGGTATAGGGCTTGGTCTCCAGAATGTGTCCTGTAAATCACAGCCTGGCAGGCACAGCTCCTTCCTTCGTGGTCAGAAGGGTTTAAGAAATCTGTATAGAAATAGGCGGTGATAGACCACGTACTGCGCATGTGCTGCTTCCACTGAAGCAAGCAATGAACCACATCATCAAAGAGCAGATCTGGGGATGTAAAAGCACTATGAATAAGGGTCTAATTATTCTCTCGTCTCTTTTGGTAAAACTCTCAGGAAATTATGAGGATGTCTCAGGTATCTAATGAGAAGAAAATGGGACTTTATAACCAAAGTTCTCAGTAGTGGCCAACAGCTTCTGCTGTCTGAGTCCCTGGTTTATCATCCTGCATGATCCCAGACTTAATTTTTTAGAAGCTCAGAGCATTTACAACTTCTTTTCTGATCAGTGGGAACTGCATTTAGCAGATCTTCACAGAACAGGGGCAAGAGAGGTAGCGGGCGGAGCAATCAAGAATCAATGCACTCAGAATCACTGTCTGATTTTGAAAATGTGTTTTGGGGAGGGAAAAAAGAAAAAGGAAAATAAAAAGGAAAGTGATGTCTAGAAGATACTTAAAATGTCAAACAGGATATACGCTGTTTGGTTTTATTTTTATTGTACTAAGTATAAACATAAATTGTAAATCACTCTTCAGTGGTAAACTCTTTACATGAGAATATAATGATACCAGAATTGATTTCCAGTCTATATTGCTGTTACGCGAGTCTGTTGGCTTTAAAGTTAAAGTTAAATACTTGCAAGGGGGAAAAAAATTATCAAAATTAAACATTTAAATGAATTTATGTAATTGGAAAGAATACCAAAATATCTGTGCTGCTAACGTTTCTGCGTTATGAAATGCAATAGGACTATGGCATTTCAAAGGCACAACAATTTTTAAATGCTTCACTTAATGAAGTATTTTTATATAAGGCATTCTTATGTACCTTAAAAAAAAAATCACTTTAATGATTATGTAAAAATGTCACAAATTGTTACATCAGCAAAATGTAAATCTAAGCATTGTATTTATTCAAAATATAATTAAAATTATGCTATGCCACCTCAGCAGTGAAAGATTTGTCATTCTCTCATATGGTACTAATAGTAGACTTGCATTAAGAATTCAGAGTTCATTATTTTTCCTTTCCCTGTCACAGACATTGACACGAGATCCGTGTCATTCTTGCACGGGAGCTCTGGGTGGCCAGGGGGTGGCCATGGCCAGGCAGGGCTGCAGCTCTGGGCCCGTGAGGATGGTGGGGACTGCCAGACCCCTCACCGGCCAGGCAGGGTGAGCGTCACTGCTCACCGGCTTGGAAGGAGATTCTGTTTCACATAGCGGGTCAGGTGCAAACGCTGCCTCGCGTGTGCCTGCCTGTGTCCTTGGGCAAGGTGCAGGGCCTGGGTGCGGAGGTGTCCTGGGCTGGGCTTGTGTGGGTGAGGGAGGGCCGCGATAAATGTGATGAATTGGATCCCAGAGGTGTTCGTCAGATATCATGACCTTTGGTAAACCCATCCTTCAATTTCAGGGTGCAGCAGCCCCCCTGCCAAAATGCCTGTTCTTGTCTCCAGTGGAAGAGGATGCTCTGACCTGGGTAATTCCACTAGAGTGAAGCTACTTGGCTGTAGGAGCAGCCCTGTGACCACATGGTTTGTCAGGCACACAGCACAACTTCTTCCAAGGACTGATGCAAACAAAGCATATCTTTAATTGAAACAAAACCTCTTTCCGCATTCATTCCTTAATTTCTTCCACCAGGTCCTGTTAGCTCTGGATTAACATCTAAAGCTCTGCCAGTACCCGCTTACACAGCATCAGGAGAAGCCCATCTCCCCACGCAGGTGGCACGTCCCCACGGGTGGCCCTGCCACCTACCCTGCTGCTTTCGGTAGGTTTAGGGACGTGCGTTCCTTCTTCCCCTCCCAAAACACCGTCAGTGCGTTTGACGTGCTGTATCACACTTCTGTTAGCTGCAGACCTAGGCGTGGGGTTTAGTGATGGGAAAAGGGAATTGCAAGATGCTAGGGTCGGGCTGTAATTCCTGCCAGTCATTTATTTGATGGCCTTGGTTCTCCTGCCACCTTTGCTGTTCATTTAGCTGTAAGCAGCATGCCATGTATAGGATATTGAAGTTTGCAGAGTTTCGGTCAATTGCAAACTTCTGTTTTCATATGATCCTAACTTTTTGCTATGTGCCAACAGAGGGGGAATCCTTCTGAACATCATGCCTTCCTGAGCTGATGGCTTTCCCATTGTTCAAAAGCACTTCATTGATCGATCGATCGATTGATGCAAAATAAAGCTGCAGAAAAAAATCGAGGGCTGTTGTTGGAAAACATTCTAATAAAATATGAACGTTTTGAAGTAAATCAATAATGACCACTGACAATAACCAGCTGCCTAAGCCCATACAGGTGCTCTCTGTGAAGAAAGGAAGAGCCTGACCAGCCGCAGCTGAGTGCATCCCCAGGAAGGATATGAGGGGCTTGCCCTGCCCCGGGCAGGAGGGCTGTGCTGTTGGAGGGGTTCAGCTCTGCTGCTCATGTCTGCGAGCTCTTCTAAATGCAGGTACTTTTATTTGCTTTTTTTTTCCTAGTCCTGTAGCTATGAAGTTTTAAATCTTTCACACTTCTGAAATTTGTGGAGAAGGGTGTTGTTTGCCTGCTGTTGTCCTTTTGATAATTGTCTGTGGTGTTTTCAGAGGGATATTTTACCTTGTGTGGTTTCTAAACTTGGTATGTTCTCCCTGTCTATTCCCTCAAGGGGCACCTAAGAGTTTTTTCTTTGAGAGAGCAGTCTTGAAGAACACTGATAAATGATACAGCGGTGTTCTTTATGCCTCTCCTCTTCTCCTCCCCAGCTGTGCACATGTTGTAGTTTATGTTTGGGGTGGTAGGGGCCTCGTAAGGTCTAGTATTGTGTGTGGATTGTGTCGTATTATTACTTCTCCTCTGAAGAGTGACAATAGAGGTTTGACAACAACAAATGTTGATGTTTGAGGTTTTTTTAATTATTATTTATTTTCCTTTTGACAAATGTGACAATTTTTTGAGCCGTGTGCCTTGCATACAGGCACCGGTCTGAATAAGTGTGTTGCTGAGAAGATAAACAGAATGTGTAGGCTGTCAGCTGTATGCCAGAAGTTTTCATTCAGTTCCCAACTGAGTGGAGTCACTAAAACAAACCTTCTAGAAATACCTCTTTATTTTGTATGTGGAGATCACCTGCTGGGAGGCAGGGGAATACAAATGTGAAAGCTTATAATTAATTAACAAGTGTAAAAGCAAAGGATTTCTTAAACTGTGTAGTCTAGTAAATAGCGGTGAGACTGGCAGCCTCATTAACGAAGGCTCATATACAACAGTACTGTAATTAAAAAAAAAAAAAGGAATTGATGATCCCCTCTCCCTATTCAAACATGAGGAATAAATACAGAAGGAAGTAGTTCAGATTTTCTCATTCATGGAAACATTACTGCATTAGCTCCTTGGTTGGTTGCGTTGGTGGCTTTTGTGGTTTTGTTTTTTTTTTTTTTTTTGCAAAGGTCATTTACCTGAAAACTTTACAATCGGTGACCTAGCAGCTGCTTTCCGTAACACGTTCCTCTAAAATCTACTGTAGTTTGGGGGGGGGGGGGCTCTGCAGTTTCTGCCACCCGCCTCGGAGATGGTGCCAGAATGCCCACAAGCAGCAGACTGTTGGACTTCAAAGCCCTTGCCTATGGTGGGGAAGTGTCCTTCAGACTCTGCCAATGGTCAAGGAGGCTGTTCCCCCAGCTTTAACTGGGCTCTGTTGCTCTTCAGGGGACCAGCTGCTGGGCAAATTAAATGTCCATAATTAACTACCCCATGGGTATTTCCAAAGGCTGGCCCAGTTGACTCCTGTCACGTTTAGAAAAATCTAGGTCAGCACGACAGAGAGGCAAAGCAAGACAACGTGTGCTCCTAAGGGAGGTTTTTCGTTGCTCCCTTGCAAAAATGAGCTGCAGCCCTTAGGGCTTGAGAAGTTTCTTGGAACCAGCTGGGAGGCATCTCGCCGCCTCTGTTCAGGCTTGGCAAAGCTGCTGAGCTGATGCTGCATTTCATGGCCCAGCTTCACATCAGCAGAGCTTGATCTGAGCTGTGATCTGCCAAACGGGCTGATCTGGATTACTCGCCTTACTTTAAGAAATAATTACGCTCATTTCCACATATTCCCGTGTATTATGACTGAAAGGTGAAAATGGATCTGGGCGGGTTCTTTGTGTTTTCTCCTGCAACGAAGCCACCGAGCAAACACAGCATGAAAGCGCTGTTGTAAGCAATGCCGTTATTTGTGACCTGTATGAAATAATTCCTTTTGATTACTGATGCAGGTCAAATAAATAACAACTTTTTTGTATATGCCTAGAAAAAACAGGCACTGTTATACATTTTCTTGGCATCTACTTTATTAGCATAAAGCATACCCAGTTTTGTGCATCGGCTCTCATACCGAGGTGGGTTTTCCTTATGTTTTCAATTTGAAATAGATGGCTGAACAGGTTTTCTCTTCAGTGCTGTCAACAGCCTAGTCAGCAGGAATGTCTGTCCTGAAAGACCTTTCTCAATGTCAGCTTAGCTTTCTCGGTGATTTACCTTATTTAGTGGTGGTCTTGAATAGTAAAAGCCCTTCTGTAAGTTTCATTTGGTTTTCTTTTGGTGGGAAGTAACATTTTGAATTTTGAATTTTTTTTTTACAGTCAAGTACTAACATTTGCAAGTGTTTTCTTTTGGCAAGCCGGGTGGGTCAGGTGTTTGAGCTGAATGTGAAGGTACACTTCTGTTGCTCTCCCCTTTTGTTGTGGAAAGGTATTTTGATTGCAGTGGAAAGAACTGCTCTAGGTGGTTAAGAGCCTTCCTTTATGGTCCCTGTTCGGGTGGCCTGGAGAAATGCTTATGCCTGCTGTAGCCAGCACTGCTGCTTCCGAAGAGCCTGTTCCCCCGTGAATGTATGTCTCTTTATGGGCTCAGTGAGTCACAGGCCTGGCTCATACTTCTGCTGGCTTTTTGTAACCATAGCCTTGTACACTATGGTATGCTTATTTTGCGCCGCATTAGGGACACTATAAACAAACACTCAGAAATGGTATCTTGGTGTTACTGTCCATCTTGTCATTCTGCAGGTTTTTCTTTTCCTCATGGCTAGTCAGCAGTGCTTACCCCGTGCTCCTCAGGTTTGGAGTTGGGGATCTCGTGGGCTTCACAAACCTCAGAAGCTGCTTACAGCTCTGGGACAGACACTGAGAGTAAATACCTTGGGGTTTGTTTTTTTTCTTTAACCAAGTTGGAAAACTGAACTGCTGCCAGGCAAGGGTAGGGAAGAGAAAATGTTTGAAGGTAGACAAATACAATGTAATCAATGTAATGCCATCTCTAAGAACTGTGGCAAGCAGTTCACAACAACCTCCAGAAAAGAGAGCTTGAGATCGGTGAAGCTAAAAAACCAAACACCCACCAACCAACCTCCAGCGAGGCTTCAAAAAATTCTGCTGATGCCAGTATCTGGCTAACAGTTGTTCTAACTTGGAAATGTTTTTGAATTGAGGCAGTTATAAAGTGACTGCCGCTTTTTTTTTTACTTTTATAGCTTCCTTGGGCTGCACTGAGGAAGCTTTTACCATCAGCTTTCTAAAAGGAAGCCCTTCCAATTAAGTTGACTCTAGCAGTTAGCTTGTCGGAGCCGTGATTTATCCATAGCTGTTCCCCAGCCCTCGCGGAGGAGCTGTGAAGGTGAGCCTGACACATTCAGCACGCAGAACACCTGGGTGGGAAAGCTAGTGTCATAGTTCTGGCCTTATCTACAGCTTCGCTGATGGAAAGTGAATAGTGGGAAACAAGAACTGAGAAAAATGCCTATTAAGAAGAAAAAAGTCTTTTACCACCTTTCCGAAGTATTTAACTAGCCTCGGCATCATTACGGCTTTTTTTCTATACAGGGATGCTATCATGAAAATATTGAACCGAAGTTAGTCCATTTATCCCTTCACATTCTGAAGTTAATGCTCGTTACACACTCAGAGTTCACCTTGAAGCACAAAGTATCATACCTATGCATGTTTTAGTGCCGTGGAGGTTAGTGGGTTTGTTTTTGTAGACAAGTCACAGGGCTACCTCGCTCTGTTAGAAACCGGTAGAAACCAGACTTCTGTGGGCCTTACTCTAGAAAGCACGCAGCCAGCTGATCCTGTATGTTCCAAGGATGAATAACAATACCGCTGTAAAAGCGATGCTTATATATTTTGTTTGCTTATTTATTTCCAGGATAAATTCAAAAGAAAACCAAACTACTTTTTTAAAATCTTTATTCCAGGGTCACAGACTAAGATACAAGGTTAGACAGTAACACATAGCTTGGGCTCTTGACATTCCTGTTGGATTTCTAGCCACTAAACATGAATT
The DNA here is from genome assembly GCF_023638135.1 of Falco biarmicus. Taxonomy (NCBI): domain Eukaryota; kingdom Metazoa; phylum Chordata; class Aves; order Falconiformes; family Falconidae; genus Falco; species Falco biarmicus. Next base: position 46,105,638 of record NC_079296.1, on the reverse strand, counting down.
TCTACTTCTCTACAAAATGTTAATGTTACCAGTTCACCATTTAACAATAATTAAAAAAAAATAACCCAAACCAAACCACCATTTCAAACGCTTCAGTTCTCCATGCTTTTAGTGCCTCCTAAAAAGCAAGAACTTAATGTACCTGTGCTTGAGCAAGACTTCTCCATCAGAAGCGTTACAGTTTGTAGGTGCTGCACAAGGCGTAAGTTTGTTACCACCTTGTGGAGCTCTTCATGAGAGGAAGAACCACCTTTTCTCGTCCTATCTTCCAGAACAGCAGCATCACAGGTGGTGTGGTAAAACTCCTCCCCACACCATAGTTAGTATTTTAAATAGTTATTATTTTTTCAAGTGCTAAAACAAGACAGGCTAAACTTGTTCAAATATTCAAAAGCAAAAGACTGTTTGACAGAAGGCTCCCTACACATACAGAAGTGCTCTGAGGGGTGCTTAAGATGGTCTCTCAACCACAGATTTCAGGACATCATCTGGGAAACAGTGGTCTATGTTTTCTTGCTACATCCAATTTCATTCACAAATACAAAATTTTCAGCTAGATTTTGGAATGCTAATTGATTTTTTTCTTGGATAATAAATTACTACTTAGAAATGCTGCCCTCAAACCTACGGGATTACTACTTTATGCTATGCTAACTCAAAAACTGAAGTCTTCATTCAAAAGATGAGGTCGTGCTGCATAAAACTTAAGGCACATGTATTAAACCAAGTCGAAGTGCTTTATGTATCCAAGCTCATCACTGTGCCTCAACCTGAACTGAAACTTGGTCTTTTTCATGTGCCTGCAGCAATACAGTAGTGTGTCCTTTGTCAAAGAAAATAAGGTGACAAAACAGAGTACAAAGACCAGGCTCTAACAACAAAGCAGCAGCCAGTAAAACATCCTGTATAAAAAAACTACAGGTAAATTTAAATCACATCACGAAACAGGTGCAAGTTGCCTTGTGGCTGTAAATAACTCTCCCTGTTGCAGAAGAAAAATCCTTCACATGAAAAGGTAATTTATCAACCACTGCTACCAGGTGTCAAGGACATTCCAGTGACAGAGTATACACTCTATGTCAAAAACTGTAGAGGAGCAACTTTTGGCTTCTTGCATAATAAATGGGATTAAATTTTACCAGTGCCAAGGCTGAAGGGCTGAATTTCTAGTGAACTATCCACAGGGTGCTGTGAATTATAATTGTCTCGGTAGTAAGAAGAGAGTTATTTGGGCAGAAGGGCACTGCATCAGGTAGCAGGAATGTAATTTAGCTAATTACAGCACCTAGACATCTAAGTGAGGATGTTTTTGGGAAGATGAGGATGAAGAATGTGAGAAGTGACTTCTTTCACTGCCTTCTAGTAGTGCTTCTTGGCTGAAGGTTTGTAAGACACCAGAAGACCAAAGGAAGCATACCCAAATAAAAGTGTCTGAATGAACCATTGAAACTGAATTGCCGGGTCAGTGATTCCTTTAGATCTGTAACATTAACAAAAAGCATAAAATATGTCAAAACACTTAGGGTCTTGCAGACTGTACTGTGACACTTACAAAGCAAGGTTAGATATCTCTCCCAATCCCTGATACATCATATTTGATTAGAATTTCAATCTAATGAGACTTATTTCCCATACTAACTAAACATACCAGTTCTTGTGATTTTGGTGGATTTCAAGCTATCTGTTGAATAAAGGCTCTTTCAGAGATTTCATTCGTACAATTTCCTCAATAATATATGAACTGCAATCTCAGCTGATGCTATTTGAAATGACTTATCCTAGAGGTTTATATGCAAAGAAATTAGAGTAGATTAATGCTGATCTTAATACACAAGCCTGTATATAAATTCTTGTTGCCTACAGTCCCTGAAAGTAGACTGAATGTCAGCAGGGCAAAGCGGCCTGACAGTTACTGTGCTATGCGGGGTGGAGAAGCACTGTTACCTGCATCTGTGGCTAGAAAAATACAGGTACAGGGGCTGAAGACACCAGACTTGTTTTATGAGAAGGGACCTTCCTCTGCCAGTTAGCTTTAACTTAGCATATCGGAATTTTCCCGTATATTACAGAAAATATAACTTTTTCCGCCTCTCTGAGAAATACTGATTTGTCAGAGAAGACTATGTATAAACATGATAGCAAAACCAGAAGATTTCACATTTCCAGTACACAATTGCCAAGCGTAACTGCTCCAACTCATTGGTTTACAAGGGAGCTCCCTCTACTGACCTTTGCTAGAACAGTTCAGCTGTTTGTTGTTCCATAGTCTCTACACATACAAAATGCTTCTGTAGCAAGTGTTAATTAACACATTTCTTAATGTTCACTCTTGAATTCTTACCAGCTGTGAAAACATGTTTTTAATAATCCCAGTTGCAGTGTTTCCAAATAAGTGCAGAAACTAGAAAACCAGGGCTTAAGAAATTGACCTGCTTATATAAAGCAAGCTTACTTGAATAGACCATACACAGAAATACAGGCCAACAGCCAGCGACAGTGCTACTGTTAACCAATTTGTATCTGCTTCCTCACTAGTTATTCCTCATGCCCCCTTTGTGGTGTTCGTAAGTAGGCGTTGCTTTTTCATCAGTAGACAGTACAGGGTGTTTGGTGCCCAGGCTAACGTATGGCTGTTTTGTAAGCTACAGAAGTATGGCTGCAGAGATGGTGACAGGCAGGCAAACGATGCTTTTATGGGCCGTAACGCAAATTCTGTAAAACCTCATTACAATACACCCATTTGGTATGTTCACGGGTAATCTAGTTCCCTAAAACTTTAAAAAATCACCTTAAGCCTATATACCCATCTGCAGAATCGAAGTTCTAACTTTAAAGCTTCATAATTTAAGACTGAAGCCTGGTAAAAGAATTATTATTAACTCCCATTCTGAAGAGAAAGTGTTCATCCATATTCTACTATCTCGAGAGCCACCTTAAATAGCTTTCCATGGAACAAAATCCCTTTGTGTCCAAGCGATGTTACCAAAGAAGCCTGTGACACCTGTACACTGAACTAAATGAAGTTGAAAACCACTGTTTTTACAATGGCAAATGAACTGGCCATCTACTCTGTAGAGCATGAAAACAAGTACCTACATTCTTCTGAATTATTAAAAACAAAATTCAAATGAACAGAAGGACGATGTGTTCGGACAGCATAGCTTTCCAAACAATTTGCTATCCTAACATAAGACTTAGTTGGCTTTACTTTTATAGTCTGGCTAGTCAAAGTCTTCTATCCCACAAACCTGCATATACAAGGAGATCTTAAGTAGTCCCCAATAGAAACGTCCAATTGTATTCTCACAATATAGATGTAATCGCTTAAGCAGGTAATTAGCAGTCTTAAAATTCTGATGAGGTAAGAGCTGATGAAGTTGTGAGTTATCAGACTATTTCTACACCACCTATTGTTCCCTCCGCTTCCTGCGGCACAGTGTTACCCAGCACGCAGTGAGTTCACAGGCAGACGGACAAGCTCTGACAAGGTTTGCTGCTGCCAGTTCTGCAAGTTGCTGTCCCTTGCTTTTGCCACCCTGTACAGCAGTAACCACCAGCAAAATTTCCAGTAAACTCTTGTGGACAGCAAATGATCACTGCCGCAAGAATTTCATTAGTGTCCTCTGAATTAATATTGCTGCTGGGAACCACTGAAATTAGTCTGTAGCTTGTATCGCTTCTATCAGAAATCCTTTTCAGAGAACCTCTGTTGGGGTGAGGGGAGATAACAACTTACTGGCATAACTTAACACCGTAGAAGGCTTCTACTATGTGAATCAACCAGGATACCCAGAACCTGATAAAAAGAAAATAGGGTTTATTTTGTTGAAAATTAGGGAGAAGACTGTTGTATCCAAGATGTGTTATACAGAGAATGTAAAACTGGAAGCACAGAAGTAACATCTCACTTTAACCTCGAAAGTGAGGAGTGTTTTTTATCTTGGAAAAAAAACCCCCATGCATGCTCTTAAAAGAAATTTAAGTCCACTGAGAAAATGAGAGGAACTGTAACTTCTGCAATATGCCTTGACCTGCTATTTCAAGTATCTGCTGCATGTTTCCAGAACTTTCAGCACTTAAACCAAAAAGCAGAATGCTTTGTGAAAGCAGTACAAGTTAATCTTCAAGTGCGCAAAATCTATCCTTTTACTTACACAGGTATTTTTAGCGGTCCTGATGAGTTTAGATTTAGTTCTATGAAAAAACCTGTGTATATAGAATCAGAATATGAAACCTGTGTATATAGAATCAGAATATGAAACCTGTGTATATAGAATCAGAATATAATATGACTTGATTACTCAAACTTGGTCTAGAAACTTTCATATGGAAGCTTTTTATTAAAAAAGTTACACAGGATATTCAGTTAAGATCAATTCAATGCGTTGCTAAAGCAAAAAGATGCTCTTAGCAGAGATGAAGGCTTATCTTCTGCATGATGCATGGTAAACAAAACAAGAAAGTCTTGCTGTATTTACAGGAAATGAGAGACTGGTTTCAAGGAAATGTTCTCCAGCTCTTTTGTTAGGATAACAAATACTAAGTTTTGTAACCCAGCAAAACTTAGTAGTATGCCATTTCTTCCAGCAGGTCATTTCTCACAGGGACAGGATCAGGAGAAGTTAGTAGCAGGGTAGAAAGCATTATTTAATTGAAGCTGGAAAAAGAAGAGTCCTACAGAAGGAACTAAGCTACTTGAGTAAAAATTTGCCAAAAAAACCACTTTAGGAAGCGTTACAGATAGAAGTTTATATATGGACTAGTAACTGTCTCCAAAAGTAGGATCTTAATTTTTTCCCCCTTTCTCACTATAACAACACAAATGCTGAATTCTAACTTTTATATTAGCCTTAGCCTGTCTAGTCTTCTACATGCTTATTACCCCACACCCTTAGTTGTAATGAGCTTGAAAGGAGAGCTCTTTAGATGTAATTAACTGGGTTACAGGAAAGCTTGTTAACACAGACTAAGCAGAAGAGTCAGAGACAGGCAACAGGAGAGATGCAAAATAATTACACAGTCAAATATAACTTACCCATAGCATACCCATTTGTGGTGGTTTTCCACTAAATAATTAAGGAAGCTACCAAATATTCCCAAATAACTATAAGGTATAGTTGAAGGCCAAAGCGTTACCCACTTAAAAAAAAAAAAAAGAGAGTTAGGTTACTTCAGGGTAGAATTATTATCAATGTACCCTTCCAAGTAGTTTTCTTTTTGCTCCCCTCACCCCTGCTTCTGTCAAACATGATTTAGGGCTCATCTATTCACAGTATTTCAACGCCTTCATTCCATTAACCTTGTCCAAGACCCGTATTCTTCAACACGATCACTGGCTTTCTAAAGCACATGTAAAAAGATTCAAACCTATAAAATTTCTTTTCCTTGACATAAAAGATGCTGAAGTGGCAAGTTTAAGGTTGCCATCTGTGAACCAGGAGTGCATATCTGCACATTAAGTGGCATTTAAGTTGTAAGCTCATTACCTATTACACACAGCAGCAGCAAAAAATACATTGTCTCTGTCCTGAAGAAGTTAATCTGATGTAACTGATCTGACTAGACTGAGGAGGAGGAGTAATTATTTATCTCTAGGGGGTAAGTCTTTCCTCTGTTCTCTTAAAAAAAGAAAGTATTAAGATTTTCTTCTGTTTTGAACAGGGGACAGAGAATAATTGAGCACGAAGCCCAAAACCAAAGATGCACGTAGTGTTCAGATATTTTTCCTGTTGCTAACTTGTCTACAATGTTTATCACTCACTGTCTACCTTTATTTTAACAATCTGTGGAGGAGAAGCAGGGCATCAGTGAGCTGTGCACTTCAGTCCACTGGGGATACAAGGTAAACAGTGAAGTTATCCTTCCTCTGGTGTTTTTCACCGTTGCAGTTTCTAGCTATGTAAATTTGGCTATGCCAAGGATGTGGCAAGATGGCTTTAAACAAGGAATTTGCTTAAAGCTCATTCTGTTTCTTGAAACAGTCCGAAAGCTGTTTTGTGAGCTGTTTGGCCTGCCTTGACCGTCATTTCTTCAGTGGTGGTTCTTATGTGTAGAAAATCCATGCAAACAGAAGAAAAACTACAACGTGGAAGTTAATGGATGACCTTCATAAACTTGTCAGATACATCAAAACTGTCATTAATCCCATCACTGCAATAATCTGACCTATTTTAGCTGACATCCATTTTTAGAAATTAAGACAACATGGTAACTGAACTGGTCTGTTTTCCAACAACACTACCAGTTAGCACGGTCTGTAACTAAAACCATCCCTTGTCAATGCACCTTATTTACTGATACAACCCATAGCTGCCCTGGAGCTGGTTTCAGGGATGCACAAGCGGCTCCAGCGTGCGAGGGCCGCAGCACCGCGGTGGCTGGGATGGCGCCCAGGGACCCTGCACGCCTCGCTCCGGAATTCAGTCCAATGGGGTTTATTCACTGAATGCCTTCAATTCAATTTCTTTGATGTTTTTTCCCCTCCTCTGTACTCCTATTTTATGTTTTTCCTCTCAACTTCCTTCACAGATCAGTGCAGCCGCCGCACCAGCCTGCCCTGCCCAAGGCAGCGTTTTTAGCGTCCTCTCTCTCCCGGTCTCTGGCAGAAGGCGCCCCCCAGGAGGCTGGGCCCACCCGGGGAGCCCGTTCCACCAGCCCGGCGCTCCCCGAGCCCCGCCGCGGCGGCAGGCGCCGCAAACCCGCGGGGGGCCCGGCCGGTCCCTCGGCCCCGGGGAGCCGAGCTGCTGCGGGCCGCGCCTCCCCGCCCCGCTCGCTCCTTACGCCGAGCACGATCATGCCGAAGGTGATGGCGATCATCCAGATGAGCCGGGAGCGCTGGAAGTGGCAGCTGCCATCGCGGAGCCGCTCGGAGCCCGTGCCCGCCGCCATCGCGCCGCCGCTCTGCGGGCCGGGTGCCGCCGCTGCCGCTAAGGCCGGGGCGCGGGGGGCGGGGCCGGGGCCGCCCCGCCGGTGACAGGCCGGCGGTACCACTGTGCGCGGCGGGGGGGCGGCCCGGTCCACACCTGGGCGGCGGGGGGGGGTCGGTGGGGCCGGTGATGGGAGTCGGTAACGCGGCTGTGCTGGGAGCAACCTTATGCGGCGGATGGCGGTGCCGGGAACGGGCCCAGCCCGCGGCCGCCATTAGCGGGGGCGGCAGCAACCCCGCCGCGGTGCCCGGTGTCCCCGTCCGTGAGGGGGCGCCGGCGCAGCCCGGCCCCTCAGGAGCGAAATGCGGTTACGGAGTAGCGCTGAGCTTTTCGGCTGGGCTCCAGACGCGCTAGGGACAACGGCCCCGCTTCGGGGGGGGGGGGGGGGCGGGCGCGACAAACTGGAAAATGTACGAAATCAGTTACGGTTCGGGCTGCGCCGAGCGCTCCGGGGCACCGCGGGAGTCAGGCCCCCACGCTCCCTCCGCCCGCCTTCCCCGGCCTGGGCGCCGCGCCGAGGGCGCCCTCTGGTGGCGCGGGAGCGGCGCCGGGGTCACCCCAGCCCCGGGCAGCTGCGGGCCTGGGGCAGAGCGGCGGGGAAGGGCCTGGGGGGGCTGGCTGGCGGCCGGCTGGGCAGGAGCCCCCCGCCTGCCCAGGTGGCCCAGGAGGCCAGCGGCACCGGGCTGGTGCCCGAAACAGCGTGGCCAGCAGGCCCGGGGCAGGGACCGTCCCCCTGCGCTCGGCACCGGCGAGGCCGCCCCTGGAACGCTGTGTCCAGCTGTGGCCCCGCACGGCCAGAGGGACGCAGAGGGGCTGGAGCGTGTCCAGAGCCGGGCAGGGGCTGGGGAAGGGGCTGGGGCACCCGTGGGATGGGGGGCGGCTGGGGGGTTCAGTCTGGAGAGGAGGGGGCTCGGGGGGGCCCTTATCACTCCCTGCAGCTGCCTGACAGGGGCTGTAGGCAGGGGGGGTCGGGCTCTGCTCCCAGGGAACAAGGGACAGGACAGGAGGGAATGGCCTCAGGTGGCACCAGGGGAGGGTTAGATTGGGTGTGAGGGGACATGTCTTCACCGAAAGGGTGGTCAGGCACTGGAACGGGCTGCCCGGGGACGTGGTGGAGTCACCATCCCTGGAGGTGTTTAAAAGCCGTGCAGATGTGGCACTGGGGGACATGGTTTAGTGGTGGGCTTGGCAGTGCCGGGTTAGTAGTTAAGACCTGATGATCTCAAGGGTCTTTTCTAACCTAAATGATTCTATGCCTTTTAAATCCATGCCCAAAGTTTGTGCCGAAATCAGGAGACGGGCCGAGCTCTGAAGAAGTGCCCAGGACTGCCCCGTGCAAGGAGCCCTGCCCGGGCACCCTGCCCAGGCACCCAGCGCCTCTACGGGCACGAGGCGGCAGTCGTACTGGAAGGGAAGGAAGAGGCCAGTAACCGCGAGCAGGCTGGCCGTGCGGCGGGCGAGCGGGCTGGAGAGGGCAGGCATACACGGGAAGGAGAGGGGCCATCAGTAGCTGGGGCTGGTGGGCGGCGAGGTGGCGGGAGGGGGAAGGTGCTGCTGCCCCGGCCATGGGTTGTGACCCGCCGCTGGGGACGGGGAGTCAGATCTGCCCCTTCCCACTGCCCCTTGGAGGGGGACGTGCATCCCAGCTGCTCGTGCATCTCCGTGGACATTTGCTAACAAAGACTGGCTTTGGTGGCCAAAAGCAGCCAGGTGAGGTCAGAGGCAGTGTCCCCTTGTCCCTTCTGCCACGCTCCGGTGAAGACTTGCCCGCACGGTGTCATCTTGGGCAGAGGAGGGATAGCTGGCTTACTCTTCTTTCTCCTTCACCACCAATAACTGATTTACCTTTTTATTAACATTAAGTGATGCTCTTCCTGGCCCGGACAGGCCATGGTCACAAAACCAGCTAGCCCAGCATGTGGCCCACCAGAAGGGCCAGTCTTCATGTGTGACAGCAGCCCGACTCGCTGCCAGCCTTGTAGACACAGGTAGCTCTACCAGCCCTGGGCGTCTCCACAGCCTCGGACTTGAAAGTGAAATGGTTAATGAAGACAACCCCCTTGACAGACCTTTTGTGGGGGTGGACTTTCAGCCTTTCCATATCGAGGGCAGTGTCTTTGACCTGGTTTTTTTAAAAAGGCTGTTTCTCTTGACAAAAAGAGGAGTCTTTGGAGTATTTAAGAAGCTGAATATAGTTTTGGTTTTCATAATTTAAAGCCAGAAGTCCTGTAGCATCATCTAGTGTGGCCAGCACAGGCCATTAAGTATTACCTTGTTTCTCTGAATTGAGCTCAGTAACTTGTACTTAAAGCATACTTTTCAAGGGGTGTGTTACCTTGAAAACAAAAGCCGTCAAAAGACAGAGAATCCACTGCTTTCAATGATTAGTCTTTCTTGTGTTTCTTAGGGGTTGTGCATACCTAATAACAAATTTTGAGGGACTCATTTTCACAAATTAGTTGAAAAGCTTGCTCTATCATATTTTGCAAAAAGTTTGCATTTATGCCTTCATATTTTGGACCAATAAGTTAGCTACTTTTGTGGCTTCAGCACTGCAAATGTTATTTGCCAGTGAATTGCATTTATTGACGAGTATAATCTCAATTAGAAACTACAAATCCCCAACAGTGTTATGTGAATTATTGAAAAAACGCAAACCCAATTTACTTTGCCAAGTTTCCAGGAAACAAAACTATTTCTGCATGCTTTACTTCACCGTAATTTCTGAGTTTTCTACTTTTTTCCTTTCCTTTTCTGTTAATCGGTGCCACAAAGTGACTGAATGAAGACCTGGCAGGCTGTTACGAGTTGGCAGCTCCCGTTAGCATACTACACACTAAAATGTCACCAAGGCTGAGTGTAGACAGACGGCTTGGGCTGCTCTGTCCATGCTTACTAGAAGCCAGATTTCAATTTATAGTTTGGAACACGTATTTCTGTTGTTACAGGATTAACACAGCTCGGTGTTCTTCCTCAGGCCTTTCCTGTGCTAGAGAACATGCAGATATTGGTAGCTAGTGATCGGCACAGCTTGCCATCACGGTGACAGGGCTCTGTAAGCATTTGAGGCAGGCGAGCTAATCTAGCTTTACCTTGCTTCAGGCTGCAAGATTGCTAAACTGAGTCTATTTTTATAGTAGTCAAGGCCATAGGAAAGAGAGGATAATCTTAAAAACAAGTTGGAAAGAAAAGAAGTATGCTGCCTTGTAATTGCATACAAGTATTTTTCTTTCACTTGTATCACTTGATTTAGATTTCAAATTAGGTTGGTCATTGAAGGTATGAGTACTTTTCAAGAATCTAGGACCAAAAGAGATGTTCGTTATGAGATCAACAGGTCTTACTAACCGTATAGTAACATGCAAATGAGACATATGATCCTCCTTGTGATTTCACAGATAACTACATTAGTTTTTAGAAGAGTTTTTTCACTGAAATTGTGTCTGTAGGGTCCTGAGGTCTCCGTAGTGACTGGGTATGCAAATTGAGGTGGGTTAGTTGTGCTGAAAACAATAAAATGGACCTGTGCATTCCTCCAGCCTAATCCCTGAGACATAGCTGGCTCATTTCACACAATCAGTGTATCACTCTCTCAGATTTTAAAATACTAACCTCTGTGTTGTACCTAGTAGGGGAGAAAACTTGTTCCCCCTTCAGTTTAGAAACATTTGCTATCTCCAACTTAGAGATATTGATTATCTTACTTTCATCGGGAAGTACAAAGGGTATTTGCCAGGTAGTCAGCCTCTTTTGTTCGGTGTTCTTGGTAGATGCCAGAGACTAGATAGAGACATGTTAGCTCTTCTGTGTCTCTTAACATTCTCGGGGTGGGGGGGGTGGGGTGGGGGTGGAATAAAAAAACAACAAAACTGGGGGAGGGAAGGATTAGTCTAATTCAGACCAACCTTTATGGTGTGAGTCATCCTACTGGAGTCAGTGATGTGACTTGTTTAAACAGCAACTTTCTGTAGAAGTAGGGATTAAGGGATTTGGCTTCTTTTAGGAAGTTACTTGGAAATGAACTGCAGCCAACTCTAAACTGAATTTGAAGCTGGTATAAAAGAGATGAGATGCATTCAGTGAAAGTTACCTAAGAAGATGCAATTATCAATAAAACATTTTTTAATCGGGGCTAAATGACACAATGCTGTAATGAAACTACCGCAAGCAATGTCTGATTCCTCATGTAGCTAGTTAACACATGACTGTTCCTCTGTCATTTGTCATTTTTAATGGGGAGTTAAAAATTATTTCACTTTAATCTTTTAGCTCTAAGACTAGGGAAGCTAAGGAAAAGTTCAGTCTTTAAAAATATTTCATGTTGCATTTTGACAAGCATTACAGCTTTGAGGTTAATGGTCAAGATTTTCAGCAGATTCCCATACTTACAAAAAAATTTAAAGAGTAGTGAGATCTGCATAAGAAGAAACAATGAGGCATAGTAATTCTGCTTGCTGTTGTAATGAATATCCTTTGTGACTTGGAAGTAAATAAACCTTTGTACATATCTCTGCTGTATCCTTCTCATAGGTAAATGGATTCCTTGGATGTTTGATAAAACTAATTCTCTTCTTCTATCACATTTTTAACACAATTGAGAGCACAATTCAAGTCTTGGAAATTGTCAGCTATAAAGGTCCCATCCAAATACTTTGCAAAGATTAAGAGCTAAGTAATACCTATAAGCTATAAAGGTATGAATTTCTTGTTGGTTTTACTACAAATTCAGTCTGTCTGTTTAAGAGCTGAATTCTATATGCTCATCCCAACGCTATCACAGTGGGTTGGGGTTTTTTTTCTGTTATTAAAAAGAAACAGAAAGGTGAAACAGACTTTTTTTTTTTTTTTTAACATGATGCTCTTCAGCCAACATTGCATTAATAAGCCCTTCTAAACAGACAGGCAAAGCTCACCAATTTGAAGTCCAGGTTGCACAGAGAGCTTCGGTTTTGATCACAGTTGTGCATTTTACAGTTCTATATTTGTTGTTACTGATGTCTGCTGGAAGTCAGTAACTTTAGCCCTACTAAAAATATTTTGTGCATGTCTCTGATGGCTTTCTTTTGTTGTGTCAGGTAGCTTTAAAAAATGAAAGAGCAACAAGTAGTATCCATTTGAAATCTCAGTTTATAAAGGTTGGATTTATGCTACAAGTATTTGGTGGAATTTTTTAAATTGGATGTGTGCTACAGGTATTTGACAGGATTTTTTTTGAAGGTATGTGGGCAAAAAAAATATTTTATGTCATTTGGGGAGGCTATTTAATAATACTAAATGTACCTTGCAAGGATAAATTACATGTGACCAGCCAGCCTTGTTCATATTAGTCATGTTGGAAAAAGCTGAGGAGTTTAGACTCTTCAAAACCGTATTACATACAGATAAGGGGCCATGACTCGCCATCCCAGCATCCCACAGCATTATTGACTGAGTGGTTAAAAGAGGCCAAAGGAGTAAGTCTCCAGCAAACCATCAGTGTTTTGATGCCTTGTTCTGTCCCTTAATTATGTTTTAATACATAGTATTTGGTATCTGATATCACCTCTCATTTCTCTCTGAAGGAATTCCGAACTTTTTATTTCTGCTTCCTATTTTGAAAAACACTGCCTTGGGTTGCCAGGTTCTTCACATGCATTGTAGTAAATATAAGAATGCAGTGTTGGGGAAAAGGAAAGGTTTCAGCTTAGTTCACTGTTCTTGAGGATCTGTTGGGACCAGCTAATGCATCTTTATTGTGTTTCTCAGGTAATGAACAAGTAATGTCAATTGACACAGTTTTCTAGCTCTCAGTATTTTTTTCCCTACACGTCTGGAATAGGAATATCATGATGGAAAAGCTAACTACAGTACAAAAAAGCTAATTTAGATCTAGCGAAGAAATGGGGTCAGTAGGGGATGGGTGAGGTGGGTGAGATGGGTGGGAAGCACATTTCATTATAACCACATGGGTGGGGATGTTATTTGGGAGATGAGAAGGAATAGGACTGACAAGGGAGGTTAGTGCAATAGTTCTTTGAACAGGGAGAAGACCTCAGACAACTTGTCTCCAGTCCCAGCAGACTAACCTTAAGGCCAAATTCACTCGTCTTTAGGCAACTAGTTATTGTAATCAAGTTTGGCAGACCATGGTCTGCCAATTTGTTGTGTTGCTATAGTATCACGTGGGTGTGTTTGTATCCTGTCAGCACAAGAAAAACATAGTCCTTTTCCTAAATCATCTGCAGTCCAGAGGTCTCATCCTCGCAGGTGCCAAGAGTCCACAAGTGTTTCTGGAGCTGATCAGTCATAGGGCATCTGCCAGTTACACAAATGGCATGACTGAGGATGATGACAGACTTTCTTACAAAGGAAAGGAGGCAGCAGGGAGTACAAGTGAAAGAATTACCATCAAGTAATGCAGACTGTAAATCTGACTGTACTGGGTGTAAAATACTGCTACATTTATATGAAATTTTATTTATCTCAGTGGTGGTGGAGCAAGTGAGGTCTTGCTAGACTGCACTGCACTCAGTAATCCTCTGGAGGCCCAGGCTGGATTTCAGGAGGGTATTTTATACACAATTTTTTGATGTTTCTTGAGGCAGGATTTTAGTGAACACAGGGTTGCTACTGCATGGGTTCCTGTGCAGCTTTTCTTCTTGGCATTCAAAGGGGACAAGAATACTGATAATCTATGCGTTAGGCTTATTACAAGTGGAAATCCTACTCCACCCCGTTCCTGTGCTGGTGTGGACCCTGCTAATTTGCCCTTCCCTGTGGTCATCCTAACTCTTTACAAGCTCAGGCTCAGCCTGTCCAAACTCTAGATCAGTGTTCTGTGTGGCTGTGTGAGTCAGATCTGTCCCACAGAAGAGAAATTTCCCTCCACCAGAGCAGAAGACACTGTACTGCGTCAGACCAGAAGCACTGGCCACTGCCTTCCCAGCGAGTCTGTGCTATCCTACATCCATCTCCCAAGACTTTTTTTCTGCTGCCTAGGAAAAAAATTAACAGTGTTGGGCACCAGTAGGCTACCACTTCACAAAAGACACAAAGTTTGCAAATACTTTGGCTTCAGTTTTACCTGGCCTCTTACTTCCTCCAAAATTAAGGGAGTTTTCTATTTGAAAGGGATGACAATTTCTTTCAAGACTGTCACAGGACTCAAAAACTCACCAGTAAGCAGCATAAACGATAGTACAAGTAAGGGACTATTTTCAGGTTCAGACAACAGATAACCATTACAGCTCAGAAGTGAGATCTTGGGAGTCTGATAGATAGTTCTATGAGAATGCAAGCTCAGTGATGGTCAAAAAAAGCAAAGCAAATGCTAGGAGCTATTAGGAGAGCAATGGAGAAAAAAATCATTATCATCATAATACTTAAAACACCATGATTCCTCTACATCTTTAATTCTGAGAGTCATTCTAGTCTTCCTATCTCAGGAAGGATATAGTAGAACCAGAAAAGGCAACACGAATGATCAAAGGCATGGAGCTCTTACCATAGCGTGAGTAATAATGCACCAGCTACCATGAGTAAGATGGAATTCTTCAGTCTGTAAAAGAGGTGGCTGAAGGGCGAAAGTGGTGGGGTTTGATGAAAAAATGGGCAGTGTGAACTGCTGGAACCAGGAATGGTTATTCCATGTTCTTGTGTGGGAGCCAGCAAGCACCAAATGATTCTAGCAGGCAACATGTTACGAACACATGAAAGTAAGTGTTATTTAATATAATGTATGGTTAAATTGCTTGTCAGAGGATGCTTTGGAAGCTAAAATTTTACTTAGGTTCAGAAAAAGCCTGAATAAATTCACAGAATAGAAGCATATTGTGTTTTCTGTATACTTAGAAACTCTTATCCCCATCAAAAAGCCTCTGGGGTGAAAATGACCACAGTCGTCATCATCATCATCATTTGGTAACAGTGTGTTGCTGACTGAGCTGGTTATAGACACCTACCTTCCCTAGGCAGGTATCCATTTCTGGCCATTGCTGAAGACTTAGCTATCAGGCTAGACAGACATTTGGTCTCAGCGAGTTTGAGCTTTTTTCACAGTTACCCTAGATTTCAAATAATTGCAACCTGCGCCATGAATTTTTTTAAGGGTTAAATACAAGAAAAATTTAAGTGTGAGGTTATTCAAAAGTTATGTGAAACTGACCTAATGCCTTTTTCACCTTGGAAGTTTAATGAGAAGTGAGCCAGAGGACAACTGGTGTGTCTCAAAAGTGCATGGTGTTTTCAGCCGTATTGTTTTCCTCCACTTTCAAGTGTTAGAAACAACATTCATTGCAGGTAAGAAAAAAGGCTGGAGCACCGCTTTGGCATAATAAAGGCGTTTACTGTAAGAGAAGGCTCAGCGGTGCAGGTGACGTCTCTTGAAAGACAGTTCTGGACTGGGGAACAACTGCTCTTTCAAAAGTAAGAATTATCGCCCTCTTTTTGCTCAAGGTGCAAAATGTGCCTCCATCCTGCTTGCCCTGCTGACACATCATAGAAGCATGCATGTCTAGCTGCTGCATTATTTTCAAAACAAGACAGGCTGCTGTAAATGTTCCTTTCCCTGAAAAGCAGGTGAGAGCACAGCCATCACTTGGCTCCTCATGTTCTACAGAGGGCTCCTGGGCGCGTCTGGCTGTGGCAGTACTGTGCATAGGGAGAAATCTTTGTGGAAGAGAATCCATGTTGTTTTGCTGAATTCCACAGTTTTCCATTTGAAGGTGAAATCTCTTTGCAATTCTCCAGGGTTGCTTTGTAGCGTTTTTATTTCAGTGATGTAAGAGCTGCCTTTTACTGCCAAGCCCATAATTAAAGCAGTGTTGACTGGTAAGTAATGGGCTGCAAAAGGTGTACCAAAAGATAATTAAAGATGCATTCCAGATAAGCAGGGCATGAGCATCCTTTTTATGAGGTGTTAATGTCTGAAGACCAACTAGTGAAATTGATCTTGCTCCTTCAGTTCTGCTTAAACATCAATAGCATTGTACTGCCCTAGAAGATGTTTGATGTAGGGATTTCTAATGGGCTGTGCTTGTCCTAAGACTCCCCAGGCAGGCGCCTGGTGACAGGGCTGTGCTGCACTGGGTAATCTGGCATCCCATTCACGCTACCATGATTTTGAGGTTGCCTTTGTAACTTCTAACACTAGGGCTGCTCTGGAGGGAGAGAGGAGAGGAGCTGCCGATGCCCTGATGCAGCCTAGGGTAGATGCAAACCTTTTTTGAGAGCCATTTTAGAGAGCACTGTGGCTAGTCCTTGTCTAATAACTGTGTTGTCTCTCTGAAATATTATTTACATACACATATCTTACTTTTGTTGCATTTTTTATGTATTCCACATATGATTTCGATTCCTCCATAAATGCACAGAGGCATAAAGGAACATTAGCAGAGGGCACAGTCGGTTTCCACAATTGGACTCTACTGAAATCTATAGCAAAATTCCATGGATTTTGGTGGGAGCCTGAGGACTGAAGAGATGCTGTTTTTGTTAAGCATGTTGCTTTGGGTATTCTTGCTTCTTTCCCCACACTCTTCCCATCTTCCCATTGCCCTATTTGTGAAATGGATTAAAAATACAGTATGTGTGTGTGTGTACTATTTTCCCGATACAGTTTAGAGAAGAAATGGGGGAGCTCATAAACAGTTGTTTTGATTAGGACTGGCATGCAACAGCATGATGATGCTAGGGGAACATGGGCAGCAAGGGGCTGGTCAGTGTTGTTCCCTGGATTAGCGTATGGTCAAACTCTAGCTGTAGCAGAAAGCAGCTCACAAATTAGGCCAAGTCCATACATCTCAGCAGAAGAGGGGGAAGAGGAGGGGGAGGCAAAGATTGCCATCTTCTTTCCTGGAATCTCACTTAAAAACAAAACTTACAATCTAAGTCCCTATCAATTAGCATTGCAAAGAAAATCTCTGAAAATGAAGGGTGTAAAGAGGCTGCCTGGCAGAGTGCCTGAAACAATAACTCCGGGAAGTGTGAACTGCTCTCTCCATAGCCAGAGGATGTTAACAAAAGCCTGATCTATTTGACCTAGCTAGTACTGATGGACAGTCAGTATTAGCAAGCAGTGCAAGTTGCTGCAAGCCTGTGCAAGCCTCTGCTTGACTCCTCCTTATCTCTTCTGCACTGGCTGTGGCTGTAAGGTGTGTATCTTTGTTGGAGGGGGTGGCTTCCCTGTCCTTTTGAGATCAGTATTGCAGGCTGCCTGCAGGGTCAGCTTTGCGTTGTGGTAATTCCTGGTGGATGATTTTTCTGCTATGAAAATTGGATATCCAGAAAGAAAAATGACAACATTTGTTCTAGCCTTCCCTGTGGCCAGACTGAATGAATAAGCCCTCTTTGTACCCTACAGACATCCTTGGTATCCTTGATCCAGTTTATTATGCACCCCATAGAGAGCCATATTGGAATCACAGAGGGATGGAAAAGTCCTACGCAATTCCATACTTTCTCATGCCAGTTTAAATCAGGGCCCCCCAACTGTCTTTTACTCTCTGCTGCTGTGCATCCCCATACCATGCTGGTGCTTGAACTAAGCCCACCAAAAACTAACCCAGCCAAAAAAAAAAAAAAAAAAAAAAAAGTGGTCAGTTTTTTGGAAGGAGTAGCTCTGTGAGTTGGCTTGTTTGCTAGTCAAGCATGCGCTGGAGGTGGCCTGCACAGGACTGTGTGCGAAGCCATGTGGGGCCTTGAAGGCAGATAGAATTGCAGCCTGCATGCTTAGAACAAGAAGGAATAGCTGAAGCTGGGTTTGCTGTAGAGAAGACTGTCAATAAAACTATGCCACCAAGCTTTACATGTCTGCTTATTGTGTCTGAGCCTTCATCCACCCCCTCCCTACAAATGTATCTGAATATTAAAAGTGAACTAAAACTGAAGGAGTACCAGCACACCTTGACGGTACCTAGAACTGCTGAATCACTTGCCACCTGGCTGCTTTTTTCCCTTTTCCCCCATGAAAATTCTTGCTTAAATACAAATTTTATTGGTTACATAGGCAGTGAAAAACTGCAAACTATGCTGGAGCTCTGGGGGAGAAGAGAAATCTTGTGGGATGTGTCTGTGCTATGACAGTTTGGGCTTAAGGGAATGCTACCGTAGAAGAAAGGAGTACTGACAAATTGCTTCAAGCTGTTATTTCTAGATGTTTGGGGCTACATGCTGCTGTCATCCCACTGAAATTCTCACTGCCTTCACACATGCTTCTGCTTGAAAACATGATTTAGCTAAAGTAGTTTCTGCGGGCATTTGCCTTGCCTTACGGGCACAGCTGTACAGGAATCCAGTCTGTGGGGTACGAGACTCACAGGGGCTGACTGTTGCCCCTGTCTGGAAGGAAACTCATTTTTGTTGTGAACCATCGTGGTGGTGTGAGTAATGTTAAAACCCTCACCCAGCCCCAAAGTGGCCGTGGGGATGGTGGACGCGCTGGACCCTGCGGAACACCAGTATTACGTCACAGCCCGCAGACTGTCCCCATACCCTTCAGGTTCAGAGCAATCTGGAGCAGGTCCCAAATCTGAAAAATGAATGGGGATGTGGTTGAGATGAAAAACATGTGAAGTAATGATGCTGTTGTTCTTGAACACCTTCAGTGATGGCCATTAATGGCCTCATTTGACAAATTACTACACTGACTAATTGATTTGCTGCTGTTCTAATCTTGTTCTAACATCTAATCCTTTTCCGCATTGCAACTGCTGCTCCCTGTAAGTCCTTGTGTCGCTCTTGTCTCTCTTAAATAAAATTTCTGGCCTGTCTTTCGGATTAATATGTTGCTCATGATTTCGCCTTGGGCTGAAAGCACAGACTTTGCTTGTTCTGTACATGACTTGGATGAGCAGAGCTGTCTGGAGGTAAAAAAACGAGCTGCAGGGAAGGAAAGGCTTCTGCCGAGCTCTTCTGCGCGCGCTGGGGAAGGAGATGGGTCTGCTCCCTCCTGGGTGACCTCTGAGCGTGCTGGGGGAGCCTGTGGCCTTCGCTGTGAGCACCGGTGTGTGATGCAACGTCTGGTAAAGCCACCGGTGTTGCGGTCACTGCGGTGAAGTTGATGAGACATGTCCCACAGGTGGGAACAGGAGTGAGGCAACCGAGGGGATGGACGTGGGCCCGTGGCGGGGCGCCGTAGGAGCCGGGGGTGGGGTGGGGGGGGTGTTCCCCTCGGGGCGCAGGGCAGTGCGGAGGGAAGGGAGCCCTCTCGGAGGGCCGAAGCGAAGGTGACAGATAACTTAATTGAACCATCCACTCTCTATTTTAATTAAAGAAAGGCGGATGGGTTTGTGGCGGCGGCGGGGGCTTCGTCGGGAGACGCTCAGGCTCCTTGGATGGGGCGAGCCCTCATTGTGTGTATTTTGGTGATGGGATGACAATGGAGGTGTGGGAGACGGCGGTGAGTCACCCTCGGGGCCCCGGCGGCCCCGGCCCCATTGGCGGGGCCGGCGCGGGCGGGTGGGGGTCGCCAGGGGCTGGGGCGGGGGGCTTTTAAGGCCAGGAGCGGCCCGCGCTGCCCCACTGCCCTCAGACCTCGGCCCGCATGGAGCTCGCCGTTCTGACTCGCAGCCCCGGCGGTAAGGCTCCCGGGGGCGGGCGGGGCAGGGGGGCCCGGCCCGACGGGGCAGGGGGGACCCGGCCCGGGGCAGGGGGAGCGCGGCCCGGCCGGCCCCGCTGAGCGCCGCTGCCCTCTCCCCTCAGGCGAGGCGCGGCCCGGCGCGGGGCGGGAGGGCGGCCGGCGGAAGCGAACCACCTTCAGCAAGGCCCAGCTGGAGCTGCTGGTCCGCGCCTTCGAGAAGGAGCCGTACCCCGGCATCGCCCTGCGGGAGCAGCTGGCCGGCCTCACCGAGATCCCCGAGTCCAGGATCCAGGTGAGCGGGGTGGGCGGGCGGCGGGGCGGCTTCCCCGGGCCGGGCCGGGCCGGGCCGGCGCTCAGTCTCTGTTGGCCCCGCAGGTGTGGTTTCAGAACAGGAGGGCCCGGCAGCTGAACCACAGGAGGAGCGACGCGGCCGCCGAGCCCCGGCCGGCCTGCGGCAAGGCGAAGCCCGCCCGCTGCGGCGGCCGCTGCCGGGACAGCGGCTGGACGACTCCGGGTACGGGCCCGGACCGCAGCCTCCACCACCTGCAGCCCGGCCTGCCGGGGGGAAGCCAGAGTTTCCCCGGGCAGCCGCTGCCTTGCTCGGGGCAGCTGTACTCGAGGCTCGATGCGCATTTCAGGAGCCTGGATAACGCTTTTGGAGCCCCGGCGCCGGCTCACTTCGGTTTGGACTGCGTGGGAAGTGTGGGCAGCCCCCAGCAGCTCGCGCTCCCTGCGCAGCAGGCGCCCGAGTATCCGTACCTGAAGAAGTCCTTCCCTGAAGGCTACTGCTCAGATGCAGATGGGTTCCTGTCCTCCTGTGCAGAAGATCACCAGTACCTGGCAGCTAAAGAAAACACGTATATAAAGAGGCCCGGCTTAAACTACTTGCATGCAAACCAGGGCCTGGGCGATGAGAACTACTGGTATGTCAAGTCAAATGCTTCTCTCTTTGGGAAGGGCTCTGCTGTCGGTTATGGTGAAGGTGAACCTAAGCCTGAGCTGGAGCAGATGAGGCGCAGCCCATCTCTGGGCGCAGCTAGTCACGCTAGCCCTCCTTTGGTACTTCCAAAACATGAAGGGGGGTATCAAGGGGCGCTTGCGGCTCCAGCCCCGTCATATGCGCAGCAGCTGCTGGAAACAGCAAATGACTATGACCCTTACTGGAATGGTGTGAGAAATGAAATTTTGGGAACCGGGTTAGATTTGATGTTTGAGAATGAGCAAAAGGGGGAGGAAGGTGGGCCAAAAAGTTATCTTTTTGCTTTTGGTGGCCAGAGTGCAACCTGTCATTCGGGTCACACATGAAACTGACAGTGGGTCTGCTTGCCTGAGGAAAAATTGATGTGGTGTTTTTTTTGTTGTTGTTGTTCAATTGGCAGCATTATCCAAAGTGGCTAGAAGTTTGGCAGGTCTACATGTGGGGTGCTTGCTCTTGAGTTTTGTGCACTCTCTGGAAGGGGAAGGAAGATAAGCAAAGTTAGCAAGGGCTACAGGAGAATAACCTGCTGAGTGGGTGCTGCCTCCCCACCGCAATCCTATGGGAGCTGTCACCAAGCCGCTTGCAGTGTTCCTGCATGTGTTTGGTTATCGGCAGCCTGACATTAACTTGCATGTGCAGACTGATCTCCACAAGTACGTCAGTACTGAAGATCTACTCTTTCTGTGTTCAGACTGTGCTGGGTTAATTCTGCCAGGAGGCTTGGGACTATGGCATTGGTTTAGTGGCCTTATCGCACTGAGTTTTGTTTCTATTTTGGTTGGAATTCACGTACTTTAACTTAAGAAATCAGTAGAAAACAGGCTTAATTATAGCTTTTAGTGGAGAAAGTGTTAACATGGGAGGGGTACAAGCGTGGGACAAGCAGCCTTGGTGGTGGCAGGGGACAGCTTACTTGGGTGTGTTTGCGTTTTAGGTGTGCTCCTGATAAAGAACACTGCTGTTTTTTTCCTAGATACTTAATGTACAGTGTTTTCATTGAAAAATGACCACGTGTAGCCTTTTAAAAGGCAATATTTTTGTGATTTCCTTTTGTGTAACTTTTTTCAAATTGTGCTCCCTCCCCCATCAAATCCTAGGTTTCTATTTGCCAAGTGAAGGTTTTCTCCCTGGGTGACAATGAACTTGTAGAACTGCACTCACAGAAAAAAGTAATAATTGTGTAGCATTGCTGCATTCGCACATTGAGCCTATTTTTAGACTTCTCAAGATCCATGGCCATCTGGAAGACTACTGTAATCGTGGAAGCGTGTGTCTCTGGAGAGCTGCCACAGTTGTGTATTAAAGCAATATCGGGCCTAGGATGCTGAAAACTCTAAACAAAAATTCTTTTTTAAAATGTGGCTCTGGAATATTTTAAGTATGCCTAGATTTTAATGTGTTATTAACTTAATTACTTTGTCTACAGAACAAAAGAAACATAATAAAAATAAAACTTAAATGCAGACTATTATTTTATTAATAAAGTTGACACCTCTGTGAAGAAGCTGTCTGTTGAGATGTGTACACAAGAAGTCCAGAAAATTGATCCTGACTTTTGTCAGTAATTTTTAGCAGTGGCTGTAAAGAAGTCATTCAGCTTTGCTGCCTTGACTTGAAGAATCAGAACTCTTGTTTTACGGAAGGACCATAGCTTCAGACAATAGCCACAAGGCACTTTGAACACAAAAAGTTGTATCTAAGAAATAAGTACAAGGTGATGATTATATTTATGATTGTATATATGACTCAGTTAACTTTTCAAAAACTGCACTGACTAATTTCTTTACATATACCCTCTCCCTCATAAGACCTGCTTAATGGGAAGTGAGACTTGTTCCTAGGCACAGACAGAACAAGAGTAATTTCACCCACACAAAAGACAAGAAACTGGTGTTCAAAAGTGTGTGGCAAACCAGCCTTGCTTCATCACAAAAGAGGGAGTTAAAGAGGAAAAAGTGCATCTCAAAGAACAGCATAACACTAAACCAACAAAGATGTGGACTTTTGGTTCCTCCCTGGAGTCAGTGGCCTCCTGGCAGGCAGCACCCCTTTTTTTTCTGTATGATCTTCCCTGCTGATCTCCACACACGTTAACCAGCACCCTCTTCTCTCACAGGGTTCCGAGGTAAATAATTGGAGGGTTGCTGTTACACATTCTCTGAAGCGAGCCTGGTCCCTGCAGCGCATACAGCCATTCCCCCCCCCCCCCCCCCCCCCCCCCCCCCCCGTATACAACCCGTTCTGACCAAGCTGCACCAAGGCAGCGGTGTCAGGTGTTTGGTGTTGAGCTGTCACTCCAGACTGGTCTGATAATACCGGGCATCTTCATCTGGTCTAGGGAACACACCATCCTTATTAGCAAACCCACACTTCCAACAGTGAAGTGGAACACACTCTGAATACTGCTTGTGAGCGAGTCCAAGAAAAAAATAAATCATTCTCCCATCACAGAGCTACCTGCTGCTCAGAGTAGAGCTTTTCTGTAAGTTACTGGTTTTCTTTATTTTGTCACACATTGCTTTTAACGGACCTACCTAGCATGTATTTCACAAGTAAGAAAAATCTGTGCAGAGCAATCAGATGCAATGCTCTCTTGCAACGTTTCTGTAAACTTCTGCTTCTTGCTATGAGGTGGCGAATGCCAGAACTCAAATTACATGCTTATTCAACTTGTAGGAGGTACTTTTCACAGCAATGATATTAGTAGCTTTCCCTGGACTTTAACGCCAAAAGCCTCTCTCCTGTCATATGAGTAGGTGATGCTGAGGAAGAGGTGGGGCAGGGACCAAGTGCATTCCGTGTTGGACTACTCTTCTACTGCTTGTAAAATGCTCCTGTTTATTGAGAAGGAAGGATTTTGCATGCTGAATATTGAAAACCGTGTTTTCGTTCACATAGCTTGTCAAAGAGAGATAGTGACGACCCAGATTTACCAACGTGGTTATAGTGATCCTGGGCTTACTGCGCTGCTAGG
Source organism: Falco biarmicus (assembly GCF_023638135.1). Taxonomy (NCBI): domain Eukaryota; kingdom Metazoa; phylum Chordata; class Aves; order Falconiformes; family Falconidae; genus Falco; species Falco biarmicus. The sequence goes on along the minus strand of NC_079296.1, from coordinate 46,082,203 downwards.
TGTCTTGAGTTCCTCATTTTATGGGAGCCTGTGAGGCCCATTCTTTTCTTCTTGGCCTCCTCCTCTAGCAGCAGGACCAGAGGGACAGCCACAGCCCTTGGCGTTGAGGCCCTGCTGGAAGCTGCCCACCTGGGAAGCAAGATCTGGTCTCTGATCACAGAAGCCGCAGCTCACAACCTGGACACTTCATTAGCAGTCCTGCTCCTCACAGTTTCTTGGCATAAGGCAAATTACCGTGGAGAAGAGGGCTATTCACTTAATTAGGAAGGGGCTGTACCTGTAAGTAACTTCAGGAGGACTTGCCTACATGAGAGGAACCAGTACCCACTTCTCACCTAGAGCCCACAGGCCTAGTCACGGCCTGACGGGTGGTGGTGTTGGCAGGTGAGAAAAGCCCCCATCTCACTGCGTTTCATCCCAGTTCACAGCACTGGGGAGCCCTTCGCGCGGTTTTACTGACTTGTGTGCCCTCCCGTGTCCCCCGGTAAGGATTCCTTTTTTAAGAAAAAGATCTTCACACCGATTCTGGCGCCGCAGCAAGCAGTTTGCAGCGGGGCAGGCCCGCAAGCCCCGAGCGGCCGCCGGACAGCCGAGCCCTCCTCAGGGGCCGTCGGCGGGGCAGCCCGCAGGCTGCCTCAGCCCCCGCCGCCCTTGTTTGTTCCCAAAGGGAGCGCAGCCAGCGGGGCTCGCCTCGCCTCGCCTCACCTCGCCGGGCGGGCGGGCCTCGCTGCCGTGTGCGCCGGCAATAGCGCTCCGCCGCAGCCGCCGCCTCGCCCGGAACTCCGAGCGCAGCCGCCGTTTCCCGGGGGCCGGCGGAGGGAAACGGGCCGGGCGGGGCGGGCCCACGCGGAGGCAGCGGCGCGGCGGGACAGGTGAGTGGCGGCGCCGCCGGGGGACCCTCTCCCGGGCCGCAGGGGCCTGCGGGTGGCTTGCCCGGCAGCTCGCCGTCGCGGCGGCTTTGGGACTCCGCTCTGCCCGGGGTTAGAAGTACCGGCCGGGCCGGGGACCCGCGGGCTGCGGGGCGCGGGGCATGGCCTGGGCCTAGCCCTGCGGCCGCCTGGCGAGCGCGAGGAGCGGTGCGGAGCGGTGTGCGGGCCTCGGCGCTTCTCGTGTGCGTCCATGCAGGGAGTGAGCAGCTGCTTTCCCGGAGGTGGCGGGGCGCTGGTTACCGGTGTGCGTGTGCTGACCGCGTTTGCTTCCCCTGTCAGCCGTGCGCGAGCACGAGGAGGCACTTCCCATCGTATCGATTGTAAATAAATTGTTGGAAGAGTAAGATGGAGGAAAAAGAGAAGAAGAAGCATCGTGTGAAGCATAGTGGGCCAAAGGCAGAGAAGAAAAGGAAACGTTATCTCAATGATCTGGGAATAGGAGATGAGGAGAATGCGCGGAAGAGAAACCCCAAAGCCTTTACGGTCCAGTCCGCTGTGCGGATGGCCAGAACTTTCCACAGGTAAGAAATGGGAATTGGCCATAGAGCATACAGGGTTGGCTAGATAGAAGCGTTGGATGAAGTTTCTTTGTTGCGTTGTGTAGAAGTAGACATAGTGTAATTTTCACTGCTGTGCTCACAAAGCTTTCATCGTTTACCAGGTTGTGTTGTATTTTATGCATGTATCAGAAATGTGATGCTTTCTGCATCTGTGTTTTGTGGTACAGCCGTGTTAATCTCAACGGAAACAGATATATGTAGTTCCTTACACTTGGTGGGAGTTTCACATATGTGTTAGCATCTAGGCGCTTGGTGAACCTGTGTCCAAGCTTTTGCAAATACTGAAGACTTTCTGTTGTGGTTTAACTCAAGTCGGCAACTAAGCACCACGCAGCCACTTGCTCACATCCCCTCCCACAGTGGAATGGGGGAGAGAATTGGGAAAATCAAAAGTAAAATTTGTGGGTTGACATAAAGGCAGTTTAATAGGTAAAGCAAAAACTGCATGCGCAAGGAAAGGAAAACAAGGAATTCATTCACTGCTTCCCGTTGCCAGGCAGGGGTTCAGCCATCCCCAGGAAAGCAGGGTTCCATCATGTGTCACTTGGAAGACAAATGCTATTAACTCTGAATATTCCCTGCATCCTTCTTCTTTCCCCAGCTTTATGTAGTGAGCGTGATGTTCTGTGGTATGAAATATCCCTTTGGTTAGTTCGAGTCAGCTGTCCTGGCTCTGCTCCCTCCCAGCTTCTTGTGCACCCGCTTGCTGGCAGAGCATGGAAACCGAAAAATCCTTGATTTAGAGTAAGCACTATTTAGTATCAACTGAAACTGAAGTGTGTTATCGACATTCTCGTACCAAATCCAAAACGCAGCACTGTAGCAGCTACTAAAAGGAAAATTAACTTATCCAAGCTGAAAGCAGAGCACATAAAAAGAATATATATTACTGTTTCTTAAGTTCTTGTATTTATTTATTACAAATTTCTTCTCAGAACTCAGGATTTGAAGACTAAAAAACATCATATTCCTGTGGTCGACCGTACTCCTTTGGAGCCTCCTCCTGTGGTGGTGGTTGTAGTTGGCCCTCCCAAGGTGGGGAAGAGCACCTTAATAAAATGTCTCATTAAGAACTTCACAAGGCAAAAGCTGGTTGAAATCCGGGGTCCTGTTACAATTGTTTCTGGTAAGAACAGGAGAAATGGAAATGCTTATTTTGCACTCCTTATTTGTCTTGCCTTTAGAGCTAGGACATGTTTATGTTCTCTTAATTTTTGGTCATTGTAAAGAAATCATTTGAATGTGTTACCAGGCATGCTTATTAACAGTAGAAGAAAAATGAGATTTAGGCTTTGGGGGGACTTGCCCCTCTAAACTTGTTTTCTGCCCTGCTGGGGATCCTCATTCTGGCTTTTCCTGGTTTCATTCTAACCTCTACACGTTTCCCATTCTTTTGGGAAGTAGTATTTTTTGAAAAGACCAAACAACTCCTTTGAAAACATGTACTCAACCTGATAATTTTAAACAAAAATGTTAAAACTTAGCAGAATTATAAAGATTTGAAAACGGGCACCAGTGCAATGATGCATGTTGGTCTATCTGCATGCTAGACAGGAATTTGAATTCCACATACTCTAGACGAACTTCAGGAATGTGACCTGAAAAGAAAGCAGTGGATGGTTAGTTTGCTTCCTCTGTTTCAGTCTTTGATTCTTAATTCTGTAATTTCAGGTAAAAAACGCAGGCTAACTATTATTGAATGTGGATGTGACATTAACACAATGATTGACCTGGCTAAAGTTGCTGATTTGGTAAGTTAACAATGGCATGTGATTTCTAGTATAGTTTATATTGAAAGTACTACTTCTGACTTGACTGCGCCAATGTCAGATTTCTCTACCTGTTGCTATGGAAGGAAAAACTGTGTTCGGTTTCAGAGAACAGGACTGAGCTTGAAAATAAACCTAATGTTCTGGAGCAACTCCTAGGACTTTCTTTATCCTGGGGGTGGGGGGAATTAAAGTGTGTGTGTATTGTGGTGGGGAGGATGTGGAAGAAGGGAAGTACAACTGTAAACTTTTAATGGAAGATCTTGCAACAAGCCAAGGTAATAGTCACTTTTCATTGAGGTGTTTTGGTCAAACAAAAATGTAAAATTTACATTTTTACAAACAAAATGTAAAATCTGAGAATGGTTTTTAGTCAAGAAGCTTGCAACTAATGTATGAAGCAGAAGTAACATATTAGTTTACTGGCTGGTTTTATGTGATGCACTCTGATGTCTCCATCTTTGAAGATCACTGTGTAGTATTATGATTGATTTCAGCAGAGTGTGGTCACCATTGTAACGTACTCGTAATTTTTGGTTCAGTTATTGCATCAATGGATCTCGGGGACCCAATGCATGATCCATTTGCCTGTTTAGATATATTCTGTGTGGATTTAGAGTTTATTATCTGATCAGGGTTTGGGATCCTTATGTAAATATTAACTATCTAAATACGTGGGTGTGCTAATCCAGATACTGTTCTACTTGTATGCTTTCTACTTGAGGAAGGGAGATGTATTAAAAAATACTAAAATTTTTTGTTAGTAGAAGTGACGGATGTTTGAGGTTCTGCCTGCACATGGTGGTGCTGAGCATCTGCTTGGTTTTATTGTTAGGAGGCTGAGATGACAGAATCGCTTGCAGATCTCTGTTGTCGGTTGCCATGTGTTTTGCTGAGGCCCTAATACGACTTTGCTTGTTTTCTCATGGGACTGTTGGGTGTTGTTTTCCTGTGCCAGTGTGTTTTAGTGATGCGTAACAATAATTGCAATGTGTGAACTAAGTTTGCCTAATTTTAGATTATTAATGCCTTAGAGGCATTAGTGCATCCAAGACACAAAGTATTTTTTTATTAATTTTCTCAGACATTCCTGCAGATGTTGGAAGGTACTCAAGTTTGCTTATTTTAAATTCACCAAGTAAACACCTATTCAGACCTTACTATGATGCTGTATGTTGTTGTATTTGTAGAGCAGCCTTACTCTTCTATAGTTTTTTCAGAGACAAGGAGCAAATCAAACCTATATAAAGGAAATCTGATTGATTGGTAGAAGAGATTTGATTTCCTAAGGCCCGCTAACTTCTACAGCAGCTAAGACCCATACTTTAATTAAAAAGCCAAAGCTGATTTTCAGGTTATGCGAAAATAAAGAACAAAACTTTTTGCCAAGATTTTGGTTCCTAAGAAGCTTACGACTTGAAAGGTGTGGTCTTTGACATCGGCTCCTGTGGTCACTGTGGTATTAGTGTAATGAAATGCTGACTTGTGTTTTCAGGTTCTAATGCTTATTGATGCCAGCTTTGGATTTGAGATGGAGACGTTTGAATTCCTGAACATTTGTCAGGTACATGGCTTTCCCAAAATTATGGGAGTTCTCACCCACCTCGATACATTCAAGAACAACAAACAATTAAGGAAGACTAAAAAGAAGTTAAAGCACAGATTCTGGACTGAAGTGTACCCGGTATGACATAAATATTATTTTTTTCTATATATTTTGCATTGTGGAAGTGAAATTAAAAGTGGGGTGATACTGAAGTGTTTAGTATGTTCTTACATTTCTTAAATAATACACATATATATATTTAGACATATTTTTATACATAATATATTTTTAAAATCATAAATGGGCAATGCTGATGTTGTGTCAGATTGTATAATCTTTCTTTTATTTGCTAAAATACTTGTGTAATTATTCTGTATCCCAGTGTGACAAGCCACTGAACATGAGATACTAGTTAAAAGGTCTGTTATGCAGGAGTGTGTATATATATATATATATATATATATATATATATATAAAAGGAGTAGCTGCTTGCAGCCTGAGAGACAAATTGACCTTTGTACGAGGTTTTCTGGATGTGAGTTTTTTCCCTTAAGATTCAGGGGGCCGTTTTCACATTCAAGTGAACTAGTTAGCTTGATCTTTTGGAACCAGTTGTAATCTACAATTTCCAATTATTTGGAACAAATTTGAGACAAATTTGAATTGCATTACCTTATTTTAGTTTTGTAGGTATTTAATTGATATTTAATGTTTTTATGTCTTTTTAATGTGTTTTAGGGTGCGAAGCTGTTTTATCTGTCTGGGATGGTTCACGGAGAGTATCAGAAGCAGGAAGTTCACAATTTGGGACGTTTCATCTCAGTTATGAAATTCCGACCTCTTACTTGGCAAACGTCTCACCCATATGTTCTTGCAGACAGGTGTGTGCTTTTCTCTCTGTTCTTCAATCTCAGCATAGACAGCACTTTGCTGTTTAAGAAAACTGTGATACTAGAACCAGTCAGCTCTGTGTGAATGGGTATTTAGTGTTACCTAGATGGCTCTGGGGAAATGAAAGCGTACTTACCAGGTTTGTGCCAATAACTTCAGCCATTGAGTTTTCACTTGCATCGGATCATGTAGACAGGCGTTTGGTATATTGTAAATACTTTTGAAACACAGAAAAAAAATACTAAGATAATCCTGCTTGTTGATGATTTTATTTAATTTCTGTGGAAAAGAAACAGCATGCCAGCAATTTAGTAATGTCTGGTGAATTAGTCCTCTTGAGTTCTTGGAAACACCCTTTCTGCTACATCTCCACATACAGCATTTGATTCACAGTCTCTTTGGAACATGGAAGCAGTCTTGATGGTGGCTGTGCCTACCTGAGAAATTACCTCATCTTTCATATTTTATTGCCAGAATGCTTACAGTTAGGACTAAACTCCCACCAAGTGTCCGAGGTGCCTAGAACAAAGCTTTTTCAAAGCTTCACTTCTTTGGAAAAAATTGTCAGAGAAGTAGATAAGCATTATGCGAAGTCCTGCAAAGTACACAGAGAGGGGAAAGTGAGAAAAAAATATTTTTTTGTCTTTCAGTAACATTGTTTTATGTTGCTATAACTGTTACAGTTAGGTTGGTTGGTAGGTCGGTTTTAAGCTGATTTGCAGCCAGAATGTGTGCCTTTCGTCCTGGGCTGTGTGGTTGTTTGGCCTCCCTTGTGCAGTGTAGAAAGGAGCTCTGGAAGGAGTTTCTCCCCACTGCTATGCCTCAAAACAGCCAGTCTGTCCCTCTCCCCTTCCCTGTGGTAGTTTTGGTATTGCTCACTCCTATTATTAGGGAAAATAAAGTGTTGTATGGCTGCAGGGAATGTGACTTTCAGTTGTTTTCCCTCTAATGGCAAAAGTGATTTAAGGAGGGTTGTGTGTGAAAAGTGTATAAAATCTTATGTCCTAGGAAAGCAGTATGTGTTTAGTGAAATGTCAGTAAGTCTTTTGGAAATACATTGTTGAACACGATTATAGGAGTTTTAAAATACAATTTAAAAGTATTTTTGAAAGATCTTTTTTTCCATTAATTTTTTTTCTTAAGATCATTCGATTTTGATTATTAGTCTGCAGAACATGCAGTGGCTGCAAGTGATGCTGCAGTTCCCTTGTTAAATTACATTTTTTCAAAAGTTACTGTTGGAGAACTGCTGGATATTCTAACTTTTTTTTTTAATTAATGTTGAGTAGAATGGAAGAGTTGACAAACCCAGAAGATGTTCGAGTCAATCCTAAATGTGACAGGAAGATATCACTTTATGGGTACTTGAGAGGAGCACACCTAAAAAACAGAAGTCAAATTCATATGCCAGGTAATTTGTCAGATTCTTAAAACTGTTTTTGTGCTGATGTATGAATAACAACATAGCTGTTGCTATTTTTATTGCGGAATGATTTGTGTCTTTAAACTGTATGTTGTAAAATAGATTTTTCACCTTTCTAAATACACGTTATGCTTTTGGAAATTACTTTTCATAATACCTTTTTTTGTAAAAATGATTAATTTATATAGTTTTGCTTTTAATTATGCATTTTTGGTGCAGTGTTAAACACAGTATTGGCAATGTCTGAAGTTTTTCAAAGGTGTTTTGCTTTAAAAGGTGCTTGAAGTGCAAAACATACCTGCCCTAATAGTAGAAAGTAAATTTGGCTTGTGTAAAACTTCTCGTAATCATTGAATATATTTAATATTTTAAGTGAATGATTTAAAAGCTTAAATTCAGAAATATTTTAATAATAGATTTACAGACCTACTTAGAAAAGAGAGTTGCTGGTTTTCTCATTTAAAAGCAAGCAGACAAACCCAGGGCTCTGCAGTATGCCAGTGAACTTATGTATGCTTTTCTAAGTTCAGGGGTAAGGCAGAAGAACTGGATGTTTGATACAGACTTTGCTGTTGATGAATTACTGAATGCTGTGATGGTTTAGATTTTTTCCCTCGTATCTCTTCATGGGGAATTGCACAAATTTCAGAATCAAAACTTCATAAAAACCTTATTGCTTCCCTTGTCTGTTGCCCCAGGTGTAGGAGACTTTACTGTGAGCGATGTGAGTTTCCTACCAGACCCCTGTGCTCTACCTGAACAGCAGAAGAAGCGTTCCTTAAATGAGAAAGAGAAACTAGTCTATGCCCCTCTTTCAGGAGTTGGGGGCATCGTGTATGATAAAGATGCTGTTTATATTGACCTTGGTGGAAGCCACGCTTTAAAAGAAGAGGTAAGAGAATGCTGTTGATAATTCGAGTTCTCTTGCAAAACATAGTTTTTATCCTTAGAATCAAAATGAGTGTTTAAAAGTAAGCTTATTTAAAATAATCAGTCCTTCTGTATCTGTAGTAGGTAATTTTGTTTTCTCTAGTGATTTCAGAGGAGGGGTATTTTATTGTCTCTGTGTAAAATACTGTGCAAAACATTTGAAGGGTTGGTTAATATTATGTACCTAAAGTTAGTTTCATTAACTTTCCAGACATCGATTTAAGATTTATAAAAACTTCTGGTACTGGGATATTATCACGTGTATTTTGCAGGGTAGGGTGACTGTGGAAGGATTTGACTGGTCAGAGGAAGAGGTGGAAAATGTTTGCATACAGATTGAATTCAGTGGTTTCCCCTGTGTTGTGCTAAATGTTAAATACGTTTGGTCTGTGATAATGTATGCTTGCTGGTACTTACTGTAGTGGTTATGTGCTGTGAGGGAGGCCCTCTTGAATTTTCCTTGTGTTAATGTTGTATGCTTTCTTGAAGTGTGAAGACGGGAAGGGGGAGAACTTACTATTGTGAGAAAATGTTTCTTTAAAATGCTTTGGATTTTTTTCTTGTGTATGCATATTTTGTTTTAGGCATATTAATGACTGTAAGCTGCTTATTAGACACTTGTTTATTCACTCTAACTGAAAAGTAAAAAAATCTTGGCTTTCCAGGAGGAAGTGAGACCAAATCATGAACTAGTTCAGAGCCTCATCTCCACACATTCAGCCATTGATGTTAAGATGGCGTCAAGCAAGGTCTCTCTCTTCATGGACTCCAGACCCTTAGGTTCAGAAGACGTAGGACAAGAGTAAGTTTTGAGTGCTGAGCCTTGTTTGAGCATGAATGAATCTTTAATGTCAGGCTTTAATTTAGGAAAAAAATTCAATAGAGCACAGTTAGTAGAATGGATTATTGCCTGATTCTTCCTCTTCTGAAACTACTTCTATGCCACGTGCATTTTGAGGTAGGAATAATGGATATTAGAAGAGTTTTGCTTTGCGGGCAGTATAGTCCTGCCTTCCAGGAGTTCCTTGCTGGTACAGCCCTAGGTAACAGTTCTGTTGTTTTTCACAGTTCTGGAGGATGGCAGGTATAATCTCCAGGAAAATTCATTGTATAACTTGTTTTCATTCCAGGGAAAACAAAGATATTTCTTGGAATTATTTATGGCTATAACATAGGGTGTATTCTTGAGTTAAGCATTGCATACTTAAAAGAATTCCATTGCCTTTGTTATGTTCTCCATAACCTTGCTGTGTTTAAAAAAGGATAAAATGAAAATAATGTTAACATAAAGCTTCATTGTTTCATTAAAATTTTCTTGTGCTTTACCATCTTACCCCATATATGATCTTCGGAAAACCAGGTTTGTGATGCCAAAAGAAGAGAGACAGGTTGATTTGAAGACTGGAAGAGTACGTCGGAAGGCATTATTTGAAGAAGAGGAGAAAGAAAATGATGATGCAGTAAGTGATGAAGAAGACGACCAAGAAGAAGAAGCAGAAGCAATGTCTGAGGATGGAAGTGATGGCGATGATGAAGATGATGCTGAGGAGGAAAGTGATAGAGAGCTATTAGGGGAAGAGATGGCTGTTGGGAGAGCCAAACGTCTGAAAACAGATGTGGCTAAAGAAGAAGCTGTGAATGAACTGCCAGCATTTGCAGACAGTGATGATGATCTTGAGATGAGTTCTGAAGAGGAAGGAGGAAAAACTGGCCCTGAAGAGAGTGAAATGGAAGAAGAATATGATGATGAGGAAGAGGAGGAGCAGCAAAGGACTTACGAAAATGAAAGCTCGGAGAGTGAATTTGAGACTGCAACCAAAAGAGCAGCTGAATCTAAGCAGTATGAAATAAATAGTGAAGATACAGAAATGAGATCACAAATCTCAGATCACAGTCTGAAAAGAAAAGCAGTGCTCACTACAGATTCAGGAAACTGTACAGCAGAAGAAGCATCAGAATCTGAGGTTGAAAACTCTTCTGTCGAGGGTGATGGTGAAGAAGGATCGCGTGATGACTTAGAAGTTGAAGAGTCAAATAGGAAGGGATTTCAGCACACTCAAGCTAAGAAAGCTGGTAGTACTAGACAGACGAAACTTAAAGCTGTAGAAGCTGAGGATGACGATGTAGAGAATCTACTGCGAGGGGAAGAGGAGTATGAAGAAAAAAAAGATTTTTCTGCTGACACGGCAGGTAGACTGTAAATGTTAACATTTTTTACTGCCCCTTTTTAATTGGGTTTATTGTTAAAGGATATTATAATTAGTAAATATTATATAATGTTGCCCCTCAAATATATTTATATATGTAGTTGTTAAGTGGCAAACTTAAGTTGGGAAACCTGGGATTATCTGCTTTTTTATTAAGCCTTTAATTTGCAGTGTGGTATGCAGGTCTCAGGTTTCCTTTCCCTAAAATGGAGGTGATTAAGTTTATAAATGTCATTGATTCTGCATATATTTCTCTTAACTTTAATCTTTGTGGCTGTGTGTGTAAAACAAATGATGATGCTTTTATTAAATTTAGAAAGAATAAAACATTCTTGGAGGAATGTTGCGAAAATGTATTAACTACTCATTGAGCACTGGAGCAGGTTGCCCAGAGAAGTTGTGGAACCTCCAGCCTTGGAGATACCCAAAAGCCATCTGAACGTGGTGTTGGGCAACCTGCTGTAGGTGTGACCGGGCTGGACAGGATGACCTCCAGAAGTCTCTTCCAACCTCAGCCATTCTGCAGGTCTCTGAAGAAGACACGTACCACCATGAAAATGATCAAATCTGTTATTATTGCTAGTTATGTCTTAAACTTTTGTCCTAAAATTAGGACTTGTCAGGAAAAAAAAATCAGTGGTAGGATTTTTTAGCCACAATTTAGTTTTGGTCTATATATGGAGCATGAGAAAAAGAAGCTGGGTTGTGCCTACACTTCTTAAGCCTGTTGTCATGTCCTTATTTAAATTATTTGTGTATAGCTCCTAATTCTTGTTCTCTTTTGGAAGTAGAATGCAAATTTTTTCCCTTTTCAGGTGCACTTAAGTGGAAAGAGGACCTTGCACAGAAGGCAGCTCAGGCCTTTCTAAGACAGCAACGTTCAACCCCCAATCTTCGTAAACTCGTCTATGGAACAGGTACAAATCTGTTTGGAAACTTGTGCTGTCTTCATATATGGTAGCTTTTTAGCTGTTACCAAGTTTGCAAGTCTGCATCTTTGAGCACTGTCTTTTACTGGGAGGTTTCAGAGAGTTAATTGACTTTTTTTCATTGCTGATACTAATTTTCACTAATAATTGTAATAAAAGACTGTTTTTACTTCTCCAATAAAAAGCATTTTGAGCTCATTTTGCAGACTACTTGATTGTTACTCATGTTTTCCGATACAACTATTTTCCCCGAAACATTTAAGGTTCAGTTATTTATAGAACTATCTGGTAGATACTATGCAAATCCATTGTGGTAATTGTGTTTCATAAAGGAATATAATTTATTGGCTGTTCTCCGGAATTTCTGTTTCACAGTGACTGAGAGTGGAATATTCTCTTAGATGTGACTTACTGTTTTGTCTGTAATAAGGGTGTTTGTCAAGGAAAAAGAAAAGCTAGCTGGCTTAAAAGGAAGAGAAAATTTGCTATTTATGTTATTTGTCCTGTTTAATTCACAACTTTTCCAGTAGTTGTCTGAGTGTACAAACCTCATCATGCAGAACCTCTGTAGAACACTATGAGAATTTGGGTTTTGTAAACCTTCCATAGTGCAGGAGCAGGAAGGTTTGCTGACAGATTCTGAAATACAGATTGTTTTGGCATTGTTTCTACAACAAACATCATGTGTTTGTTTATTGGGCAGTTACTATTTTTTTTTTTTCAATTATTCCAGGTATGGAAATAGAACCAGATTTCAGGTTGTTCAAAGAAGTTTGAACTATGTGGAATCTGTGAAATGAATTACGTGTTTCCATGTGGAACCAACTGCACAACTGAAGTTCACGATGATCCCGGTGTATAGTATCTCCCTGATTGCTGCTCTCCTTATTTTGTCCCTGTGAGGGTATTAATTTAACTCTTACACTGGATCAATATACCTTTCTTCAGTCTTTTGTTTTTAACACTGTTTTTAGTTTGCATCTTTCTGCCCCTCCCCCCGCCCCCCCCAAGCTACTGCAGGTATTGTGGAACATAAGGCAGAAGAGAGGTTGTTAATGTAATCCATGTACTTTGGGGGAAATAATCACAGCTTCTGTGTTTCCTTTAGCTGTCGAGGATGAGGACCACGAGAGTGAGGATGGAGGTGATGAACTTGGAGGTTTGTTTCATGTCAGCCGTCCAGACAAAGCATCCAAACAGAAGGCTAATGCTCTTGACTGCTCCAAATTTCTGATAGAAAGGCCACAAGACTGGGATTTAGAAGAGGTAATACCATTGGATAATTGCTGCTGCGTATATTATAGTGGTTATGTCCTGGCTGTTTCTCTTGAAATACTACTGAGTTGTAATTGAAACAGACCTATGGGAGCTACGGCCGGAACGTCCCATCTTCTGCTACTTGCTGTCCTTATAAGTATTTACAAGCAAACGGGCTCCAAGGTCTGTTTTTACAGGAATGGAATGTTAGAGTAGGTCAGTTTAATGCTTGGCTGTCTTGACTGTTTGGTGGATCATAGTGTGCTATTTATTTACTGAAAAGTAAAAAGCAAGGGAACCCCAAGTGAAAATACGATGTAGCGTAGAGACATTTTTAGTGTAAAGACCTTTGGGCAAGAGTTGTATTTGGTTTCACGTCCTGCTTTTGCTGAGGCATTGTGTAGTTGGTAATGATGTCTCGATGTGGAGCTGTGTGTGAGAATATCAGATTATCTCTGAGGTCATATCTCTGATGGAGGAGTGGGGAGCATATTGGAGGATGTTTCTATTGATGACAAGCTGTAACTGTACAAGGCAACGATACTGTTATTTTGCAGGTTATGAGCAGTATTCGAGACTGCTTTGTTACTGGGAAGTGGGAAGATGATAAAGATGCAGCAAAACTGTTGGAGGAAGATGGTATGTGTAAGACTTCTAAAAATGATTATACAGGATTTTTAAGAGAAGTATGACTTTGTAGTTATGTATGTAGAACGTTTTGCTTTAGCAATATACTTGCAAATTTTTTTCAAACTATTGCATAAAGTATTATACAGATGGTAATATAATTAAACATTGCTGTAAATAGCTGTACAAACAGCAGGCAAGTAGCGCATTCTGAAAATAGGCTATATAATTTAAATTAGGAAGTAGTCCTTAGTCAACACTTGGCCATGCCAGCTTTGAGTTACGTATCAGTCAGCTGTTCATCCCCTTCGCATGGTTTCTTTTGGATAGTCTTGGTAGAAATAAACAGAAATTCTTCTTTAGTGGGAAGACAAAGTGGTCGTTCAGATCTGACTGAAAAGTGAGATCTGTCCTCAGATGTTGTGGAGGTGGTGGTTTGTGTGGTGTGTTTTGGTTTGTTTTTTTTTTTCCTTAATTGTGAAATATTTAGAAAATACTAATAAGATGTCTGTGTCTTATATGCAAAATGATTTTGGTTTGACAGGCTTCTATAAGCATTTGTTTTGAACTTAAACTTTTTATTAATTTTTAAAAAATTAAAATATAGCAGGTAATTTCAAAGATAGCTCATTTGCTCTGCTGGTGTCATTAGAGTGCTGACTGGTGTGCTGCATGATCCTTTGGAATTATCTGGACTTTATTTACATTTTAAAAATCAGAACATTGAAGTGATTGAAAGGAAAAGGAGAAGCCACTGATGTTCAGCTGAGAATTTTCACCTGAAACTGTAGAGAGGGCAGAACAGACTTACAAAACTGTTGATGGGAAGAGAAAATATTTGGGCTGAAACTAACCTAAAAGCAGTACAGAGAAATACACAATACTGAAAATAAGAGAAATTGTATGGAACAATATAACAGAATGGTTAATTGTCAGGTCTCTTGGGTGCTTATTGTTGCAGAAGAACTTTATGGAGATTTTGAAGATCTTGAAACCGGTGTTGTGCACAAAGGAAAGCATGCCGCTGAAGGAGATGAGGTCTGACCTGTGTTTTTATGCTCTTTAGCAACATACATGTATATGAGTTTCTGATTAAGAGATAGGTGTCCTGTGTAATAAGTTTAGTTTTCACAAATCAATAGGAAAGAAATCAATGGGTATGAGGAGGAAAAGGTATATGTATTATGGACTTTGGAACATATAAATGTCTGGAATGGCATGTTTTTAGTCTCAAACTACATTGTTGCTTAAAGTTAATTATGTGGGAGAAGTCACCTCACTTATTTAACAGTAGGTGTCAGGCTTAATCAAGAGGTGGAGCTATGAGAGAAGTATTTTAAAACCAAATGTGATCGTAACTGTTTGTACTGTGTCATTTTATCTGATGCAGAAGATTACAGCGCTCTGTTTAAACACAACAAATTGTGGAAACTGACAGTTTCCTAGTTGTTTCTCATATCTGCATAAAAGAAGCTGGTGGAAGCAATTTTATGCTATGGCTTGGATAGCTTCCAAGAACAGAACTGTAGTTGTCTGTGACTACAGATAGAAAAATCATTTTTTTTTTTTCAGACTGAGCAACTTGATGGCTTTACCCTCAATTTTATAATGAAATGCAATGGCATCATTTTGGCAGTTTTCAAATGGGTCGTGAACAAACTTCCTCCTTTCTGGCCTTTAGAGTGCTGCCTTCCAGCATGCTACTACTCAGTGCAATCAACAATTCCTTTTTTTATTCTTTTATTATGTGGGCTTCTTTTAGCTGCAGAATAACAGACAGGGCAGTGCTAGGTCTGCTCCCTGTCATTAAAGTAAGTATTAAGTCAGGAGGTTTTCTCAGTGAAAAGGGATATGATTAGATCATTAAATGTTTTGGTCACTGCTGAAGTTACATCTTCTTGTTTGAATGACTTCAGTTTTAGACAGAAGTTATCATCTTTGAAGGGTCTAATAGTTTGCATTATGACAAAATGTTACTTGATTATATATCTTTAACTGTTAATCAGAATGGGTGGTTTTCTGTGAACTGTTTTATGTGTTTGATAACTTGCTGTTGATTAGTCTGGAAGTGAAGAAGAGGAGGAAGATGGAAAAACGTCCAAACCAGAACCTGAGGAGGAGGAAAAGAAAAAGGAGCGCATGGACAAGAAACGGAAACTGAAAGAAATGTTTGATGCAGAGTATGATGAAGGGGATGCCACATACTTTGATGATCTTAAAGAAGAAATGCATAAACAAGCACAGGTACAAACTGTTAACCGGGCGGTTTATCTGGCTGTACATCTTCAGAAACACCCCGCAGTGTTTGCCAAAGGTTTTTTTCCTGGAAACACGCATGACATTTAGGAGCTACTTCAGAAAGTACATGCAAAGAAATACAGGCTTGTAGTTTTTTTTTATGGTTTAACTCTTTGATTCCATTAGCTGGAAAGACAAACAGTCCAAACAACTGAAAGCTTGATTTTAATTAAGTAGTTAAACTATATTCTAAATCACTGGATAAGTCATAACTTCATCTGCTTAAAATTTTTAACAGTTATTCATTTGTCCCTTAGTGGTGGAACTAGCGTGAGAGATCTCAAAAAAACCCATGAGAGAAGGTACCCCTCAGGAGGAGGAGGTGGGATGGGTGGTGGGGAAAGGCATCCTTTTATGTGTAGGAAGGTCAAAATCTTTCTCATGATAATTTGCGTCCAATATTTTCCTGATGTTATTTTTAGTGTGATTTTTGCTATGTTATTAATGGATAAGTAAGTTCTATGTGGCAGTCTTTTTCATCAAACTGTCAGGTTATTTTGAGGAAAAAATAATCGATGACCATTGCTTCAGGGTAACTGTATCCAGAATTGGAGGTGTTGGTTTTGTTTCCAGGCCTCAGTTTTTTAGATGAAATCTTGTAAGCTTGAAAGCAGCTGCTTTCTTTAGATGACTTGGAAGAACGTTGCCTTATATTGCTCATAACTTTGCCTTCTCTTCTGAAAAAATCTTGTCCTAAATAGTTATTAAATTAATCATTACCCTCTTGCATTAGCCTCTGTCTTAAGTGATCATATGAACTCTGGTATACTGATGTGCTTGCTAAGAGAGCTTAAAGTGTAAAGAAGGACATTCCAGTAAAATAATAGAAGATAATTCAGAACAGTTTCACTTAAGGCCTGTTGCAGAAATACGTATCAGCAGTGATTCTACTGCAGGATGGAAGGGCAAGGATCTCAAAGTGGGGATGTGTAAAAGCTTCTGGAAAAAAAACCCCAAACAAACTTGGATGAGAAGATTTGTGCCATATCTCAATCTGAATCAAAATTTTTTTGAGAAGAAAAATTAATAATGAATTTGCTTAAATGTGGCATCTTATAGGTAGCTGAATGTCAGGAGCTAGAACAGGAGGGTGATACTTCTGTTATTCACAACGCTATCTTATTGAATATTTACACAATATCTACATTCATATGGTACAGAAGAGCTTTGAAAAGACCCTTTTGATGGTCTGCAGTGTGAGGATGCACAGAAGTGTTTTTAGGCTGCTGAGTAAGATAGGAGCCCAGCCTCCTCATAAAGTGACACCTTAAAGATCAGGACGTTCACTTTAAAAGTTACTCAGGCTTCTAAATCAAAAATGTGCTTTTGACAGTTATATCTTTAAAATCCAAAGTCACCATTATGAAAGATACATCAGAAGTCACTCAGTCATTTGCTTCTCTTGGGTACTGTCTTTCAAGCAGACTAACAGGCCCACTTGGGATTTCAAATTGGAAGGAATTCATGGTGGCAGAGATCTTGTTCAGAATAAAAAGTCACAAAACCTATCAGATATTTCCCAGAAGATTTATATAAATGTTAGCATGTTTTAAATAGAACTGGCACCTCATGAACAAGTTGTTAATACTTCAGTTTTGTAAAACATGTGGTGACTTTCTCTTTGTCACGTAGCTTAATCGAGCGGAATTTGAAGATCAAGATGATGAGACCAGAGTGCAGTATGAGGGCTACCGGCCTGGGATGTATGTTCGAATAGAGATTGAGAATGTCCCATGTGAATTTGTCCTGAATTTTGACCCTCATTATCCTGTTATTCTGGGTGGTTTAGGCAACAGTGAAGGAAACGTCGGCTATGTACAGGTAGGTAGCCAAAGCTGCGAGTGCACTTTGTCGGGACAGGTATGCTTTCTGGAGTTGATAGTTTCTGGAGTTACTATTTATTTTCTGTTTATCAAAGCTACAGTAAGCACAGAGAGATACCTTCATCTTTGCCTCTTGAATAGGGGATTGGCTTTTGACACAATTAACTCTATGGTAGCAGACACTGGATTTTTACAGGCTTAACGGGAGAAATGGAAGAAGTTACTGTTTAATGTTCATCTGCAGAGATGTCTCGGGACTAAGGTCTGATACTGTGATTGCTAAATTGCAAATGTAAATTGTACTGTGGGGTTCGTGGTCTATGAACAAGTGGCTATTGAAAAGTTACTAGCATCTATGTGTGTATATATATATATTTTAGATATAATAGCTTGTATGCATGCAAGCATGACTCTAAAGTGAGCAAAATACTGATTAGCTTTGTCTTTCCAGTCAACCTAGTGTTAATGAGAATATTTGAAGACAGAAGGCTTACTGAATAAAAAATTCTGGTGTAGATGGAAGTTGCTTTCAATCATTCCTGAAAATTAAAGCTTGAATTTCACAATTAATGCTGTTATGCTGTAATAGCATTGTTCATCTTTTCTTCTAATTAGTTGCGCCTGAAGAAGCACCGATGGTATAAGAAGATACTTAAGACACGTGATCCTTTAATCCTCTCATTAGGGTGGAGGCGATTTCAGACTATCCCGATGTTCTACATTGAAGATCATAATGGGCGTCATAGGCTTCTAAAGTACACACCACAACATATGCATTGTGGAGCAGCTTTTTGGGGTGAGAATGTTCTAGAGTTACTATCCTGTATCACTTAATTGTTACAAAATTCTCAAGTTTTACAGGATGTATCAAGAAATTCAGCCAGTAGCTTTTGGAATTAGAAGACCTTGAAAAGTTGTGTTCACTGTGGAATATAAAATAACACCAAATAGTATGGGAAGATAGGCAGTTGCCTATTATTTGTGAATTCTTTGAATGAATTTTATGAAGTATTTGTCTTTTTAACAAATTTTGAGCATTTTGTTAGACTGTATTGTATCAAAGAAGAACCTGATTTGTTGGCTTGGTGCAGAGAGACACTTGGACACATGGTGGGCCCAGCCATGCAAATGCTTCCGTATGTGAATAATTTCTTGTTAACCATTCCTTTAACTGTCACGGGGCTATATACATGAGTAATGACTTGAATGCTGTAAACTTTTTTTTATATTCACTGAGAATATTTGGCAGGTATTTCAAAGTGTTCTGACTTTTAAGTAGAGGCTAGATTTTGTGTAGTAAAGCTTTTCGTAAATGTTTTGTTTCCTTATAGGGCCCATCACTCCTCAGGGGACAGGATTTTTGGCAGTTCAGTCTGTCAGTGGTGCAACGGTAGGTTTGTTATCACAAAATGTTGATTACTGCTTTCCATGGGTCTTTGGATGAAATGTATAGATTTAGGGAAGAAGGTTTACATACGATAAAGTGTTGATGTTGTAGGAACTGAGAAGGTAGGTGGGCTCAAATTTTTGAAAGGTGTATTATGATTAGATGGGAAACTGGATGGAGGCTTTGTGGTTTTGTTTCCTTTTTTTTTAATCAATTTAACAATTTTAAAATATAACGATATTTAACAAAAATAAAATCTGCAACACTGAAAATGACAAATACTACTTTGTGGTTTTCTGTGAAAGGATCTATACCTACTTGGTTTTCAGGTACTAAGTATTTAGATAACTTTTTGAACCTTCTTACAGGATGAGATACTGATGTTCCTGTTATAGTTTGCTCTCGGTGTGACTTTTCCATGTCTTGTTAGGATGTTTATGAGTATCTGAATTAATTTAAATAATGTTAAAGCAGTATTTATCAACTATGGCCTTTGCATACGTATTACCAAAAGGTAGATTTATGTTTATATGTAACAAAAGCCTTGCATGACATTGTAATGAGCCACAACGGTAATTGGAGTGGTGATGATTATCTCCTTCCTAAAATACCCTTCAAGTCCTTTTACCCAGTCATCTTGTTACATGTATTAAAAAGCTATTTTTGTCATGTGTCCCTAGCATAATATAGTGACTTACAGCAGTGCACAAAGCACTTCTCCTTTGAGACTTCCTGTCTGAGTAAGATTCTGTTTCCTAAAGAGAACACAGCGGAGGTAGATAACAAGGGCTCTTAGATTGCTTCCAAGGTAATTAGAATGGCAGTTTTGAAAATCTCGTTAGTGAATGGTAGGAATGTTATGTCAGCGGCAAGTCAACTAGTCTGTACAAAGTCAATTTGCATTTTGTCAGCTGCTGTACCCCTGTAAAGGTTATAAATTCTGAACTCCACCTGTAAAAAGCAGTGAAATTGTATCATTGAAATGGTTTCTTTGCTATGTGGCAAATATACATTCAGCAATGTCTTTCATTTCTGTATGTTTCAGCCTGATTTCCGGATTGCTGCGACAGGAGTTGTGCTCGATTTAGATAAATCTATAACTATTGTAAAGAAATTAAAGCTAACTGGTTTTCCATTCAAAATTTTTAAGAACACTTGTTTTATTAAGGTAGGTATGTGTACTGTAAAACCACATGTACCGGTGTTAGGAAGGAATGCAACCTGGGACTACATCTGTCTTGCCTGAGGCAGAAGATCCCTGTAATTGTTGCATACTGTTCTGGATCTCAGTAGCTGCTTGGGGTTTTTTTGAGCTCGCTTCATTGTCCTTTCTAAAGGTGCTAATCATTAGCCAATGAATATGAATTATTTTTAATGAGACAAAAATTCTGGAACAGTCTTCTGGCTCACATTCAATGTGGTTTCCCCCTGCCCATCCTTACTCAAACCCACTGATTAGCTTCCCACAGTGGCAGACACCTCTGGAGAATGTGAACCTGTCTCTGGTGTCATTCAGGCAGTTTGAGCCCACTGAATTTCAGCTCTGGGATGACTTTTAGCAGTGATTAGGACAATTACAAAAGTGTTTGGGGCAGGAAGCATTGCAGAAGTGAATTTTCACTGACGTTCCAGCTGTCCCTAGTTGTACTTTCCGGCTCAGGAAGAGGTCAGGTTTATTCTGCTTTTGGGGCAGTAAGCAATGAAGCACTGATCCCAACAGTGAAGCACTTAAGTATTCAGACTAAGCATACACAGAATTTTTCCTGACTTACTTGTGATGTATGAAAGAAGCACAAACCTTGGAGAGCTGTATTGCATTAGAGCCTCACAGCTAGCAACTTAAGGCAGCTGAGTTGCTTTTAAGGTGTGCTGTGTTCCAGCATGTGACTTTAAGAGAATCTGCCTAGTTCTCTTCTAAATATGTTATGTTTTAGAAATTTTAGTTATATTTAATGCTAAGAAGCCTGGCTTGTAGTATGTGATTCTAAGTAAGTTATCTTAAAGTTGGCGTGGTAGGTTTGTGGTGTGGTCCACACTTAGCATTTAAAGGCAAGGTTATGTTCTTCCTATTTCTTTGTAAGATATACTTGTGGGAATTACTTATGTTTTTGTGGCCTACCTGGGTCACAGAGAGAGACTTAGCATCTTGAATAATGGTAGGTAATTCACACTTTCAGGGAATGTTTAACTCTCAGTTGGAAGTGGCTAAATTTGAAGGTGCAGCAATTCGTACTGTGAGTGGTATCCGGGGACAGATCAAAAAGGCCCTTCGAACTCCAGTAGGAGCTTTCAGAGCAACATTTGAAGACAAGTTGCTGATGAGTGGTAAGTTGCACTTTCTGTGTAAGTTATCGCACAACTTTCATCCCGCTTCACAGGTTGAAAAGCCGTGTGTCAGAATCTCTGGAATCTGATAATTGAGATGTAAATTCAAAGAGCATGAAATACCTGGTGAGATGCAGAGTGAAATTTAAAAAAATAAAGTATATTTTATATTGGGTTTCTTTCAGTTATACTCGGAAGTCGTATTGTATGCAGATGAAAAGGTTTGTCTTGGAGACCTGTTTCTCGGAGTGTTTTGAAGTGTTTTACACAGCAAGGTGTGCTTTTCTCCTTGAACATGAAGATGAATTGTATTTAGTGGTACAAGTGCTAGAAAGACTTTTTTTCTGAGACCTCCAAAGAGTGGCATTGTAACTCTAGTTCACTGTGTTCCCTAACCTTTTGGGGAAATTATGCAGGGGATGGGGGTATGTGAGCTTGTATATTTGCTGAGTGTCACTGTGATGTTGAGAAAACGAGTTCATGCTTATTTGGGGTTATATGGCCTCTGTTTTCCTAAACCCATTGAAATTACAGCTAGTGCAAAATAAAAGCAAGCAAATTCTTTTATTAAAGTAGTCAGAGGAAAAGTAAATTAATTTTTTTAGTAATAGTGGAGGCACAGGTACATATATGAACGCCATTGCTAGTTCTTCAATTGAATATGAGTAATGAATAGGGTGCTGTTCAGCTGGCTGCTCCTCAGGAACATGTACTGTTTATGACTTTATGGGGTTTTGCAGAATCCAAGTGTACAAATAGTTATGTTGCTTTTGCCTCATGTTGAAGAGATTTTATATGTATACCAAACACAGTATTAGCACGTGGTCTAGATATTAGTTACCTATTATATTCAGGCAATCTTTGCATAGACTGTGGATGTGATGAACTGTTGTTATAGAGCCAAATAACATTTCCTTTTCTTTCAGATATTGTCTTTGTGAGGACTTGGTATCCTGTTTCCATCCCGACATTCTATAACCCTGTAACATCCTTGCTGAAGCCAGTGGGTGAGAAAGACAGTTGGAGTGGAATGAAGACAACAGGCCAGCTGAGGCATGAGCGAGGCATTAAACTGAAACAAAACAAAGATTCTCTGTATAAGGTATATTGGACACATCCTCTCCCCCCAGCCCCCTTTTTATTTAACCAGTGATCACAGTCAGATTTGTACTCTGCCTCAGACCGGTGCAAACCGAGAAAAGCAATGCACGTGGCAGAAGTTTTCTCCAGAAGCTTGCTGAGACTTTTGCTGTAGGAAAATTGGGGTGAACTTACCATTCACAGTTGGATGTCAGGGGTGGTGGTGGTGGGTGTTTGCTTTTTTTCTTGATTTGTGGTGGTTTAGGTTTTTTTCCCCTGAAAGATGGAAAACAAAATAAAAGCTTTTAAGATCATGAATCTTATATATGTTCTATATCATTCTTTTAGCCTATTGTGAGGGAGAAGAGGCATTTCAATAAGCTCCACATTCCTAAAGCACTGCAGAAGGCTCTGCCTTTTAAGAACAAGCCTAAGAATCTTGAGAAGAAAGGCAAGACTCCAAAAGACCAGTGGAGACCAGCTGTTATCAGGGAGCCTCATGAAAAGAAGGTAATTATCACTTACTCTGAAACAAGGACTCCTGAAGGGTAAATGTTGCTTGGACCATTTCTAACTATTTTTTTAGCACTTGAATCTACTGCTAGTGTTGAAGACATACATGCTCCTAGTGAAAAATCCTCACCTGCAGTTTGTTTTGTTCCTGTTTGGCATGCAGTATGTATCTGGAACTGTCACTGAGTGTACAGTGTGTATTTTTTAAACTAGTAGGTCACCTGAAGACTAAATACGACTTTTGTCCTTGTCACAGCACTTGCAAGGTATTTCAGTTGGATGTAGTACTTTTATGTTATGGGCAACTTAAATTGGCAGCTGTGGTCTCTTATTGGACTTGTCATTGCTATGCATTATTAATAGAGACAGGACTTGAAGCAAATACTTGGCTTCAAAAATTGAGAATTATGTGTGTTTGCAAAGGCAGGAAGTTCCAAACTGCAGTATAAGTGTTCTATAGTAGCAAGTAGGCATAGCCTTTTAAATAGTATCTAGCCAAAATCGGGTTTTGCAAAAATGAAACCTTTGATTAACTTCCTAACAAGACAAATAATTAAACCATTTTAGAAATTGGGTGGCAGGTGCAGAAATAATTAGGAACTTGCTTTGAATCTCTGATTCTCTCTGCTGGGGTTAAACTGTTTCTTGCTCACCAAAACTGAACTGTTTGTGTACTGATGCTCTATTTTCTGTTTTAGATATCAGCCTTACTCAATGCTTTAAGTACAGTGAATAATTATAAGATCAGGAAAGCCAAAGTGAAACGTCGGGAACAACTTAAAGAATATCTCAAAGTTAAGCAGAAGGAGGATGAACAGAAATTCCAGAGGCAAAAGGAGGCTAAGAAAAAAATCTATCGCATACTGGGACAGAGGGAAAAAAAGAGGCAGAAGTCAAGCTTGAAAGGATCTAGCAAGGCAGAGAAAAGTATGTAAAACTTCATCAGATTTCCAGACAAATGATGAAATAGGGTAGCTGTGCAATTTTCTTTTTAAGAAACAAAAAGGCCTTGGACTGCACTAGATATGCTTTCAAGAGAAGGAAAAAAAAATGCAAATATGACCTTATTCACACTCTTGAATACATTTGGCAATGTATATACATAAGAAGTATGGATTTTGGTTTTTCTACATGGTATTCTGGAGGACTTTGTATTTCAGTATATTTCTATCCATACTGCACATTCTGTCTAGCCAATAAAGTATTTTAATGTCAATTACAGAATATTTTTTGTGTTTTGTCTTAGTACTAGTGGACTGCTTTGGGGAAAGAACTCTGGATGTCTCCAAATGTGTTCCTGTGTTGGCAGTACTTTGAGCCGTTGCCTAATTTTTGCCCTTGGCAGATCTTCCATTAAAAGACGTGAAGATCAGCTGTTACTGGGCAGAAGTTTTGGATTCTCTAGCTTTGATGTGCTGGCAGATGGCACCAGAGTAGCTCGCTCCTGTGCTTAGATCATTTGGTCCTGGAGGAAAGTATCTCAGTTTATTCCACTTCTCACTAGACATCAAGCAGATCTTCAAATAATGTTCCGTCCAGATCTTCTGTTACTTAACCAGTTTTGGCACACTGAGGCTGTCAGTAGATCCCTCAGTCACTGCAGCTTTCCAGGCAGGCAGTATTAGACCTTTCCCAAATGTGTTTAACTACTTGGTGATTCTGTGTGAGGTAAGTGCAGACAGAATAACTTGCTTCTTTGGGAACACTTTCCTACATCCAGCCAGTTTGTTTTGGTGGTACAGTGTCAGACTTTCTTAAGATGAATGGAGCAGAGTGGCAGTAGATGGTTGCAATTCTGTTAAATTAACTGAGAGTTGAAGTCTTTCTCGCATGGCAAGAGGCTTTGAACAATCATTCTCTTGGAAAAGCAGAGCAATTTATTTTTTTATGCCATATGTGGTATCAAATAGTTACTGTGATACATGTATTTTTAATGCTTCATCCTCAAACAGGCAGTGGGTCAGATAACATCGGTAATTTCTTGGTCTCCTTCCTACTCTTCTTCATCAATCCAAAATTCATTATTATTTCTATTACGCTGTAATAGTATGTGCTGTTTCAGATGGGAGATCCTGTGTGGGATCAGGCTGCCTCACACACAAGCTTTCTGCTGAATAATTTTTTTCTGAACGTTTAGCATTTCAGGTTTTTCTTAATCTTACAACGTTCGGTGTACTGGTGCTGAAATTCTAGTGCACCCATCTTTGCCTGTGTGATGTTAGGCTGAAGCCTGACTCAAACTAATTTGTTGGTAATTTTTTACACACACACGCACCCTGTGAGATTCAGCTGAGGTCATGTAACTATGAAAACATGGTTTATGCTTAAATAATTGAAGATTCTCTACTGAATAGACAACCACTGCCTTCAGAGTTTTTCAACAAAGCTGTTGGCTTTTTCTGTCCCAGAGTGGCATGGGGTGGTCCACCACGGCTTTGTTCTGCAGGGTTGTTTCTCCTTTTGTCATACCTAGCAAGGCGAGGTCTAAACTAAACCATCACAGAAGTCTTTCCCATCAATCCCATTTTTATGCTGTTGTGAGCAAACTTCCATCTTATGTGCTGTTTGTATCTTCCATGTGTACATGTGTGACAAGTAGCTGGAGTTCTTTTGGGCGCCTGAGAAGTTATCACTGCAACACTTAAGGTTTCACATCTGCTATTTATATGTAATAAAAAATAACTTTATTCTGGTTTGTTCATGAGAGCTCTGCCAAAGACAAAAATGTGGAAGCGGTGGACTTCAGTCTTGTTTTCGTTGTGGAGAGAACCATGTGGAGAGCCAAATGAACGTGAAGATGTACCACTTGTGAAGACTATGCAGGATACTTGTTCTGGATTACATACGGTTGTTTTTGGTTTGTTCTGTTTTGGGTTTTTTGACTCTTCAGGTGGCCCTTTTCAAAGGGAGAGAATTTGCAAAGCCTCTGCCTTTCTTGTAGCAGGGCTCACAAAACACTAGCTCCTATCTTCAACGCACTGCATATGAAACTTTTTATTTAAAAACAAAAACCAGAAAAAACTTAAGTCTCTTGCAACACTACCTCAGTTTGGAAGCTGAGGGGAGGCGAGGAGTGTGGTGGCAGGGCCTGGCTGGGCTCTGGCGCAGGGAGGCCTGGTGCCGCCCAGGCGCCGTGATGGGTTGCCCGGCCGGGGCTGTACGGCTGCTGGTTGTTCCTGGGCTCTGATCTATGCTGCTGTGGGGAAAGCTGCTGTAAATCCTCTGCCCAGCGTGAGGGGAGCGCTGCCCAACATACAGGTTGAAGTTGTTGCTGTATGTGCCTGAAAATAACTGTGCTACAGCCTTTGCATAGCTGGGAGTGCTGCGCGTGAGGAGAGCTGCCAGAGCTCTCAGAGCAAAGGTATTTGATTTTCATCAAGCAAGACCAAAGAAAACCTTGGTGTTTGTAGTAACAGTGACCCCTAAGAGTGCTTTTGGCCTGTTTTTAAGGCTGGATGTTCTGGCTTTGCCCCCTAGGATGGGTACGAGCCATGGCTGGCGCTGAGGTGAGCGTGCTGGGCTGGGTGCCGGCGCCCTCACCCCACCTGAGGGAGGCTGGCTCGGGAGAGCCACTGAAAGCTGCCGGCTTGGGGGAAACCAAGGGCCTCATGCTGTTAAGTAACACCCAGAGTTACTTAAATCCCCAAATGCCTGTCTCCTGCCCTCAGAAACCTGTTTCTTGCCACTGGGCTGGGCCTGTGGCCCCCTCTCACCTGGGTCTGAGGTGGAGAGGAGGCCAAAGGCCGCTCTGCAGGCTGTGCCCCTTACTGCAGCCACCAGGTAAACCTGCCTGCTAGGAAAACAGTACCAATGTTTACTCCTCCTCATCAGCTGCCAAAAAGAGCCTGAGTTATTGGAGGGAATTGCTGGCAACAGTCTTGTGCTGGCAGGTGGCAGGACGAAGGACTGAAACGTTCTTATCTTGGATACACCTAGTCAGTGCTGCGGTAGGTACAAATAATTAAATAATTAGCGGTCTCATTCCTGATGAAGCCCTAGGCAAACACAAAAGCCTGTAACAAAATCAGTCTTTTGCGCGATGATTTCCATGTTAAAGGCGGGGCCGGGGGGGAGAGTAATTTGCTGGTACAAGGCATCATACAGGTTTTCCAGGTGGGATAATGCAAACTGAGCTGTATCCCAAAGTATTTCACCTAGGAGAGGATGCTAACTGCCTGTGAGCAAGGGGATTTCCTCAGCAATGGTTCAGCCTACGAAAATGCAGAAATGTATAACTTGGGAGAGGAGAGGAACCGAGACTGTGAAGAAACAGGCTGTATGTGATTTTGAATTTGAATTAAGAATAGATGAGATGTGAGGGGGTGATGGGGCGCCATCAAGAGGGCAGTTCTGTTGCTGATGGGGGTCTGTTACCCACAGTGAGATCCTTGCAAATGGTTCACAGAGGCTAATGCCAGGTGAAGAGCAGCTAGAAGCTGGCTTTTTAAATAAAATCTTTCCTAGGAACCATACAACTAGATGAAGAATAGTATTCGTTTTGGGTTAACTACCTAGATTCATTTTACAAGGATTAGACCTCATTCCTCTGAATTCTCGGTGTTGCTTCAGTATGATTTTAAGTGGGAATTGGTGATGTAAGTACTGGAGCAGATGCAGTCTTGTGCCCTGTCCTAGAGGCTGGTTTGTGGGGCAGGTATTTGGCAAATAGTCACTCGATCTGTTTGCAAAGTGTCTGTTGAGGAGTCACCACTCACTGGCTTCAGTTGCTCATCGTGTGTTTGAGACTTTGCCTTACACATTGTCAGGTCACCTCATTTTTTACTTGTGGTGGAAAACTGCTCTCTGACTGATTTAAGCAGTATAAAATACACACGAAGGTAGTTGGCTGTGTAGCTATGGGAGGAGGTAGGAGTCATACCAAGGCTAGCTAGCTTTGAGAGAATTATTTTATGTTGTTTGCTATTTTAAAATGGAGTTACATCTTTGTAATGGTTTGCAAATAAAATCTCCATTCACATTGTATTTCAAACTGAGCTAATGTGATATTGTGGCATAGTTATTGGATTCAATTGATAAAATTAAAATAACTTTTTTAGACTCTCGAAATACTTCTGTGCTGTTTGTAATGCTCAGTGTTGCTTGCATATACAAAGCTAAGGTCAGTCTTCATCGCTCTAACTAGGCCCTGTCTGTGCTAGATGATGCAGCTACAGAGGTCCTGCTCTTTTCACAACTGCCAGGGACCCACAGCTCTAAGTAAATTCATTGACATCTGCACATGTCCATTGCTGCTTCACATCAGGACTGTAATTTGTTCCTGGCCACTAACAAACTGTTTTCAAAGAGTCTCACAGTGTTGTAGCATTGACACAAACTAATGCAATTAGACGTATTAGACACTGGCTTCTTTGCAACCAATTTTAAGCAGCATCCTTGCTGTAACTTTAAAGGTCACTGTTGATGGAGCTTCACATTCACAAACACCAAGCTTAATTTGTTGTCTACTTTAATATATTGTCCTGAAGTTATTGGGTTTTGAGAACACAGAATCTATTAAGAAGCTTAATAGAGCAGCTCATTCCAATTATAAGAAATGTATTGGTGGAGAAAATGGAAATGCATGGAAGATCAATGTATTAAGCAGTTGCCTGAATGGAGGAAACAGAGGAAATAGATTAAAACTAATTCTCTTTAGTACAAAAAAGATATTTGCTTTTATATAGTACAAAAAATGCTGGCTTGCTTGTATTGTAGGGGATGATAAAACATTTCTACGTTGAATGTATAAAACCAGATAAAGAGCTATCAGCAACTTTTTCCTTCATCCAGTACTTTTTCCCCAATTTTTGCTATATCTATTGCTGGCTATAGTTGGATTTCTTTTGTCTTTACATTTTTTTCCCCTCTGGGTTATGTTTCCCTATATTGGAGGTGCTTAAATTCCTATACTGCAAGACTGTTGTACTGAAAACTTTCTTGGCAGCAAGATAACTTAGCAGTGAACCCGAGACAGGTCATCTGTGAAGATGCGGTCTGGAGCGACTGGCTCTTTGGCTTTGAATTGCTATTGTTAAATGCCAGGTTTCCTAGGTGCAAAATCAGGGTTTCAGACTACAGCCTAAGGACACAGGCATTTGGATAGTAATCCCAAGTGAATGCTGCCAGTTTCCTTTATCAGTGGTGTCTGAAGGAAAATATAGGGGAGGTGCTTTTGACTCAGATCAATTCTCTGCTCCAGTTTGCCGTGTGGCACGTCTTGGTGTGTCACCTGCTTCAGCAAGAACTCATGGGGGAGGCAGAGGAGGGGGCAAATTCATCAAGCCAGTTTTTGCTTTTACTAACCCATTAAACTGTGGCCACAGCCCCTTGTGTTCAGAGCAATCACTGTTCAGACACAGATGTTTGAAGAATGCTATTGTAATTAGTTTTTACTTACTCTTAAGGGCAGGTTTCACAGGAACTGTGAAGCAAACTTATGAGCCATAGAAATTAAATATTAAAAGCTAGTTGAATTTTTTACAGTATCATCCATTTACTAATTTCACCTTTTGTGGTATAAACAGGTTGCCATTTAAGCTTCATTTTAAATTATCTGTGGATAATATCTGTGAAGGAGTTCCTGAGATTTTTTCATGTAGGAGAAGATTATAGCTTGAATGTAAGCAAAACAAGGTGAAGACTGGCTAACTCAAAAGTTAACTCAAACACAAATTGTGTGTCTGCAGCAGCTTTTTGACTTTGAATTGTGTGAACAAATATTTTTCTTGTTTCCCCACGAGAAGAGCAGTCAGTAAGACCTTGAGAAAACAAGTCCCACCACTGTGTTGTGGGAATGAGCTAAAAGAACGATCATGAAACCGTTGCTCTGCCTTACTGGAGCTCCTTCCATGTGAATGGGGGAAGGAGGAAAACCATTGTGCCAGAGACAAAGCAAGCTCGTGAGTAGATATAGCTGGGACTGAACAGAATCGTGCTCATATTTTCCCTCTGGTTTTTGCACCAAATCTAGCATTTCAGTGTAGGAGGAGGAAATGGCTTTTGTGCCACAACAGGGTTAAGTGATACAAAGAAAGATAGGTTAAAATAACATTATGTGCAGCTGAAAGTCACTTCAGTCCGATCAGGTGTGCTAAGATTGTCTTGGGTCTTCTTGGTCTCTGGATTGGCTGTAAGATCGTAAGTTCCTTGCCTGGTTTGTGGTGGTTCTTTTTGTTAGTTTGTTTTTGTGGGTTTGTTTTTGTTGTTTTGATATATATCTGATGCCAGACAAAAACAGAACTACATTATAGGAATTCTCCTTTATGTGCAAGTTTTCAGCAGGTGTTCGTAGCGGTGTACGAGCTTTCAAAAATTATCAAGAGAGACTATAAATCTTCCAAGGTTGCAGACTGCTGAAGATTCAGAGGTCTTCAGATTATGCAGTAGTTTCTAGGACACATTGTTCATTACAGACAGTAATCAACGCAGGAAAAGAGATGGATTGTTGAGGATCTTGATAGATGATTCTGTGATCTGACACTGGTTATAGCTTGAAAAGAAAGATTGAGATCTTTATTCCTGAAAATATTAAAACCCTGTCTTTGATGGGATTACTTGTATGTTTTAAATGAAACCCACATTTTTTGAAAGAGAATTAATTTTCAGTCTACTGGAATGTGTGTATTTTTACATTATTTTATCCAAATTTTCCTGCTTGTTCATCTGTTTCCAACATACGTCATTTAAGTAATTTAAAAAAATCTAATTGTCAATAAGTTGTTTATCTCAGTGCTGTATAAAGCAATTTAATTCACTTGGATTTACAAAAAGGCTTTTTACAAAGTTCATTACAAAAGGCTCTTCAGGAAACAAACAGATCATGAGTTCAGTCCTCCTCCCCCCATGATGTTCCATCTGTCTAGACTATCTATTCTAGACACATAATAACCTTTACTCACATCCAGGAAGGAACAGCCTTTCAAAAATTACTCCCAGAGTTGAGCTGCATCTGTTTTTGGGTAGTTTTATATTCTATAAGGTGTTCTTTCTGGCAATAATGCAGTGAAAGCATATGTAGATGTGTTAGGAAGATTCCCATAACAATTCTGCTTTGCAGAATCCACTTAAAAATTGTTGGGCATTGTGCTACTATTGACCTTACTTGTATTGTAGCTTTTGGTTAATGGGGGCTGGTCCCTGAAGATAGGGTACCACATGTATTTTGAGAGCAATACTGTCTGCTAGGTCTCTTCTGGTTCTTGAGAGGCGGTCTCTGCAAACTCCACAAAAAATCATAGTTTGGCTTAAAAAGCATCTCTCCAGAATGCAAAACTGATTTGTGCAGCTTTAGCATCAGTGTTTTGGGAGGAACAGCAAACTGCTGAGACTTCCAGCACGGAGTTTTGTCTCGGCCCGACTGGGAGACAGTAGAAGTGTTTCTGCCTGTTGGCTGTTTGGCTGCCTGTGTGGATGAGAGCCCTCCTCCCACCTGGGCTGCAGGGGCGGTGACTGGCCCCGGTGTCCTCCTCACAGACTGGCAGGAGCAAGGTGTGGTGAGGCCATAACTGACCTGACACCTCTGGAAACCTCAGCCCTGCTCTCATCTGGAAACCTCAGCCCTGCTCTCACTTCTCCACCTTGTCTTGCACTCAGCCAGTTAAGAACCGGTTATAACCTGAGGGCTGTAAAGCAGATGCTGCATTAGCCCTGAGTGTGCCAGAGGCTTCACTACATGCAACTGGCATTCAGGCTGTGAGTCTCACAGGGCTGGGACTCAGAGATGAAAAAATACGGGATGTGCTCGTTGTGCTCTGTACAAAGTCGAGGTGGTTTGTTTTCTTTTTTTAAAACCTTTCTGTTGGAGAACTAAAGTTTTGCTCTTGCTGCTTATACTAGCAGCACGATTTCTTTCCAGTTCTAGCTGATCCCAAAATATGGGAAATAACTCTGCGAAGAGTTCAGCAGCAAATTAATTGCTTCCCCATCTGTACAAGGAGAAGTCTGCAGGTGTCTATCTCAGGCCATCATTCCTGATCCTTGTTAATAGTTCTGCCTGTGATACCTATGCTATAAAATATTATTTTGGTGAGACACTAATAGGACAGGGCCTATAAGGTTTTTATATTGCAGAAAACTGCAGTATTGTGCAAGAGAAAACCTTGATTTAGGACATGTGCGTGCCCAGGGCAAGTGAGGGGGCTAAAGGCCAGACCTCAGGGAATCATTGCTGCTTTGGGAGAGAAAGCCAAAGCACCCACTTTCTTTGCCGAGAGCTAGGTTTTAATTCTGCCTTTCGCATCTTTGCTGGTGGCTCAGTTTTCCTTTCTGTAAACCTGGTGTTGGTGTATATCCACATGCACAACTCCATGTTGTTACAATTCCGCCTTGCCTTGCTTATGTGCCGTTCAGCTGTCTCGCCGCAGGTGGATGGTAATGAGGATGAGGCACTGATATGGACTGTGGTACCTGCCTGCCTCCACATCTGTTGTGAAATTTCATGCATTATTGTAAAGTGCTTTAGGAGCTGTGCACGAGAGCTGGTCACTGTTGGAGGGACAGCACGAATTAAGGTCATCATTGACCCACAAGTGGCGCTGCCAAACTGTAATGGCAGATGTAGAAAGCATAAAACCTTGGGCTGTGGAGGCAAGCGTCGTCCTAAGCTGAAGCAACTCCAAGTTCAGATTTTGGAAGGTCCCATGGTGTTTTATAAACCCTGTGTGGCACTTTCCAAAATCTGGAAGCTCTGTCTCTTTCTTTGAAGCCAAGAACACTTAAAGCTAATTCTCTTTTCTTTGTCCTTGCCATTGACCTCATTTACGGAGATGAAAGAAGTAAAAACAATTAGCTCACCGGGAAATTCTATTATGTGGAAGGGAGGTGGACGTTTGATCAATACTCATGGGTTGTAGTCTCAGCTGGAAGGGCAGATTTTTGTCTCCCAGATGGATTGATGCCTGTTAGTCCCAGAGGCTTTGCAAGTGGGAAAGATAGCGATCCAGCTTTTGACTTCTGGAAAACTAAAAGATGCCTCTTTAATCTTCTCAAGTAGTGAATTGGAATATATATTGGACATAATTCATCCTGTTGTTATAGGGGTAAAAAGGCTTATTAGGGAAACGTGCCCTTCATTTAACTGTGCCTAATTGTGTAAAGCAGAACCCTCCCCAGCCTTTCACATCCCCAGCCCAGAAGTGATTTCTCTTCGACTGTTTCACAGTATCGAGTAACTTAGTCCATTCAAACCCATGACACCTCCCCTGAGAGCCTTCCTTGCTCCTTCACCTCACTGATGTGAACTGGGCTCCTGAACACACATTCGTGCCTTGGGCTGGAGTGTATACTGGCCATGCTGGGACAGCGTGTCCCACTGAGGGCAGCCTGTGCCAGTGGGGTTTCACCTGTGACTCCAAAGCAGCCTCTCTGGTAAACTGGAGCAGGTGAAGCAGACCTGGCTGCTCTTGAATGTTAATGTTCTTGTTGAAGCAAATGAGCATATATTAGGAGAGGCAAGGATATGTGGACTTTTGCCTTTGAAGCTACTGTTGCGTGATTTTAATCAGTGTTTTTTCCTAACCAACCAACCAAACCTAAGGATTGTTATTATTATAAGGCAGAGATGCCAATATTTTAGGGTTCAAGTTTTAATTTCTAGTGAGAGAAGTGTTGATAAGTTCTAGAAAGGTATGGTTAATTTGCTGTAAACTTGAAAGCATAAACTGTCACTGTTAATGGTAGGGAATTCTTGCACCCCTGCTAACGCCCTCTAACATTCACTTGCTATTTTCATGCTACTAGTTGCCTTCTGGAATGGATAATTTGCCACACTAAGTAAAGCAATTACTCTGCTGAGCCTCCTATTTTTCTTCTATCCATAGCTAATGTGGAGAGTTAATATATTTTACATTTTTATTCTACCTCCATTCTAAGAGTCTTGACAGTTTTTACTCATCTTAGTGTAAGTAGCCTCTAAGCTACCCTGATAGCAGAGAGATCATAAATTATCTCCTTTTGCCAAGGCGGGAAACAGAGCAATGGCATGACAATGTGCTTTAGTGATCCCGGTACTGGATTTAGAACATTACAGCTGTGAGGTACAAAGCAGTAATTCCATATATCTCTAACCTATTGGTTAAAATGTGTGTGATTTTTTGTAAAAAATTGTAAAGATTTAATTTCATTTTGACAGGTTTTATTTCTGTTTTCCAGTATACAACCAGACGTTTCACCAATCTTTCTACAAGTCACCGCTGTCTCTTTTGTGTTTGTTTTGCCCCACGAGCTCAGCTGGTGCACCAGCACCCAGGCAGGCTCTGTGTGCCCCTGGCTCCCCTCCCCACTGTTATGCTAGCTAAAGCCCCGAAAATTTGCTAGGGTTCTGTAGTCTAACAGGTGAGACGTGTGCTTTTCTGATTAAGGTGAGTGATCACTGATCTGCTACACCTTGTTTTGCAGGTGTTTCAGCATCAAAGCTGTTCATTGCCAGGTGGCTGGAATTGGTCCGTATAAAGGTTGAGCATGGTTGTGAAAGCTGCTGTATTTGGAGGATGGCAGTGAAATGAGATAAGAAAGAGCCTTTGTGTTACTGATTCCCTGGTATTGCTGGAAGCTTCCTTAGGTGCTACTGGCTAATATAAGAAGAAGGCTTTCTAAGCTAAGTATGTCGCTGCTGTTACGAATTTTGCATCAGTTCTGGTACTTGCTATGTGCAGAGCCAGGGGATGGGTGGTCTGGGGTGATTTTGTGGATGGTGCTGCTTGCTGAGCCTTGTGGTGTAGCGTGGGCTCCAGCTGGCTGCATGTTGCTGCTAGGGGTGGCAAGGGCTGGAGCACTCCTGCAGAGGGCCCTGGTCAAGGCTTGCAGCCTCTGTTTGTTTATTGGTTTTTTTCCAGCCCTCACCCCTGGAGCTTTTTGCTGTCAGTTTTTAGTAAGACAAATAGCAGTGCAGAGCTGCCTGTGTGCAACAACAGTGGTGACTAGTTCTTACTAAAAGTGAGGCTTCTGTGGGGAAGCTGGGCTGGACCCTTGCATGATTCCCCAGGCATCTGACCTCTTCCACTATACAGTTGATCAGTTAATTATTGTTTGGACTTAAAAAATTATCTGCAGCTAAATATAGCAATGGACCTTCCCCTGGGTAGTTTTTGGGGTAGCAAATGTGTCTGCTCACACTTAAGAAGTTCTTTTTCTTGGTCAGATGATGAAGTACAAGATGCTCTCAACTCTGCAAACAGCCGGGCTTGCTAAGGTGTATGCTGGGCACTTCTAGACCAGGGAACAGGGATAAGCTGTTGTGCAAACTGGCTCAATGGGGGGAAAAAGGAGATGGTCCATAATGGTTATTTATCTGTTGAACTGTGAGGGCACAACAACCACCTTCACTTCTTTTATTGTGGAGGATTGGTGCTTGATGCCGTATGTGGTGAAGTTACAGTATTACTGAAGCAGAGCTGATTTGGGCGGAAGCATGCATGCTGTATTGGAGTGGGGGTGCTTGCTGTGGATTGTGTCCAGGAGGAGTATAGCTGCTCTCAACAAGCAGAATGGGTAAGAGAAAAGTAGTCCTGGTAATGAGAATTAGTGCAGTGTTGGAGGCATTGGTCAGTTAGCAGGCTAAAATGGTGTACAGTTCTTGCAGTGCTAAGATGCAATTAAAGGTCTGATTCAGCTGAGCAGCCTTTCTGCAATGCTGTTTCTTGGAAATGTGGGTGACCTTGGAAACAGAAGGGCCCTCCTTCCAAGAGGGCTGCTCAGAAAGCCTTGCAGTATTGCAGAAGAGGCATTTTGCAATGCACCAGGTGGTGGGGATCAGCACAGGCTGGGATCAGTGCAATCTGGAATACCAGGTGGCCTGCTGAAGCCTGGTGCCAGCACAGAATTGCTATCATTCTCATCGTATAAGTCATTGGTGATCTTGGTAATTTGAAATCCGCTCTGTGTTTTGTATTGGCTTAAATATGTTCTGCCAAATGAGTGGTAGTGTGAAAATCTAGCGTTAATTGTTTGTCAAGACACAGTTGAAGCCACAAAGTGACTATGACTCGCTTTGAAGAAATGTTTTTCACCTTTATTTCCCCTTCTCCTCACGCCCTGCACATCCTATTGCCCTTGTCTTTGTACAGTGACAACTTAGGTAAGCACCAGGACTTTGGCACTGAGAACTGTGCAAAGGTACTGTTCAGGCTGCTGGAGCTACTGAAGTACTCAGAGTAGCAGAGGACAGGTTTTCCATCACAGCTGCATTTCTGGTGCTCAGGATCTTTTCCTAAATGTATATAGCAGCATTCACAGTGGGGCCAAGTTCGGTGACCTTTTGATGGGTCATCAGTATGTGGCGTATTCTCACTTCTCGCGCACTTGTGAAGCAAACGCTGCTGGCAGAGTTTGCAGGTAAGACTGCACTGCAGATGGATCTGATGTGATGGGGCTGCTGTAATCTGGAGGGATGAATGTATGGCAATCTCTAAAGCCAGGTGACTTCTCAAGTCTGGCTTGTGATATGGCAAAACAAGGTGAGATATTTTTGGGTGCTTAGTTTAAATAGGTGGAGTATCGTGCCTTCTCCTTGCTGCAGCATTTTTGTGTTTATTTTGGGGGAAAATAAATAGCTTTAAAAATGTGGGTGTGTATACGGCAGAAGTAGCGCTGAATAGAAACAGTGTGAAGAAAACAGTAGTGTTTGCAAGCTGTCGGAGAAGCTTGCCTCCTTACTGATCCTGTGGGTTAGCAGATTGTGACAACCTATAGCAACAAAAGTGAACAAGCATGGAAGAATATACAAGGTCTGGTTGGTTAAAAATTTATTAACTTTGAACTCCAAAACCTCAGAAGGATATTTGTATGGGATTTTTTTTTTTTTTTCTTAGCAGTGTTTCTAAACAATCTGGAGTGAATTAGGTCCCTACAATTGGAAATCTAATTTGGGGTCATCTTTAAATGAACTCTAAAAGCATTAGACTCAGTTTGGCCAGGATCTCTGCTTTGGGCCCAAGCCCAGCATGTCATTTCCAAATCAATTCCAAGGTCTCTTTCCAGCCCAAGCTACTATTGATTATTTCTTTTTCCTTTTAACAAAAAGTCATCCCTATGGTGATTACATTATATATCCTTGGCAGTAAATCAGTAAAGCCAATTTCAGACCGAAGGAAGCTTCCACAGGAGGAAGCATGGTGGGTTGTGTCTAGCAGTGGTGCAGCAGCTGGTGCGTGTGCCCGGGCTGACCAGTGTCCTGGCCAGGCCACATCTTGGGCTCACAAGGCTGCAGCTGCTTGGAAGTCATGCAAAAAGGAGCATGTATACATATCTTAAGCACCTGTCCTTCCTAGTCTTGAGTCTTGGAGACTGGTGGTTTTCACCTTGTGATTCGCTTTGGAATTGGATTATAATCATGGAAGCAGGGCACTGCAATTTGGTGGGTTTTGCTTCTGATGAGTTGGTGCATGTTGTGTCACCTCTGTAGTGATGGGCTGCA
This sequence comes from Falco biarmicus, assembly GCF_023638135.1. Lineage (NCBI taxonomy): Eukaryota > Metazoa > Chordata > Aves > Falconiformes > Falconidae > Falco > Falco biarmicus. Next base: position 46,045,299 of record NC_079296.1, on the reverse strand, counting down.
GCACGTGCGGTAAGAGGTCTCATTCTTGACCCAGCTGTGGTTATTCCTTTTCTGTGTTTTGGCAAAAGTTTTGATTCACTTGCAAGTGTTTTTGAAGGAGTACATGTGAGGTGACAAAGAGCATTTTAATACTGTGCTGAAAGTACTAGTGTGCGCAAAGTATTCCCTTTTGAGAATTGCCACTTGTAATCAAGAAGTTTCAACAAAGCAACCACAGTCACAGTGAGTTGTTTTGATACAGTGTTCTTATCAGGTTTTAAGCCTGTCTTAATGAAGTCATACTTTTGTGCATGGATCATATCTAAATTGTTATTGAATAGACTTCTTTTTGTACTTTAGATGGATAAGTGGATCATACACACACTGTTTTAACTAAATTAAGGTCATTAAACCAGTGCTACTCTGCATGCAGGCGATCTTGGTGATTCTGTTTAAGGACTGAAGTTTACCAAGTGTGTTGCATCATGGCATAGTGGTGTGTGTATTGTACTGTCAATAATGCTTCACAGATGTGCCTTTCTCCAATAAGCTCTTCTTTTTCACAGATGGCAAGGTAGTACTAGCACAGCATTTTTTCCATCAGTGTCTTGATGTAATGTTTAAAGCTAGAGAATGCTGAATGCTCCTACGACATGGTTGGAAGACTAAAAGTGTTTGTGTTTGCTTAGTATAAGCTTTTACAGGCTTAATTAAAATTTGTAAAGCAACAGCTTTTCTAGCATGAAAAATACTCCTTTCTAGTGTAAGTTGTCATGGGAGTCCAAGGGAAAATAAGGGACTGATGTGAATGTAGTTTGAGTCAAGGCATATGAAATTAGAAGAAATCTCTTAAAATAAAGGCCAGGTGGCAATACAAGCCAGAGCAATGATTCCCTGTGTGCTACTAAGTTAGTTAGTGCAGTTACCAATAATTACCGCAGCCTTAAATGACCATATTGTATTCGGTAGTGTCAGTAAGGTCAATTCACAGTCATAGGATAAAAGGGGACACTCCAGTGGCTCTTAATGCGCATCAAAATGAGAAGATTGATATTGACAAAGTGACCTTGGCTGCGAAGGGGCAGTTTATTTTGAATGCCTGTAGTTTTTCTTGCTTATGATTGACAGCCTCAATGGTATGATTATTTTCTTTTTCTGTGCTTCCCCCCCCTCCCCCCGCCCCAAAGGAGCACCACAGTTCATGCTAGCTATTTCAAATAACACAGCAGTAGTAAAAGTAAGTAAGGACTAGTAAGATCTTCTGTAGAAAGTTGCTGCACCCCAGTGCCCAGTGTCCCCCAAGTGCCCTTTGATCGTTCTCTGAATGACCCTGGCTCTGTGTTAATGTCTGGCATGCAGTTCCGCAATTAAAATGTGTGGCCTGACATCAGTTCCAAATTTGTCTTTCCTTCAATTTTTCATGTTCACCCAATTCGTTCTTTTGTTCTCTTAACCTTCTCTGTGTCAGATAACACTGTGTTTTATTCTTCAGTTGCCATCCATGGAAAGTTTGCAGGCAATTTTACTTTTTTCATTTCTCATCTTTTTTACACTGTACTGAAAAGGATTGTAATTTATATTAGTTGAATTTTGAACCATCCATACTCTTCTACTCCATAATTTATTTTTAATTTCCACCCTACCCCCCACCCCCTACCAAGTGACTGGAATTGCATGTGCTGTAAAATTTTTGGAAAAAGAACTGCATATTCTTCTTTGCCTGAAGAACACCTAGGTGCATGCAAATCTGTACGCTTAGTTAACTAAATGTAGGCCTTGAAGACTCTTCTCTGATTGTATTGGGCAATTAAGAGTTCGGGTGTAGTGAGTGCTGTTACTGTCAAACAGTGACTATCTCCAGGATTTGACTATTTGACAGGATTAACTATGGAGGGAGATTATGATATTGTATGGCTTGCATAATCAATGCTACTGTTCTGAGATACCTGGAGGAGAAAGTAAGATTATGAAGTGTAGCAAACTTGTGAGAAAATACACATTTTGGTAGAGGGTTCTTTAACCTGAGCTTTCCTGGAGGTTAAGAATAGTTATGCTGCATTTCTTCATGCAGATTATGGTGCTGCAACTGTAGAAAATGCTGTGTGCTGGATAAAATAAATTGTACAAACAGAATGCATTCCAACACACCCACACCCCTTCGTTTGGTATAATACAGTGTGAAAATACATTGTAAGAATCAAAGATGAGAATTTATTTTATATTTTTTTTCTCCTCCTTCTGAAGGTTTGTTTTACAAATACAATGCAGATCTGAAGCAATTTCTGGTGCATAACTCGCTGATTTTTCCTTAGGTGAATGGATGGCAAAGGGATTCCTGTTAGGAAGAAAAGCTAGAAATTTGGCTGCAGGAGCAGTTACTGTACTGAGAGGGGAAATGGGAAGAGGTGTCTTGGCAGACCTGGAGCTGGGAGAGCAGGCAGACCTTGGATCTCCAGGTCCTTCTCCTTTCTGCTTTCTCTGGTTGAGGTCCCCTTCCCCACACCAAACCTTTGGTGATACCTGAGCAGCAGTATGGGGTGGATGATGCCTCTTGCCCGAGTGTTGGGGCAGGAATGATGCCTGATGTGGCAAGTAAGGTAGTAAGGAAAAGCTGTGGCTTATGCCTTTTCCTCCATCGGTACCTGTGTTGTACCTTCAGCTGTGTGTCCAAGTCCATGAAAATTTAGAATAAATGTTGTAACTAGTAAACAGCAGGCAAATAGAATTCTTTTGTCTCAGTATATAATAATAATAATAATTCTTTTTTTCCTCAATATTCAGGAAATTGCCTTACGAAAGCTTTTGTGTCAGGAAGGAAGTACCTTTCTGACTAACTTTAACAGTCTTCTCTGACTTCCTGTTAGTCAAATCACTGGCATATCTGGGGTGAAAAAAGGAAATAAAACTTAACCAAGAAAAATCCCTGATATTTGACCAGCTTCTAAAAAATAAGTTCATAAACCATGCATTTGTAGTAAGTTCACGTTGAATTCCACCGCCAAACCCCTGCCCCCTCCCTCCCTCGGATATTAAGATTTATTCTCCCTAGGGTGTAATAAATCTGAGGTGGAAACAGGCCAAAGTATGCTCATCTGCTGCCTCATGGGAAAGGGTGTTTGCAGAGTGATGGCTGGTTTGGAGGCGCTCACCATCAGCCTGAACCTCTTCAGGAAAAGTTCAAGATTTTATTGTAATAACTGTATTTTCAGTCTTTAGACCCGTAAACCCATCTGGCATTTTGTTGGGATTCAGCCCTGTTTGGTGAGAGGTGTAATACCTAGGCAGCTGTACATCCTGACTGGCAAGAAGCACATGTGTGTATGTATGTATGTATGTATACATGTCTTGCTGTGACCAGGGTGTGCAGCCAAACCAGAGCAGGTTAAGAGGTGTGAAAGCAGAGCTATGAATGAAAGCAGGTCAGGGATTCTGGAGTAAGCTGCCTGCTCAGCAGAGTGGAAGAGACGTTGTTGTGTCAAATAGTTTGAGAAATGACTGACTTCAGTGGTGGATTTTGGCTGAGTGGGTTGATGTTGCCAAGCTCAGTCACGCTACGTGCTATCCCTGCTTGAAGGGTCATCTTTTTGTATTCACCTGGGCAGCACAGAGTTGCTAAAATATTTATTTTAACTGGTCTCTGTTAAAAAGGATTGTTTTAACGTCAACACCCTTCCATTGTCTATATAGCTTTTTAATTTGGACATTGAAGCAGTTTGCTTCCTTGTGTCCCAGGCTTCAGCCAGCTCCCATTCTGCTCTCTGGCCTTTGAGCAAAGCTCTGGGTAAGTGCCTGCTGGGCTTGCCTGGGAAGGCTGCTTCTGTGTAACGGGCAGAAAGCCTTGACGAGTTTTGCGCATTCCCTAAAAAGAGCTTGCGAACTGGATTGCAGGTGGTTTACTACTGATTGTTAGTTTGCTAGATTTTTGTGCAAACTGTTTTAAATCCTCTCCGTCTTCCTCAATTATTTCAATTACAAATGTTAGCACAAATAGATGAGATGCAGCTTATAATCCATGGCTTGTTCCAGGACACAGGCATTGTCTATGATATTCAGCTATACTGGTAATAACATGTAATTGCAGTTAAAAGTGTTTACCCTCAGGAGTTTTTCCATGAATGAAAAGAAATGAAGATGTTGGGTCTCCTCTCCTGTTGGAAGCACAGGAAAAGTGCCACAAAAGGCAAAGGGACCATATTTTGCAAAGTGGCAGTTCAGTAATTGCCACAGTCTTAGTGGAATCCCAGGCTGCTTTCTTGAACTGTGATCTGAGGGCAGAGAAGAGGAGGTGCTATGACAAGGCAAGCATGCTGCTTCAGTTAAGTCCCATTCTTCCTTCTGTGTTACGAAAGGGGGAAATCTTGATAGATTTCAGTTTTTCAACTTTGTCTTGTATTGGTAGCTGAAGTCCTGAATGTCTGTTCCCCTGCTACCCTGCAAATGGGAGCAGTAGGCTGGCTGGCTGCATACATAGTAAGAAGGCAGCACTGTTCTGCTTGTTACTGCACCGATTCTCTAACCTCCTGTCAGGACACAGCTGACAGTAACAAGGATTCAGCTTGAATTTTAGAGGTCACTAGCAAATGCTGGCTTAAGCTCCTACCCAGAAAAACTTAAGCTAATTGCCCTTGTCTTGAACAAGCTGCTCTTTGCCAAGTAACATAATAAAGTGGTGCCTTATTGAAGGGAGGGGAGGACACTGGGAAGAAATGCAGGTTTGTACATGCTTAAACAGGCTACTTCTTTCCCCAGATGCTTCTGTTAGGTGAAATTCCCCTCTCTAGTGCGCAGGGAGGTGTCGGGTGGTTGCTGCCCATCCCACAACAGGGGCTACTGGCAGCCCAGGATGCTCAGAGGCTTCTTGGCTACTGCCGCATGTGGGGCAGTGCTAAGAGAGGCTACCTTCTGCTCTGCAGTCCGCAGGATGTGCAGAGCTCTTGCCTGCAGCAGAAAGACTGTCGCGGGTCTTTTTGTAGCTCCTGTTTCCCGGTGCTGTGAGCCAGCCCTCCTCTGGACAACGAGGGAAGTCAGGTTTATTTCCTTGTGATTTATTTCTTGTGATCTGCTGGACACAGAGAAGTAGAACTAGAAATTCTCTTTGCAGCAGTTACATATGCTAGCAATCTGTATTTTGGCTAATACTAGCTGTTCTTGAGTGGCCACATGAGCCAGGTGTTTTTATTCTGTGATGTCTAACTTCACATGCTGAGCTTGTTGCTGCTCTTTGTTTTGCTTCCCTGTGAAGCGTGAAACCAGAGCATCTACCCGCTGAAGCATATACCTGGTCAGTTGGATTAAAGTGCAAAAGGGGCTGGCTGAAGTAATCTTTTTATCCTGTGCTCTGGGAAGGAAACTCACAGTACAAAAGAACATATGGTAGGCATGAAGAATGGCCAAAGGCAGGAAGGGTAGCTGAGCCTGGCTTATGCCACAGGCAAGCCCTCAGGCATGGGACTCTCCTGGCTGCCTGGTTTTCACCGCAGGATGTTTGCTTTTCCTGGCTTCCATCGCTGCACCAAGATGCTACGTGCTTTACTGGTTATGGGACATGATTCATATTTATCATGGTACTGGAGAAGTGGTAGGGATTTACTTAATTCTTTCACATACTGTTGAAGCAAAATAGAACTGGAGGATTTCCATCGTCTAAAACGGGGTGGTGTTCGCACTGAAGATAGTAGAAAGTGCTTGTGATCCATTCAGTTCTAGCATTTTCTTAATTCGTTTATTTTCTTATTGTGGAAGGGGGTTTAACTTTTCTGGTTTGTTAGAACATCCAAGACTGATTTCTTTCAACAAAGTTCATGCAAGTGTAGACAGGAAGGGTAGGAAAAGCACAAACCACTTCAAATTAATCCCCACAAAAATAATAGAAATATTTTAGTCTCAAGAAGCTCCACTATAACTTTATTTCTGCAATCAAATAGCAGGCATATTTTCTGAACATATTCTCTGTTCTCACACTTTCAATAGTTTTGCATGGAGTATGATTGTATGTTGGTGATGAATATTATAAAAGGAATGGAAAGAAAAAGTGCTTTATACTGGCAATTAAATATGAGATTTCTGCAAATTCATAGTTTGAATACATAATAGGTTTAATTGTTCCTGAATGGTATAAAATAGAAAAGCTTTTAATTTAGCTCAGCAATCTGATTTTATTGGGCTGGAGCTGAGAAGCCTTTTACAAAGGTATCATCCTCATGCTGCTGGCATTAAACTAATGCTTTGTAGGTGTTGAAGGGGCTGTGTTTCTAGAGAGGAGGGCTTCAGACCACAAGGTTTTTGCCTTTGACTTAGAAAGCACGGAGTTAACCTGTATGGAGTACATGTGCTGTCACAGTGGTGAGATACACAACTTTGAGTCGTGCTTGCCGAGTCATAGCTCATCACTGTCTGAGGCCATTCCTGTCCACTGAGGGCATGCTGTGTACCTCTGTTACCCCACAACAGGACATCTTGCCTTTTTCTGCATAGCAAAGTTGTAGCCGAAAAATGCTGTGTGTTTTTTGTTTTGCTTTACCTTTTTGTTTTCACTATGGCAAACTGGACACTACACACGGTAACTGGGGTAAACACCTGCTAATTCAGCCAGCTGTCAGGTACAACAGGGAATGCTGGCATCAGGTAATTCTGATGAAGAATTTATGCTGTAACAAACTTTTTGATTATTGAATTCTTTTGCCCCATGAATATATGTAGAAGGGAGAGAGCAAGCGAACAAACATTATATGTCATATATCTAGCCTGCCAATTTGCAGAGTGATAATAAAGAGAAACTTCTTTTCAGCTGAATTCTCCATGGCTGGGGTTATTGCAAATATCCTACGGTTCTTATTCTGTACAACCTGGCTTCATGATGCAGCACAGTAGGAACCTGGTCATTGCTTTCTCCAGCTTTTTTTTTCCCCTTCATTTACAGCAAATAAGGTTAATGTATCCTAATACTTTGGGACAGGTTTCTGATAAATATTAGATACAATAGTTTTTGAATTGTAGTTTTCGGTAGATACAAAAAATTATGGGCATTGTCTAAAGTTCACAGCAGGAATATTTTCCTTCCATTTTCAAAAGGCACCTGAAAGTTTGAGCTTATGTTTCAAAACTGATAAAACTCAGAGGGCTTTTTCTTGCTGCAGAATTAATTTCATTTATGAAGAAAGCCAAGACATCAAATATTGCCTGACCTAGAGAAAATATTGACATTAGAACTATAAACTTTACTGGTTAAGGTGCAGGATGAGAACAGAAATTTCTTACCCAGGGTGCACTGAGAATTTAGCAGCAGCTTCAGGCTAATGCAAAGAGGCAGGTTGTCTGGGTTAATACCCGCTGGGGAAAGACCCTGCAAAACCAGAAGGGAAGAGGATGCAGAATGTTTTTCTAAATTTTATTAGGCTTTGGGGATGTAGTCTCCATTTTATAATATACAGCAAAGTGATTAATAGTCTTGTAATAAGTGGGTATTATAGAGGATTAATAATCCTCTCTCCCTTTCAAACTTTAAGGTGTCTATATTGCTTTCAGAAGTCGTGATAGCACGCGGTGCACATACAGATTGTTGTGCTTCACTGGTTTCCTTAAATATGCTTGACATTGTGACCAGCAAAGTCCTAGACAGTTCTGTGGCTTTATATATAAGGCTTGCGGTGTTTAAAATGCTTGATGATTTCTAGGTTCATTTCTATTTTTTCCTATTTTAAAAAAAATCACTATTCCAGTTTGTTCTGCAGTACTGACCAATGGATATTTTGTGTTGCTTGCTTTGAATTGTTCTTTGAAAGGATGTAAGAGGCACCTTGGGTCTTTTGGAAAGACTGAGTAGGAGGAGATGGTGGTTGCTGCTTGTCATTTTTCTTTGTAAAGAATTAAACAAAAAGTGAACAACCTCAGGCATCAGCCATGAGGCCACTGGAACAGCACCAGGTGAAGAAGGCCCAGTGAAAGGGAGAAATGCTTGGCAATAGGATGATCTGTATGCTACTCCTTCCTTGGTTAGTATGCCTAGAGCAATTTGGCTTCTTGGACTTCTTTCTCACTTGCTGTCTGCCTGTTCACTTCTTGCTCCTCACTGTACACCCGTGCGGCACCCAGAAAACCGGGTCCTGGGTTTTGTCTTCTCTTTGCACTTTATCTTTTCAGAAAGGCTGAGACATCATCTGTCTCATTTGCTACTAAACTGAAAGCAACATAAAATGGCTAATGGTACTATGTGAGTATTGCGTTACAAGATCTTTTGGCTACCAATTACTTGTAGTGCAGTAATTATTAAGTAAAACCGATCTGCCGGAGGTCACAAAGCCAGGAATAGAGCACATCTCTCCTGACTCCCAGTCCAGTGTCACAGCTGTTAATTCATGCAATTTATACCTGAGTTTGTTAAAAATCTTCTCCCACAGCTCTTCCTCCCTCAGCAGCCAAAAATTCTCTTTTTTAATAGAGGGAAGGAGCTTCCTTTGGGGCCACAATTCCCCCACAGTGAAAGAACTTGGCCAGCTGAGAGTATGTGCTAACTTTTGAAGTACTGTTAGCCCTTCCTGACCTGGGAAGTGAGAGCTGACCCGAACTTTTCTTAGATACAAGCTTGGAAAGGCATCTAATGCAGTCAGGGCATGTGTGCTAGACACTTTTCATGTCTGAATGCTGCAGATAACATGTTTGAAAAGTTCTCCAAGATGAAAACTTAATTTATCGTAACAAGGAAGATGCTCACTCCCTCTCCTAAGCCAGCTAAACTTATATAGAACTACAGAATGGGAAAATGAGTCAGGTGTGGTGTGTGCGGGTTTGGTGGTATTTTTGTTCTGTTTGTTTGTATCTTGTTTTTGTGGTGTGGTGGTTTTGTTGTTTGATGGGGTTTTGGGGTGTGTGGTGTGTTTTGGGTTCTTTTTGTTGTTGTTTAGGAACAGGTTTTTTTGAGAACATCAGGGAACCACTATGGTCTAATCATCTGTAAAAGACAGTGATAAAGAACTTCATCTTGTGATTTCTTCTTTGAGCCTTTAATATGTGGTTGAGCATATTTTTTAGGTAGATACCTATTCTTGATCTATTTAAATTAGTCCATATGAGGACTAACTCACCTTTTCACATGCCAAGTTGTTTCAATACTTAAATATTAGTTTTAATGCTAATGGCTGAGAAATGGAGATGCATGTACTTTCAGAAAAGAGCAAACATACTTCATACAACCAGGATGCTCAGAACATGAACTAGCATGCCGTTTGGTAACAAACTGGATTATACTTATATCTTGCTTCAGATAATACCAGTTCAAAACTGTTTAGAGTTCCACGACATTATTTCTGTGCTTGCAATGCTTTAAAAAAATCATTTTGAGGAGAGTTGAGGCTATTGAAGTTGCTTCAGCATATGCTGTTGTTCACAAAAGATGAATCACATGTTTCTGGATGAGGCCCTAGGTATGTGTTAAAAATAATGGTTTAAATCCTCTTACTAGTGTGACATATTAGCAATAGAACTATAGAAACAACTCTGTGTTAGTGTTTTCAATTACATAAAACAAAACTTATAATGGAAATTGGTGTTAGATATATTCATGTATTCGGCTTGACTCTGATCATCTTAAACCACATTGGAAAGCTGACTTAGGTTTTGTATTCTGTAGCCTTCTCCGAAACTTTCATTTCAAGTGAAAAATGGCCAGTTACATGTAATAAAATCTTATGTGGAAGCTTTTTTTTTCAGTCCTTGGGATCAAATAGTTTCAGGTTTTTTTGAAGGTTTTTAAGTGTTCTATTTTCTATGAGTTCTCAGTATAATGCTTTGTAAAGCTGCTACAGAAACTTAGTGTTATAAGCTAAAATTAACCAAATAACAGGGGATTTCTGTTGTTAGGTTTAAGTCAATGCTGCAGTATGGCATATACACAACCACCACAAGCGCTTGTAGCTGCAAGTGGCCAAGAAGTGGAAGAAAGGAAAGGGGAAAGAAGAGTAAATCCCCTCATTCCTGCAGATGTTTGAGCTGTTTGAGACAACAGTACTTTAACAGACTTTTCTCCCCCTCTGTTCCAGGAGCAATGCCAGCGCTTGCAGGAACAGGAAACTTGGCAGTTGCAGATGTCTCTCTTTATTAGTGTGCTGTGTCTCCTGAACTTAGTCTCCCCTACCTCAAAGAGCAGCAGAATGGGGGAGCTTCTCAGGACTGAGGGACTCTGGGTGCCCTAGAAATTTTTTTGAGGTAGAGCAATGTGTATTTGTATGTCTCTTGCTGCTGCTTTTCCTTAAAGCATTCCACATTTTATGATGTAAAATGTCAATAGTGATGTAAAAGGCTAACTAAAGGAGCTATCAAAAGCTTAAAGCCTGTCGTTTCCAGTTGCCTTTTGCTTGGAGACTGTGAAATGCACAGAAAATGTCATACAATTGCCAGAAATACCTATGTCATTTACCTCTTCCCGCTCCCCCCTCGGCCACTGGTGTGCCCTTGCTAGTGACTGGTGTGTGGGGGGGTTATTTTTGTTTTGTTGGATTTTTTTTAAATTGTAACTTTAAATCTCATACCTAATTTTTATGAGGGTAACAGAGTTCACGGTATGTGATGGGCCTTGCATGGTATCTGTAGAAATCCAGCCCAAATCAGGATCAACTTAATGCATGTTTCCCTCTGATGGTTATTTAAGCTGCCTAGATGAAGGACACAAACCTGTGTTTAACTTCAAGCATAGGATTTAAACTAAGCGCGTGCTTTGCACGTATTCTGAACTGGAACCATACAAGAATGGTGCCAGAGTAAATTCTGTTGAGCACACGTGTGTGTAAGTGTATACATACTACAAAACTGCTGGTTTATTGATGATTGCAATACAACACAAAGATTGTATGCTAGCTTCCTGGGACGGTGTTAGTCAAAGGAATTGATAAGGCAAATAATGTGTGTAGGACAGTGATAATCCTGTTGCATTGACTGTAACTTCTGATGGCGGCCAGTTTTCCTTTTCTTGTGCATCCTATCTGCATTTTTACCAACTTATTTTAAGATGGCAATGATTGAATTTAACAGTGGTATTACCTAGTGAATAAGAAGTCCTTCTCTGGACTTTTAAACACATTTTTCTCTATATATGTATATATCCTGTGTGTGTTAGTATAAGCATGTATGTGTCTATACATATATATGAGAACATTATATATATTTTTTATTTCTATATTAACTGAATACTGCTTCACTATTTTTCCTTTAAAATTTGTCTTATGAAACCAAATGGCATTTTGATTTTACAAAAGGATATTCCTTTAAAAGGTCATCTTCACATAGGCTGTCAAGATACATATTGCTGCCACGTTTTGCTTGTGTGTGATTTTTATACAGCTATATAGACACCTGTCTATCTCTAGATAGATACAGAAAATCAAATGTTACCTGTACAATTACTTGCACATAGCAATATATAGCAATGTGTCACAGATCTTGTCAGAGAAAAGGAGCCAGTGAGATGATCCTGCCTCCAACCATGGCTCTAATCTTTTAATGAAGGGAACTGTCAGTCACTCTTGATTCTTCCTGCCTAATTGTGTCAAAGAGTTTGCATCCCATTTATTTTTTGGCAATGAAAGAATGAAAACTGTTAGGTTTTCTATGAATACGTATCAATTAAAAAAGAAACAGGCTGATTTAGAAGGATTCTTTTCTGCTGCTGCTTCTTCTTCCTTGAACTGTTTAGAGACCCCTGCCAGTCTGTATTCTGAGGTGTTAAATATTAGACATCAGCAAATGCAGAACACTCTAAGCTTCAAAATTGCTCTAAAATAAAATAACCATATAGACAATGTCATTAGTATAATTTTATAGCTAAGAAAGCTGTAGCTGAAGGATTATGAATTTTACCTAAGGTTGTATGAGGATCCTGGCTGAGTCTGGAATTCAGTGCAGGTCTGCCTTAAGATGTTAGAACAGGACACACAACTATGAAACCATGCTTACTTAAACTCACTGTTCACCTACAGGTACAACATATTGTTGTCAAGTAAGATTTATTTGTGTGTGTGTGTATTGTTTTTTAACATTGTATGGTAATAGTTTGGGAAAGACACATCAGAAAATGTTCATGTAAGGGGGAGGAAGTATAGACGAGAGGCACCTCCGTCTGTTGCAGTGATACAGCATCTTGGATGATGTGCATTACTTGGAAGAGAATCCATTAAGAAAAGCAAGCTTGAAAGCCAAAACAAACGACAGGATATGTGAAGGATTAGTTGGACGGAGCATCTGTTATTAATACTGAGCAGTGCTTTTTGAAAACAAATGCGAAGCATTAGCACGGTGATGAGAAATAATTTTAGTGCTTTTCCATGAAAGAGAGTATGAATCGAGAGTCATGCTTTTCTTTGATTTAGAAGTAAGCTTTTCATTTTTTGCTTTATCTGAAGTCTGAACATAAATTCAATTCTAAGGGGAGAAGCGATGCCTGAAACACTGGCTCTTTCTGATCCCCTAGAGGAAAGCATGTCTGGTGTGGTATGGCAGATCAGTTCTTTTAGGGGGAGTTAACTATGTGCTTGATCAAGGAAAGGCAGGCTGGCTAATGTTCATCTATTGAGTGGTAAGCAATGGAAAATTAGCAAGAAACTGTGGCACATTTTGAGGGCTTTATTGATCCAATTCCCCTACAGAACTGATTTCTCCATAAAAGCTATCTACCTGCTCTCAGGACCCAAGGCATATACACTGAAGTTTAATTGAGTCTGGCAGTCATGACAAATACAGATTGTTCTCAGGAGTCTTTCTCAGGTGGCGTCAAAGAACAAATACACCATAATCTCCTGCTCTCTCTCTCTCTGTCTCTTAAAATTTTGTGGTTATTACTGCTTTTCAGTAGCAGACTGGTTTGAAAAATTTATAGTGTACTTTTCTTCAAAATCTGCAATAGCGATCCATTCCTTTTGCGTTAGGACTTTCTTGTCAGTTGACAGTGACAGTTGTGAATGTGACTGTTTATAACCATAGTGAACGTTAAAGGTTGAGTACATTTTATGCTGAGGTCTGTGCAGTTTTCCCTCGACTACAAACACAAGTTTAACAACATAGATCATGCACAGAAAGGTTCAAGCTCTGCTGTACACTGAGGAGATGTTAGCTGCTGCAGCCTGTACTCAGGTGATGATTTATGTAACTTTGTAGCAGCAGCTTCCATGGAAGGATCTTAGACCACAACAATTAAGCATATTTTATAAGTACACTTGAGTGTGTGTATTATTTATAAATACAAACTGTACTGTATATTGAATATGCTGCAATGCCTCTAGCCTTTGTCTGTTTTGGACACAGAGTGAAGGTGAAAGGATACAGCCCCACAGGAACACCAGGACACATTTCTTACTGTGTCAAGAAGCTTGTGTGCCTCCCATCCTCTCATCTTCAGATCTGTTTAGACTGTAAACTGGCACTAAGGAGGAAAAATACCTTTCTGTGTGCTAGTACAGAGAAAGGAGCCACAGGGATTTATCTGATTTACTATATAAGACTTCTCTGCAAAAAAATAAAACTGATTAAAAAAATAAAATGTTCCTGCTTGACTTTATGCCTTGCATTATTGAAATGCATTTGTGGATCACGTCTTTTGCTCAAGTCTCCAGCTGTCCTGTGAAGTGAGCAGCAATTCTGACTTGTTAACTTGCAAGTGGAAAGGTCACGTCTCTGTTTCTGATTAGATGGCAGGTAAATGAGAAAGATGGATTGTTGATGTGCGACAGGGAAGACCAAGTGGCACATCTTGGCTGCCTGTAGGTAGGCAGTTGTATATGCAGAGCTACTGACTAGATTGTCTGGGTTTGGGCATATTGCTTCTGATTCTTGCAATATAGCAGCTTTTAGTTACATTGAAATCCCTGGCTATATGAACCTAAATGACTTGGAGATTTTACTTAAGAAAGTAAATTCAAATAATTTTAAGTCATACTAGTATGAATAACTACACTGGAGAGATAATGTTTTGTTCTTCATGATCTAAAAATTCTTATATGAATACAGAAGATGCTATCCTAAAGGACTAATTTTAAAGGAATGTAAACATCTTCTCAGCTTCTGTCTTTCCTATACTTTGTTCCAACTAGTATCTGGCAATTTTTACGCTAACTAAAACTCCAGGGGACAAATTACTTTGCAAAATCTGTCATCATTCATACCAATATTTTCATTTCTAGAAAAGGCAGGGATAGGAGAACTATGGGCTTTGTACATTTGAATTGGTTAGTTTGTATGGCTCGATGTTGTATGGAAACTTGCTTAGCCGCGCTGTCAGATTTTCTGTTGATACCTAACCAATTTTAGGCTATGTAACACAGCACTAGTTGGTCAGAGTACAGGAACAAGCACCGTTTTCAAATAAACTAAAGCTGAAATGGGATGAGCTGCAAATTCTTCTCTTCTATTAATTATTAGGCTTTAATAACAGCTGTGTCATTCCAAGTACTTCCCCCTCCCCCCAAAAAAGTATCTCAGCATCAATTATAAAATCATAGTGGAATATCTGCAATGATTTCTGATCTTAATGCTACAGAATCCTCATCCATGAGAAAAATATGTAGTAACTTCTGACCAAAAAAAGGAATAGCTTTGGGATAATCTCATACAGCATCTGCCTAGCTGCTGCTGTGGGGCTTTCTGGTGTGGTGGGTGCAGCAGGGGCCACCGTCCTCCTCAGCCGGCAGAACCAGGTGGTGGGAGAAGCACCTGCTTCCTTGGGTTTCTGAGTGCACTTTGGAGGAGGACAGTCCCTGGGGGCCTGGGCTTTCCAGGGTATGCAGGATGAACAGCTGAGTGGCAGGAATGTTTCTTACAGTTTTTCATAGTCCTGACTATCTTGTGACAAGGCGTGGTACTTGGGTTACCCTGGTGCTTGAGGTCCTGAGTCAGGCTTTCAATGAACCTCACCCAGAAGATAAAGAATGTTTTTTGTTTGTTTTTTTTTTTTTTTTTAAATTAGTTCTAAGGAAATAGCTTTTCTCTCATTTAGCATCCATGTGTGCTAAACTTTCCCCCAAAATGGTGGGTGAGTTTTAGGAATCATCCTTGGGTTTTTCATTTGGAATAGTACTTTATTTTCATATGAAGCCATCGTTACCCAGAGACACCATTTGCTCATCTGTAGCAGCACTATTGATTCTGCCTGGGACGCTCTCCTTTCCAGCAGCTCTGTGTTCCCAAGATCAGGATTGCCTCACACAATCCTGCGACAGTCTCTCTGATTTACCTAGCTACAAATGCAGTGCCGAGTGGCTGTGCAGCCAGGGATCCAGTGCGTTTGCATACCTTGTT